>NW_011888811.1:2872532-2886226 GCF_000151845.1 Pteropus vampyrus
ACCCAACATACTCTTATTTACACACACACATACTCTAAACCCTACAATTCTATTATCAAACATGTGTCCTGGAGAAACTGGTGCAAATGTGCACTGGGATATATTTTTTCAAAATATTTATAGCAGTACTCTTTGTATAAGGGGAAAAATAGAAACAATTAAAATCTTCATCAAGAGTGAAATGAATAAGGCGCATTATATTCACACAATGGGATAAATGATCTACAGCTACACAGCTCAACACTGACAAGTTTCAAAGATATAACACTGAGACAGAAGAAAGTATGTGTAGTTCCATGTATTTTATAAAAGCAGGTGAAACTGTATCATATGTTGTTTATTAAAGCATACTGGAATAAAATTTACAAATAAAGGAAATAACATAAAACTCAGAATAGTAGTCACTATGGGAGGTAGGAGAGAAGAAATAGGTGAACACAAAAAGCAGCATATAACTACGTCTCAGGTATGATAATGTTCTGTGTCTTAGCATTGTAGTGGGTATATAATGATCGTTTATCTTGTTCTTTATTTGATACGTATACATTTTTATGCAACAGTTCATGTATAGTTGATCTTACAATGAAAAAAAATTACAGTAACCCATGCTGGATAAGGGGAGTATAAATTTGCCAAGATACCTAAACTCTAATCTTTTCCTTCATTGCATTTTTAAAATTTTATCTTCAATGTAATTAATTCGCATTTTGTCAGTCTAGACACAGAGTTCTTTAGAAGACAGTTTTCCTTGGCATTTTTACTTAGCAGTACACCTTTTAAGCAATCCGAATTATTCCTGGTGATTTATTTCCGTGTGTGTGTGCGTGTGTGTGTGTGTGTGTGTGTGTGTGTGTGTGTGTACTTTTACTTTTATGTGAAATTTAAATCCACAAATGAATGAAGATCCTTTTTGTTGTGTTAAATAGTACAACCACCGTGAAAGGAAGAGAGCGACTCGAGTATTGGTGTCACGGTCTTCGCTGACCGGAGCCAGCTCATAATGCTGTGAGGATGTGCACACACGGAAACCCCTTCAGAAGCCCGACAGAAAAGTCGTATGGACTCACATACTCTTTTACTGAAAAGCCATAGGCCACTTGCTGTGGCAAATGCAAAAATAACCCAAGTGGAAAAAAAGAAAGAAAGAAAGAAAGAAAGAAAGAAAAGGTGTAAAAATTTCATAATATGTGGATAGCTTTTGTTTGATGGACCTTCTCAAACAAAGAAATATTTTCTTATCCCTAGATATATTTATTTAAAAAATTATGAACAAAAAAAAACACAAGAAAGTTGATTGAAAGATTAAGTTGGTGAAACCGATCGAAAGAACATGCATTTGTTCTCTACCTTGTAAATCATGACCAATGCCCACTGCCTAGGAGAAAGTCAGACAGCAGCTCCTTCAAAGGGTTTTTTAAATGAGAGTCACATCAGATTCTTCGACAACTCAGAGAAAAATGCAGTTACAAGAAGCATTACAACAGTAATATAGATGATAAAATAGAGAAACATGCAATTAGCACAAAGAACGAGCATAAAAATGAACAAACAACCAGAAAAGGGCTGGTGATATTTGCTGAGAATAAATGTCTTAAGATCTGTGGTCAAGTACCTGCTGAAAATGAGAGCTGGTCAGGTCAACATCTTGGTTGGTGGCCTGATTACTCTGTAATTCGGATAATAAATAGCAATTCTGACTTGAAAAGGAAATGCTGCCAAGAATATAAAGGTCCTAGATTGATTCATCAAAAAATCGTCCTAGATTGATTCATCGATTCATCCATCTGCCTGCCCATGCATCCATCCATCCATCCACCAACCAATAAGTCATTAATTCATTTATTCAATTATACACTTAGCAAACATCTGAACATAGATAAGCCTTGTATTAAACTTTGCAGATTTGAAAAAATTAGCAGTGAATTAAAACACACTTCCTGCCTTCAAAGAGTTCATCATCTAGTGCAGAATATTTTAGCCTCAGCACTACTGACACTATGAGATGTTTAATTCTTAGCTGTAGGAGGCTGCCCTGTGCACTGTAGGATGTGTAGCCGTGTCTCTGTACTCTACTCACTAGATTACACAACTACCCTTTCCTCCTTCCCAGTTGTAACCACCAAAAATGTCTCCAGATACTGTTAAATGTCCCTGGGACGAGAATCAATCCTGGTTAAGCGTTGCTGGCCTAGCAGAGGAGGCAAATATGTTTACATGTGTTTGTCATATATTCTAAAATTTCTGATAATTAAGAAGCATTAAGTAATTGATGAGAGAGAGAGCGAGCGATGGTGAGGGACTGATAGAGGGGAGGGAGGAGGAAGGGAGAGGGAGGACAGCCAGCATTCATGAACACATCTGCCTCCAGGCATTTATTGGGGGTACACAAAGGACACCCCTGAGCTGTGTCTTAGAGAGAAAGCAGACTTTATTATCTTTAGAAGACATAGCTCTGCAAATATGTGAAAATGCAAAGGCTGCTTTCTCTATTCCAGGTTAACATATTTCTAGTTTCTTTAATCTCTGGTTCTAAGGAACCTAATGTATTTGAATATTTTCTGGCAGTTAGCATAGTGTCATTGAAATATTTCCAGCTAGAAAGTGACAACCATTCATTCATTCATTCATTGAGCAAACAGTTACCAATTACTGTTCCAGATACGGTGCTAGGTTTCTGAAGATATGAGACAAAAAATATACAATGCCTGCACTTGAGGCTATAAAAGTCTAATGCAGAACAAATTAGTCAAAAAATCTTTTTCCGATTCTTTATAAATCAGCTTCCTTGCTAAATAGCACAGAATTTTAGAAAGTTACTGCCTTATCCTTTTGCTCACTTGCTTGCTAGCTGACTTTGAAAGCTCAAAGTCTATTAATGAGGCAGATGTGTAAACAAATAGTTATTAAATTCAGTGTTAAATTCTTTGGTAGTGGTATATAAAAACTGTTAGGGACTCTGAGGAAAAGGCAGTCATCTGTGTCTGGAGATCTGGAAGGCTTTTCTAAAGTCATGACATTTAAACTGGCCTTAAAAGACACGTAGAAGTTTATTATTTGTAAAAGAGGTAACCAGTAGATGGAACAGCAAATGAGAATGCTCAGGAAATAATGAGAAGTCACTATGGACAAGGTTCTTATTCTAATGACTTGTATTCTAACATTCCCTTAATAGGTGGGAGCAGGTAGCTCAGTTCAACAGACATTAATAGGTATATACATTGGTATATTGGTGAAGTGTAAGCCCCTCCCTCCTAACACATACACACACACACAACATTGGTATATTGGTGAAGTGTAAGCCCCTCCCTCCTAACACACACACACACACACACACACACACACACATTCATTCATTCTTTCTCTCTCTCTCTCTCTCTCTCTCTCTCCCTCCCTCTCAGGCAAGGAAATGTCACTAAGAATGTCCTCCTTTTGAATGCGCTAGATGACCATGACTATGTCAGGTCTTTCTACATAAACTGGAGACCTCGATGTTTAGTCAGGTCCCCTAGCACCCCTATAAGCACCAATCTTGACGCCTATTTTGAATGTCCCTTTGCCTATTCAGACCAGCAAAACTGGCTGATGGATGGAACTTCAGATCGATTCTCCTTGGCTACATTCTAATCTGGACTGCAGAGCATGTTCCACAAAAACACTAGTACTGAGGTCAAAGAGGGTGTGTGGCTCGCTCTAGCACAGCAGATGGCTTGGGCTGAGCGATATCTGAAGACTTGCTAACACTTGCCATGCAAAGGTCCTCAAGAAAATGAATGGCCTTGGTATGTCCACACGGCGCCGCCTGCGACTCAGAGATCTTAATCACGGCCGACTGTCTCTTGCTGCAGTAACTAGAACAATCAGATCCCACACTTATGTGCAAAAGGGACTAACTGGCATATAGCACACCACACTGAATGTCACACATGCAAAGGAAGACTTCCAGAGCCACCGCGTATGTTCACGGTCAGAAGCATGGGTGGCTGGGCAACGCCGTTGGCCTTATCCTTCACCTTCACGCTCCCTTCTGCCAACCACTGCTGGATGCTCTCAGCTTCCAGAGGTTTTCAGATCCAGTATCTTTGGATTCCTACAAATCTCTGCCTGGTAAGAAAACTGAAGGACAAGAAAGCAAACAGAGCTGGTCTCTTAAAATGTGTAACTCTGGGTAGCCTGCGTGACTGAGAAAAAGAGAGGAGCTGACGCTAAAGGCCAAGGTCCAAGGTTAGCGCCATCCTTGACTGCTGACTCTATTAAAGAAAAGAACGCAGTTCCGTGATATGAAGAGACATCCGTGGGGTGTGGACTGGACTAGCCCTTGTTCACCGGCCCAACCAAGAACTGCGGGAGGAGCACAACCTTATTATGTTTATTCATCACTGGCAGATGCTAATACATTTCTGGATCGACATTGGCAGGATTATGAATAAACACAGAGAATTCACAATCAGATACCAGAGTTAGGAAGCCGAGTACTACTGATGGATTGATTATGTTTTTGAGCTATTTAGATAATTGGACATACTAAGTACAGCTTTCTGCAATGATAATGGACCTGTCCCGTTGTGGTCTATTTAACAAACACTTGGACTATTTTTTTTTTAAAAGCTTGTTTACATTCCTGTACATCCTGGCTTTATTGATATTCTGTCCTTTGAATTTCAGTGTCACCCTAGCAACGCTCCAGAGAAAGTTGAGGAGGGCATGATCACTGTTAACCCATGTTTTCAAAGTGAAAGAAAGCAAACCCTTTCCGGTCTGAATCCGGAGCCGGTTTTTCTTCTACTTCTCCCAAATACATGCCCCACTTTGATTGCTGGTCAAAGATGGGGGTGGCGGGGAGAGGGACATCTATGTCGCCTGTTTCTATACAAAGTTGTCTTTCTGTATATTTTTAACTACTGATCATTCTGCCTGACAGGCTCTCCCCCAAATCTTCCCATACCTCATTTCGTGTCTTCCAGGTCTCAGCTCAAATGTCCCCTCTCAGAAACTTATCACTCTGTCTCAAGCAGGCCCCCAGTGAATGTAACTTATTTGACTCTCTTCATAAGAATGTCTGAATTATTATTTCTTCACTATTCATTTCTCCCGCTTTTATGTAAACACCTTGAGGGCAGAGACCATGCTATTTTCCACAACATCTGTCCCCACAGTCTAATACTCTGCCTGGCTTGTGGCCGGTATATGATAATTATGTGCACATGTCATGCAGTTTTAGAACTGCAGACTCTTAAACAGAACCGAGCCTTTGCTGGAGAACATGCATGTTGGGTCTAGGCACCCCTATCAGTAGGCAATGTTCATTCTCTTCACAACACGGCATCTGGTGCTATAAGCAGAAGGTTTGTTAGGTCACATTATATGGACAGTCCATTTCTTTATAGCAATGTATGCCTGGCTCTGAGTAGATTTTTATAGTGCCTGTTATAAAATCCTACAGCTCTTCTGACTTTCTAAGATCTCCTTGCTGACCACTTGAGTGCTTCTTGCCTGAGAAAAAAGTGTTAGCACTGATGACCAGCTCTTAAAATGCAATGTAACCTACAGAAGATGGTGTTTATTGTCTAACACCTCCATAGATTCATATATATCAGTCCTTAACTAAGTCAAACATTCTTTTTGAAATACAATTCAGGTAAACTATTTTTCTCCTGAAATCTGACCCAGGACCCCTTGAATTATAAGAGATACTTACATGGGTTTTACATGAAAAATAGATAAAACGCTGCATTGGGGATATATAAATAGTATTATTTACTTCAAAGTTATAGAGTCTGATAGTTCCAATCTTTAGAGACATGAAGGATCCCTTTATTTATCAGACAGTACCAAGTCATTTTGTCTCCTAGAGTATTAAAATAACAGTTTAATTCAAATTCTGGATGAATTCTCTTTAACTCAAAAGCTGCTTTATGGACTAGATAATAACTTATATTTTTGAGATTGTAAACAATGAGGATGGTGAGATTATTCAGTCTCGATTTCTTGATTCATTTATAATATTTCTTCGGTCTTTCCATCTCATTTTTTCAGGTATCTCCCCCTGAGTAGAAGCCCCATGAGCAATTTCCTTAAACAGCAGAGGTGACAGGAGTGGCCTTTCTGATTCAATTTCACTTTGAATCTTTAGCCCTTAATAATTTTCCCGAATTCAGTTTACTTTTCAATTTCACATACAAAAATAATATAGTGGGAAAAGGCAAGGAGCTATGAATGGTGCTTAAAGTAATTTGACAGATTCCCTGAGCATTTATTTGTTTTGTTTCTACATAATTTGTGAAAACCTGTTTTGGGTTTGAGAGTTATAAGATGACACTCTCTTAAACCCTGTGCTTCTTGAACTCAGACCTAATGTCACAGCTCAGGTCAATCTTTCTTACAGTATTAAGAAGTGAGTTTCAGAATTTTAATTAATTAATTTTTTCTCAGTAGAAGAAAAAAGAAAAACTAAAATTCCTATTGGTATTAAACAAACAAACAAACAAACTTGGAAGCTGACTCTGGGGAAGACATGAGGCTTGTAGGTTTTCTTGGTAATGAGAAACATCAGATCAACTTCTCTTGTGTGCTGGCTCCATAATTTGAATATGGGAAGGGGGCAAAAGAAAGTCCATTGGAAGTTGGATAAGGGGGTAGGTGGGAGCCACAAACAGTGTGGGAGTTTAAAAACAGTCCCTGCATAGAGAACAGGCTGTTTTTACTTACAGTCAATGTTTATTTGAAGTGATTTGTTAGAAGCTTATTTGGGGTCTGAATTGATGGACCCCAGGAGGACTTCTGTGTTAAAACGCAGAGCATACTCGCAGCGCAAACCTCAATTTCGTCATGTGTAAAATGAGGATAATAAATATATCCATCTCCTAATATTGATATGAGGATGAAATGGTTTAACATGTGCAAAGTCCTTACTGCCCGGCACAGCTAAAAACTATTACCTATTATACTCACTGTATTATGAAGGACTCATCTGTAACCCAGACTAACATTTACGATTATCGCTTTATATGCTCGATTAGGTCGCCTCTCCTTTATGACAGAATTTTATTTTTTGTGTTGTACATGGGTAAATTGTCCCATATTAAATGAAAATGGAATCCCCCAAATTATGGATTTAATAATTGTATTTTTTCCTTGAACAGATATTTTACCCTGAGGGGAAAAAAAACAACTATTAAAAAAAAAAAATCATGAGCCACAACCCAGAAACTCTCAAATGACAATACCTAAGTTAAACTTTGAGGAGTCATCTTGACTTATTTCATTCAATCAGCTTTTTTTTTTTCTCTTTCCCCTAAACATCTGAACTTTACATTGGGTTTAAATATGAATCAATAGAAGATGAATGAAATATTAGTTTCATCTTTTCACCAAACTTTCTCATTTAACAGTATTTTCAAAGAATCATTTCTAAAATTACATTTTTAAGGCAATTTTCCCACTTGTATTATGTTTTAGAAGTTCATTGTTCTTGGGAGGTGAAAGATTCCAAATGCTATAAAGCAAAATGTCACATTGCAAGTTGTAGGCAAGGGTAATAAACTTGACTTTTCCTTGTAGTGCATTTCAATTAGGTACTTCAGTACCTGGAGCATAAGGATTATTGCATTTCCTTTTGCCAGAAAGTCATAGAACTATTGAATTATGTGTATATGAGGATCAATTAATGATACAAATACAAATGCATGGTCTTCAAGAAAGCAAATTATATGCATGGATTACTTTTAAACTTAGATTCTGGCAGTCTTTTGAAAAAATCCAAAATATTTTTCCCCATGTACTTTTCCTCCATCCTCGTTGTATGAATAAAATCCACTTTTATTATTCTGCTGTTACTACAGGTGAGAAACAAGAAACCTATTGTGAAGAACTTCTATTAGCAAAGTCACCAGCTATCACATACACACACACAAAAAAAATGTCGATGCAAAAAAAATGATGGCTTATTAGTAATGTTTACTTATTTTGAGACACTTTTGCTTTTAGACCAAAATCTACCTAATTACCAAAGGGCAGAATAATCCAGTAGTATGAAATCAGGTCACAAGAAAGAATTGATGGGCCTGCAAGACTTTCCAGCGGAAAGATAATGCAATGATACCCTGGACAAAGAACATAAATTCACTAACTGATAAAAATAAATTGCATAGAAACTAATGTGTAAAGCACAAAAGTCAATGAGCAAAGAAGCTTAAGTTGAAAATGAAAAATAAAACATGAAAAGTTTATTTTATGATTTGCATGAGGGATTAATAATAAAAAAACCTCTTTCTGAAAGATGAGGCATCTGATGTAATTTTGCATCTCAGGATTATAAGATAAAATACACAATGAAAATTCATCTAAAAATTTGCTTCTGTAAGGTAATTCATAATCATGTAATCCTTTCTAACCCATATAATTGCAACATTGGAAATATTAAGCTTACAAGTCTCAAATATTAAAATTATAGAAGATTCAAGGACATCCTGCATGACTATCTAATAAGTTATAGAAGAAAAACTAAAGTTGCAGAAACTTTAGGAAATATAAATTATTGTGTGCAAGTAAAAATATTAACTCATTTCTCTGGCCTAGGAAAATGACAAAAATTATATACTCTACATATACAAAAAAGCCACAATTTTTCATGACTTGTTTTTGCTTTTAGATGAAATCACATAAATGTTTATCGGATTCTCCAAACACCTACCCACAAGTCAGAGAAGCTGGCTCATGATAATTTAGGTGAGTAACATTTACACAGCACTTTCCCAGTTTGGAAAATATGTTTTCCTTTTCAATACAATTTGATTTCACGTGAAAAACAACCTTATAAAATAGCTGGCATTGGTATTAGCAGTACCGTTTAAATGACTGAGGAAAATGACATTGGTTGATGTAGGATGACTTGTCTGAGGCCATGGCACTAGGAAGAGTTAGAGTGTCTCAGGTTTTCATGTGAGTTCACTGTGCTATAAACATAAATATAGACATATATGCACAGGTAATTAAATAAGATGTAGGAGATTCTGATTTGAGCTGTTCTTTCCGAGCTTCCATGTGGAATGTTGTTACACAGGCATACACAGGCATTTTTAAATGTTTGATTCTTATACTAAATTAATTTCTTTTTTTGTAAAACTTTCAATGAATATTGTATGAACCTGAGGCAAAGATGCAGAATCAGTTTTAAGAATATTTTGCATAACACATTTGCACAATGTAAGTAATACTACCCAGAAGGGAAAAAAGAGCATTTGATAACATGGTGTGTTACCTTTCAGGATTTCAGCTTCTGCCTGTTCTTGGTGTCATGTACAACCAGCAAGGCCGTCTTTAAAATTTAAATGTCTTATAGACATTAACTGAAGGAATGATAAATTCTGTTTTGAAAAAAAGTACAGTGGATTTCAAACGCCACTTCTGCACCATTCCTTAATTGTCTATCTAAGAGGAGATTGAATTGGGGGAAAAAAATACAAATTTAAAATTGAATAGCTAGAGAATACTTAGATATGTAGGCGATATTGAATATCTTTTTTAAAATCTTTATAAAAATATAAATGTGTTAATTGTATTAACCATGGAATTTTTTTATGGGGAAAAAAAAAAAGAAAAAAGTTTATCAATTTTTAGCATCAAGTGGAAAAATATGCTTTGGGGCAGATTCTGTCTTTTGTATGCAAAATAGGAGGGCTGGAGGGAGCAGCAGCAGGTAAGTGTTTCTGTCTAAGCCAGTCCATCTCTAATTCTTTTCCTCTGCCTAAAGAGCTAATGCTCTGTCCTTGGGCATCTCTATTGTTGCAAACAGGAGGAGAGGTAAGCAATTAAATGCTGTGTGGTTAGCCTGGGTTCTCACAGCGCCCCCACTTTTCTTTCACAGAACTTAAGTACTTCACACGATTTCCATGACATAACTCACTGTTAATCCATCTGTTTCCACTTGGGATGCATGTTTTAGCACCACAGCCCCAGTAGAGAAGACACTTGAAACCTAGTCAACAAATATTGTGAATCATCGTAATGGATGCTTACACACATCTGCTTTTTACTTTTTTAAAAGTCGAAACTCCTATAACTTTTAACTCTCTTCTCCCAATTACCATCACCACCACTGACTGCATTCTCCATACCTTTTTCACCTTTTTATTCTGGCCCACAGTAAATACTTATAAATATGGGATAAATGGTCATTCCTTATATGGATGCTAAATATTCTTTATGAGTCCTTAAACAGAGTGTTTTAGAAGTCTCAAATTATCCTCCTCCATGGTAGAGTTTTTGTCTGTTTGTTTTGTTTTTAAATCCTGGATGGTGTAAAGACCTGTCTGAACTCAGCTTCTGACCCTCAATACAGAGCTGGTCTTAAAATAGTCCCAAGTATCATCAGAGTACGGTTTTAAAAATCAGTCCACACCCCATGAAACGAAGTCTGAGGGATCTTAGCTTTGAATTCCTATTGAGCGCATTCTCCATCATTAAGTCAAAACTATGCCTGCAGTAAATTGTGTGCAACAGGGACCTAAAGAGGTGATTACTTCATTAAATGGCTTTCTTAACCCATTTCCCGTTTGCCCTGAGAATACTTGTGGATTACAATCCTAAACTTACCCCCAAAGTTTGTCATGAAATATCTCGCTTTCATTATTATTTTCACATCACCCCAATGTATCAAGTCTTCGGTAATGTCAGGTACTTAAACAGATATGAGCGACAAGGAAACAAAGAAGCGAAGGCCCAGCCCAGAGATCACCTATCTTGTATTTAAAAAATCACTCCTGAGTCCTGAGTGACAAAGGACTGGAGGGCCATAAACCTACAGCTGGTTTAACCTAGCCACAGACGCTTGAGCGGTAAGGACACTCTGACCCTCTCTTCACCTCAGCCTCATTATAATATCATGCCTATGCCTGGAAGTTCATGAATCTAACAGACTGAATTCTGGGTAAGCGCGAGTACAGTAGGCAGGGAGTTATATAGCAGGCAAATGTCAATCAAACCTTACATGCCAATCACCTAGGAATGCCTTTGTAAACTCCCATCATGGCCCTAATACAGACATCCCCACTACTATGAGGTTACGGCCCTCTTCACTGTAACCCGCTCCTCACTTGGAGCGTACTTTAATCATGCCTTTCATTTCTGTGTGGTTGTAGACTGGTTAGGTGTGACCCGCTTCTACCTCAAAATATGCCTTTAATAAAGCTCCTCTCATAAATCTCGCTAACCTGAAATTCTTCCTGTGTTGGCGCAAAGAAGCAAGAATCCCCAGTGTTACTGTGGCAATGCCAGAGTTCAGATTGCCCCTAATGGTAACAGAAACAAATGACATCATTCTATTTATAGCATTGTTTTTTGTAGTGGTATTTCCACTCACAAAATATAGTAATCTTCGATCGCTGAACATGTCAAATCCTAGAAAACATAGCGTTCCTACAAGTGATGTTAACATCGTTCTCAAACAGCTGTTAGGCAAAGATTCATTTGATGAATCCAATTCCTGTGTACATTTCTGTTACAGTAGGATTAGAGACAGGTTTTGTTTAGAAATAACTCCAAGAACAGTTTTTATATTTTACTTTTACATTGAAAACCAGTCAGAGTTGCTTCGGCCTCAAAGAGCGTGTTTATGTAACATTAAATTAACGCTGGCAGCGAGCCCACTTTTTTTTTCAAACAAGAAATGGGTTCATTATTATCTTCTCCACTCAGTCAGGGGTAAAATTCTCTGAAGTGAAAATGGCAATCTCTTTAATTTCCCAAGATTTAGAAACCTATCTGACCAGGTGGTTTGCATCAACTTTATGATTCTGGAGGCAATCTCTCTCCTTTCCCAGCTTTGCGGTTTAGCCTCACAGTCAGTGAGGTTGTCGGAGGTGAGCATCGCCCTTTGGTGGGAAGGTGGGACAAGCTCTTGTACTTCCATTTAACTCCATGCAACACTTAATCTGGGGAGAGTGACGCTGCAGTTGCTTGAAGCTGTAAAAGTATTTGGAACAATATCCAGTCTAGAAATTTGGAAGTTTGGTTAAACACATGAACATCATCATTTAGCATTATTAATAGCCCTATGTATTGGGTTCTTACAGTATGCTAATGATATTCTATACCTAATACATCTTTTAACTTATTCTTTACAAGAAGCCTAAGAGGGAACATTATGAAGATCAGAGAAGTACATTTCCAGAACTCACATAGATAGAAAATGCCAGTATTAAGAGAGCAGGGATTGGAACCTATGTCTGAATTATGCCAAAGCTTCTCTCTCTGCTTCACATCAATGCCTCACTCCCAATAGCAGTTATTTCTACAGATAAAGCCCCACCCACCATGACCGATTTAATAAGCAGGGATGACTATCACTGGTATTTAATTCCTACTAAACCATGTTTCACTTTGTGAATCTTTAGGCTCAGGGAAAAAAGTGTCAGAAAGATTGGAAGAAACTATAAATGGGGAAGTGCCCGCAGATGGGAGCTGGGTAGGTGGTATAGTACTGACAGTTTATAAGAACAACAATCACTAGCATTTCTTGAGCATTTTCTATGTGTCTGACAACAATATAAATACTTCTTTGCACTATTTCAACCGATTTGTAATACATATCCATTCACTTCTTCCTTAACTGAACAAACATTTGATTGCCTAGTGTGTCTCCTTTAAGCATTCCTTTAAGTGAACAAGAGTAAACAAGGCAGAGAAAGTCCTTGCTTATCTTCCATGTGGAGGGGACAGACACTACACACATAGACAAATAAGTGAAGAAAATAATTTAAGATAATGCTATATGCTCTTGGAGAAATTAAACGAGGTGGTGTACCAGACAGTAAATGTGATGGAACTGTTTAGATGGATGGTCTGAAAAAGGGATAGTGACATCTGAGTCTGAAAGTTACAAGGAGCTAGCCATAGGGAGAAGAGAGAAGAGTTTCAAGCACGAGTTTAGTGTGTTAGCAAACATAAGGAAATCCCGTACAGTTGGAGCTGGGTCATGGAGAGGACCGGGGCCGAATCATTCTGCAGCTTATAGACCTGGCCGAGGACTGAGACTTTTCTGAGTAAGTGGGAAGTCACCAGAGAGTCCTGTGCAGATGAGTGACGTTATCTGATCTACTATTCCAATTGCTCATTTGGGCTGTTCAGTAGTGTCCAGTGCTGGAGGCAGCAGGAAGGCTACAACAAGGAAAGCAGGGTACGGGAGGGGCAGAAAAGCATGGATTTCCATGAGATGATGGTAACGACTTGTTTTAGGGTAGTGCTTTGAAATTAGATACTATTGTTCATCCCACTTTATAAGTGAGGAAACTAAGACTTAGAATGACTCAGCAAAATCCACAGCTATGGGGTTGGGGGCCTAAGATCAGCACTTCATCAGTCTGACTCCAGAGCCCCATACTTACATACTATACTGTGTCTCTCAGTAAAGCAGGAAGAGAGTCATTTCTGCTTCTTGGATTACCTTTAATTCTGAGAATCCCATTAAATCACAGAAAGGAGGGTTTGGCCATGGTCATCGTTTTAGCATCTACCAGGTGATAGGATTTAGCAGTTTTATTAGAAAATTATTCCCATCTATTGGGTAGTAAGTTAACCTAAAACAATTTCAATTGGACAAAAATTGCTTTTCTGATTTATTACCCTTTCACAGAAGATTCTCACTGTCAGAGACAAAAGGTAGCCTGATCTTTTAGGTTAGCACACATATTTGTTCTCTA
>NW_011888811.1:2889691-2892551 GCF_000151845.1 Pteropus vampyrus
AGGTGTCGGCTCTCTTGGTGCTCACTTCTACCCTTATTTTAACCACAGCCTCCATTGAGACTGAAGTAAAACGAGGAAACTTGGAGACTTACTATTGATCCATATAGAACTGGCTAATTTTTCCAGGTCACCTTACAAAACTGGAACCTTAGTTGGTAGTTTGTGGCCAAGCAACAGAGACCTTAAATAAGTTTTCTTTTTTTTTCTGTGACTCAACTTTATCAAACATCAAAAATTTGTTTTGGTGCCAAAAAGTGACAGCAATGTTTTCTCAGAAAGAAACTGTATTTTTAGCCAACAGTCGATTGGGAACCTGCATTAGCAGATAAAGTACTAATCATCTCAACTCTAGGACAGCTGTTCTTGTCAAAGACATATTCCTAAATAAACAGAGTTGATTAGTGTACTCACAAATAGTCTATTCATATAAGAAAACCAATCACAAGAGATCATTCAGGAAAACTGGCGGTGTCTGGCTAAGCAAGCTCTAGGTCTCTGCCTACCTGCAGAGTGAACCATTTGTTATCCCCTGAGAAGGTACAATCTTCAGCTCGGGGCAGGGGTCAATAGCAATGCTGTGTGATAGAGGCACACGTTTATGGCTATATGCACTCTCTGCCTGGTCTATGAATAAAAAGACAGAGCTACCTCAGCATTATCATTCCCCTGACCTTCATGAGTGGAGCCATCCCAGCAGGGGGGAAAAAAAACCAGCAGGGGAAGGAAAGGGAAAATTAAAATGTTAAAAACTATATTATAGCTCGTTTGTGACCTTCATAAAAAAAAATTAGGCTTGAGAATATGAGGTTGGATTGAATACAACAAAGTCTGACAGCTGTAAAGTTATAGTTTTTTTTTTTTCTCTGAGTGGCTTTCTACCAAAATCTTAAACAATAAGCAGATCCTGTGTGTTTCTTGCTGGCTGAGAGCCAGAAAAAATTCAGAATTTTGATCAGTGCTTAACTATTGAAAGAAATCTGTCTTGAATTTCAGAGCATTTCTCTCTTCTATAAGCTATTTGCAGGGTTTGTCGAAGAGACAGTTCCTATTAATAAAACGATGCAAAATGCTGCAGATCGAAAGTTATGTAAAAATACTCTTTTCCCTTAAACTTTGCATGTTAGTTGGTTTGCTAAGTGAATTCAGCATGACAAGCAAACATCTGAAGCCACCACTGTTATCATAAGAAAACTTCAAGAAAATCTGTTTTAGAAAATCTGTTTTAGAAATTATTCTCACTACCTAGAACATTCAAATTTAAAAGCCAAAATACTATTGTTGTTAGAGCAATGTGCCAAAGCCTGAAGATATACCGCTGCTCTGTATAGGATGAAAGGGCTTTTTGTCCCTAGGAAGCGGAGCCCTTAGGTTTTCTAGGTGTCTTCATCCTTGACAATAAACAGGCAAACAAACAAATCCATCCAGGATTTTATGGCAATTAAATATTCTTTTGTTTTAAACAAAATGATTTCCTATTTGGTGGAAGGGGGGAATATATAAAGTTTTGGGATTTTTTTTGTTTTTTTTTTTTTTACATTTTTTGACATCTTTGGGTAATCAACATTTGGCTCACGCTGCTTTAATTATCAAACATTTTATTATCTGTCTTACTACTCTCTAAAGGGAGTTTTATGAGGTTACTGATATTTTTCAATGGCCATTTAATTTCTACTTGTTTATAGACTGGGTAATCACAAGCAAATCTGTTTAACCTGTTGGCTTAAATTTAGGGAAAAGGTAATTTTAAAATAATAGTCTTGAATGATGTGCTGACCACACATAAGAAACATCGTTACAGGTCAGTCAAAATTAATATGGAGATTACCAAGTGTCAGAAGTTATTCTGCAGAAGCTACAGAATACATTTGCAATCTGATTTGGTGGAATATCTATTACAAATGAGAAAAAAAAAAAACTCAGTGGTTTTTGCAGAATCCCATTTTCTTAATAGGAAATTGATGAATGACAGCATCTGGCAGGAAGAAAAAGGCATATGGTCTAACTAACTGTTTCTATAGAGGTTAAAAACAGCTTTGGAATTTCTCTGGTTGCCGTTATGATTGACAGACCATCAAATAAATCATTCGCTTTTCTTCCCCCCTCCGTTGGTCCCATGTACTGACAAAGATACAAGGGGGGAATAGGCAGTGTGGTGCATGAGAAATTAGACATGCAATGCCCGTTAACATAAATGGATTTTTTTGCACCTAATTCCCCATACGCCAGGCGAAAATCTACCCGCAGGACATGGAGTATGCATGTTTTCTTGTTCTTTCTATTTATAATTTTTAATTATTAATTTCATATATAATTGGTTTCTTTAGAGAATGAAATGCCTACTAGGTTATCTAAAACATGATTTTGGAGTCTTGGGGTTTGATGCTGCAAAAAGATGGGCTGATACTGAAAGATGTTATGGTATGTAATACAAACAATAAAAATTAGGCTGAGAGGTCTGAAATGAAGTTAGGCTAATTAAACAATTCTCAGTGTTTAAATCCTTGCTATCTTCTCCAGGGTTTACTGCCAATCACCTCATCTTGGGAGATGGCTCTGGTTTCCTCTCACCTTCGGGCTCACTTAAGGAATGTAACTCTCAAATAACTTATCAAATACTTTTACTATAACAATGAAAACTGTTTTGGTGTTTTCAACTCACTTAATTTCTCTCTCCTGCTCTCTTTTCTCCAAATCAGTTTAAATATTCTTAAGAGAACAGTGCTAAGAGGAGGAAGCTTGTCTAGTTTACTCATCACATGTTTTAGAAGCCCCTCTTCCCATCTGTCAGCCTAGATTTCCTTTGTGTACCTCCGGTGACCAGATACTTGCCATCTCATGAAGTGGTTTATGCTGTCGTGGG
>NW_011888811.1:2893186-2899099 GCF_000151845.1 Pteropus vampyrus
AGCCAGAAAAAATTCAGAATTTTGATCAGTGCTTAACTATTGAAAGAAATCTGTCTTGAATTTCAGAGCATTTCTCTCTTCTATAAGCTATTTGCAGGGTTTGTCGAAGAGACAGTTCCTATTAATAAAACGATGCAAAATGCTGCAGATCGAAAGTTATGTAAAAATACTCTTTTCCCTTAAACTTTGCATGTTAGTTGGTTTGCTAAGTGAATTCAGCATGACAAGCAAACATCTGAAGCCACCACTGTTATCATAAGAAAACTTCAAGAAAATCTGTTTTAGAAAATCTGTTTTAGAAATTATTCTCACTACCTAGAACATTCAAATTTAAAAGCCAAAATACTATTGTTGTTAGAGCAATGTGCCAAAGCCTGAAGATATACCGCTGCTCTGTATAGGATGAAAGGGCTTTTTGTCCCTAGGAAGCGGAGCCCTTAGGTTTTCTAGGTGTCTTCATCCTTGACAATAAACAGGCAAACAAACAAATCCATCCAGGATTTTATGGCAATTAAATATTCTTTTGTTTTAAACAAAATGATTTCCTATTTGGTGGAAGGGGGGAATATATAAAGTTTTGGGATTTTTTTTGTTTTTTTTTTTTTTACATTTTTTGACATCTTTGGGTAATCAACATTTGGCTCACGCTGCTTTAATTATCAAACATTTTATTATCTGTCTTACTACTCTCTAAAGGGAGTTTTATGAGGTTACTGATATTTTTCAATGGCCATTTAATTTCTACTTGTTTATAGACTGGGTAATCACAAGCAAATCTGTTTAACCTGTTGGCTTAAATTTAGGGAAAAGGTAATTTTAAAATAATAGTCTTGAATGATGTGCTGACCACACATAAGAAACATCGTTACAGGTCAGTCAAAATTAATATGGAGATTACCAAGTGTCAGAAGTTATTCTGCAGAAGCTACAGAATACATTTGCAATCTGATTTGGTGGAATATCTATTACAAATGAGAAAAAAAAAAAACTCAGTGGTTTTTGCAGAATCCCATTTTCTTAATAGGAAATTGATGAATGACAGCATCTGGCAGGAAGAAAAAGGCATATGGTCTAACTAACTGTTTCTATAGAGGTTAAAAACAGCTTTGGAATTTCTCTGGTTGCCGTTATGATTGACAGACCATCAAATAAATCATTCGCTTTTCTTCCCCCCTCCGTTGGTCCCATGTACTGACAAAGATACAAGGGGGGAATAGGCAGTGTGGTGCATGAGAAATTAGACATGCAATGCCCGTTAACATAAATGGATTTTTTTGCACCTAATTCCCCATACGCCAGGCGAAAATCTACCCGCAGGACATGGAGTATGCATGTTTTCTTGTTCTTTCTATTTATAATTTTTAATTATTAATTTCATATATAATTGGTTTCTTTAGAGAATGAAATGCCTACTAGGTTATCTAAAACATGATTTTGGAGTCTTGGGGTTTGATGCTGCAAAAAGATGGGCTGATACTGAAAGATGTTATGGTATGTAATACAAACAATAAAAATTAGGCTGAGAGGTCTGAAATGAAGTTAGGCTAATTAAACAATTCTCAGTGTTTAAATCCTTGCTATCTTCTCCAGGGTTTACTGCCAATCACCTCATCTTGGGAGATGGCTCTGGTTTCCTCTCACCTTCGGGCTCACTTAAGGAATGTAACTCTCAAATAACTTATCAAATACTTTTACTATAACAATGAAAACTGTTTTGGTGTTTTCAACTCACTTAATTTCTCTCTCCTGCTCTCTTTTCTCCAAATCAGTTTAAATATTCTTAAGAGAACAGTGCTAAGAGGAGGAAGCTTGTCTAGTTTACTCATCACATGTTTTAGAAGCCCCTCTTCCCATCTGTCAGCCTAGATTTCCTTTGTGTACCTCCGGTGACCAGATACTTGCCATCTCATGAAGTGGTTTATGCTGTCGTGGGCAGCTCTGTCATGATGGTACCTCCAAGATGGTCCCCAACGAACCTTGCTTCCTTGTATTTGTGTTCTTGCTTGTAGCCTCTACCTCTCGACATTACCTTTGCAATCAACAGGCTATTGAGGGACTGATGGTGTGTGAATTCCAAGACTGAGTCATAAAAAATGGTACAGTTTCTAACTTGCTATCTCATGGGTCACGAGTTCTTAAAGAAGCCAACTTCCATGGCATGAAGACACATAAACACCCCTGGGGAGAGGCCCATATGTGGGGAGGCACGTGAAAAAAACGGTGAAGGCCTCTGCCAATAACCAGCAGCCTCCTGCCAGCCACATGAGTTGGCCACCTTAGACGCCGGTCATTCAGCTTCAGATAAGCCCTCCGATGGCTCTGGCTTTGGTGAACAACTTACTGTAACTTTCTGAGAGAACCACCCACCACCCTGACCCATAGAAACTATCAGATAACAAATGTTTAGTGTTAAGATATTAAGTTGAGAATAATTTTTTTACGTGGGATATGTAGGTGACTAATATAGATTGCATTAAAGTCTTTTTGTTATTTCTAGCTCACCCACTGAAGACAGAAATCAATGAAATCTACTTTCCATGTGCTAGCAAATTCCAGATAATAGTATATTTTTCTAATTTGTCTTCTCCAGGTAAAGTATTCTTATTCCCTTCGGAACTTTGGTCCCTGTTCTGCTTTCTCACTGCAGATCTTTCTGGATCATCTCACTCACAAGCTTCCAGCCTTCATTACACCGGGGTCCCCCACACTATAAGCAGGTATTTCTGATTACCTCTTGCTCTCATCTCCCTAAAGGCCCCAAAACACCTCAAACTAACAGGATCAGAATTTAACACCTTATTTATCATTTTTATCCAAATTTGTTCTCTAAATCGGCAGTCTCCAACCTTTTCTGGCACCAGGGACCGGTGCTCCTATGAGAATCTAATGCCTGATGATCTGAGATGCAGCTGAGGCGGTGATGCTCCCGCTGTGGAGCGGCTGCAAATACAGATGAAGCTTTGCCCTCTCTCTCCCCACTCACTTCCTGCTGTGCAGCCCAGTTCCTAACAGGCCAGCGATGGTACGGGTCCATGGCTCAGGGTTGGGGACCCCTGCTCTAAAGTGTTTGATCTATCTTGCTTAAGGACAGTGCTAGCCACTTAAATTTCTAAATCGTAAACCCAACATACCTTACGCCCCTCTTGGTAACACAGAATTCTGAGCACATCCCTCTCTTACTTAAAATTCTTTGGGAACTCCCTACTGCCTCCAGGATAGAATGAATCTAAACTTCTAAGCACACCAATCAAAGACTTTGTAATCTAACCAGGGCCTACATTTCTTGCCTTCCCTATCACTTTCCGTAACTCATTCCAGTCATACTGAACTATTTGCTAGCTGTGTCACATTCTAGGACCTTTGCATATATTGTTCTCTATGCTTTGAGTGGCTTTTTCTCTCACTGACTTCCGACCCCCTAAGCTCTTTTAGCACCTAAAAGAGCAGGGAAGCATAGTGACTAAAACTTCCCTTCAAAATAAGCCTTTTCTGCTTCCCTCTCCCCTGCATCATCTCCTCTGCATAACTCTTCAGAGATCATACCATGTTTTTTTATTGTGTTGGTTCACGCAGGCATACTCTACTAATCTCTGATTTTCTAGACACTGCATGTCTTATTCATATTTAGATTTACTCAGTCACACTGCCATTCAGAAATATTTATTGAGTAATAGTGCTACCTTATGCCAGTAACTATTGTAGATGCTGAGGATACAGAACTTACCAAAACAGTCATAATCCCTGTCCTCAAGAAGCTTACATCCTAGTAAGAGGCACAGATGGCACACAGGTATGCTTGTAAATATAGACTGTCAAATGGTAATAAGAAATAAAGCAGAGTAATGAGTTTAGGGGGTATGCATGTCAGTGCAAATAAAATGCTGGAATTTCATATATGTGATGCAGGAAGGCCTCTCTGATAAGGTGACTTTTGAGTAGACACCTGGATTAGAGGAGAGGCACGAGCTCTTTGATATTGGGGCAAGGGTATTCCAAGCAGAGGGAAGAAGTGCAAGGGTGCTGAGGCTGGAGAATACTTGGGATGCTCAAGGAATCTCCAGGAGCCCAATGCAGGTGAGGAAGAGGGAGAGGAAAGCCATGGGCTCAGAGAAGCGTCATGGGAGGGATCCTGAAGGGCCCTGTAGCTATGGTAGGGCATTGGACGCTTCAGCTTTGTAAAGTGGAAGTCAAAAGAAGGTTTTGCAGAGAGAGGTGTTGAGTCTAGATTGTAGGAATGAGTTTTACTACCTTCAATAGATCCCTTCAGTAACTAACGCATCGAGGTGCTCAAAAATATCAGTTAAATAATTACCTATTATACAGGCCATTGGGCCAATCTAAGCACAATTCTCAGAGCATATTTTAGGTAGACTGTGTCCCTTTTTAACTGCCATATTTAGAACTAGACCAAGGCACACAAGTTTAATCTGAGAAGCTAAGAGATGCATACTCCATGATATTTCGATCAATAAATTCAATAATTTATTTTTTCCCCTGGCAGACACAAGACATTCCTGACTTATTTTCATCATAGTTAATGAATACTTCTTGTGGTCCTATTCTTGGGCACTTTGGTCAAGGACAAATCCAAGTAGAGGAACTTACATTTACCTTCATCAAGTTGATTATATTTAACAATATTGTCAGAAAGTGAGGATACAGAACATTCTAGCTCAGTTTGACAATTACTTAGTGAGCATCTAATACAAACTAGGTTTTTTTCCCCTGGGCACTAGATAAGTTTAGCACAGTACACAAGATCACTAACTGACATGACTTTCTTTATTTCTGTTTCTTGTATTGCTAATTGTTAAAACATTTTTTTGAGTTGTTGCAAAACAGAGTTGACTGACTTATGTTTTTAATTTACGTGGATGGTCTCAGGGTCTTTAGACCCTTCTACTGTGTTCAAGACAGTTAACATTTTCCTCTCTGGGACACAAGGTTGCTGAATTGGTGTCACAGGCACCACTCAAGCTTTACGTATATCTCCTCCCTTTACTATATTATTTCATAAGCATTCGGAGTGTGCTTTTACTCCCAGCAGTCGGTATCTACATCTCTTGGAGAAAGCACATAGAAGTTCGCATCCCCCATCTGCCCCAACTGCACCAGCTGTTTTTGTCCGGAGGTACAGAATGTTTTCCCTGGCCTTGGTAAGTTCTGAGTGTGATCTACGCTGTCTGCAGAGGTCCTTTGTGAGAGTGAGCCAAAGTCCTCCGACGTACCTTGCTTGTCATCTCATCTGTGCTTGACCACCTTCCCTTCCCTGTCTCATTTTATCACTTCCTAGCCAGCATTTTCTGGAAATACTTCCCGAGCTGATGTATGTGAGACAAGATACACATGCCTTCTTCCCACCTTCCCGCAATGCTTTTTTCTGATTGACTTATTGTATGGATTTACTTTATTAACATTCCTTCTGATAATGTTAATAATTGAGTCCATCTTGGACTCAATCCTTACTCCTCTATCTATCTAGTCCTCAAAAACACCAAAGGGAATTCACTCTGCCTACCATTCTAGCTATTCTAAGAAATAAGTTGGTTTTAGTCTGCTGTTACACTCTTGGTGAAACAATGCTAAGCTTAAGTTATTCCCACTACCTTTCTTAAGTGCTCAAAGCATTTTTTTAGAATTTTAGACCTCAAGCCCAGTGATATGAAGCTAGTATATAGAAACTCCTTTCCGTTTTTACAAGTCAAAATTACATTTTCACCTAAACTGTGCTTCAGAATTCTCCCTTTCTCAATATTACCTACTCTCTCTTGAGATTTGACTACTGGCAGAATATCCGGTAAAGAATCAGTAGATCTGGACTCTGGCTTCAGCTCTTTGACATGTCAGAAGTGAGTATATTAGACAAGAGATATACCTTCTCTGGGTCCCAATTTTATTATAAATAAATAAATA
>NW_011888811.1:2899149-2902267 GCF_000151845.1 Pteropus vampyrus
GATTTCCATGAGATGATGGTAACGACTTGTTTTAGGGTAGTGCTTTGAAATTAGATACTATTGTTCATCCCACTTTATAAGTGAGGAAACTAAGACTTAGAATGACTCAGCAAAATCCACAGCTATGGGGTTGGGGGCCTAAGATCAGCACTTCATCAGTCTGACTCCAGAGCCGCATACTTACATACTATACTGTGTCTCTCAGTAAAGCAGGAAGAGAGTCATTTCTGCTTCTTGGATTACCTTTAATTCTGAGAATCCCATTAAATCACAGAAAGGAGGGTTTGGCCATGGTCACCGTTTTAGCATCTACCAGGTGATAGGATTTAGCAGTTTTATTAGAAAATTATTCCCATCTATTGGGTAGTGAGTTAACCTAAAACAATTTCAATTGGACAAAAATTGCTTTTCTGATTTATTACCCTTTCACAGAAGATTCTCACTGTCAGAGACAAAAGGTAGCCTGATCTTTTAGGTTAGCACACATATTTGTTCTCTAAATACATCGTCCATCATGACAACTTGAAAGTGGGGTACTCCACGTATACCACCAACACAACTACAGAGAAAGTTGAATAAAGCCAACTCTGAAAAGTCTTAAGTGTATAGAGGAAAAAAATGAATTGAGTATGAAAAAAAACACTCCTTGCCACATGATCCGACTCTCACCATTCACACTGACGAAGGCTTATGACCTCTAGATTCATATTCTTCATTTCCTGTGCAGTGGTCCATCAATTTGCCAGTCTCTAGGTCTTCTGGGTCATCCTCTTAAACCTCAATATCCAGAGCTGGCTGCACAAGCCACTGACCTCTATGGATCTCTTAACCAATCTTTCTAGCAGTCTCGTAAGTGAATGATTCTTTTCTGCAAATACAGTGCTTCTTCTATGCCTCCAAGAAACAGTTAATGCTGATGATTAATTCCCCGTTCCTATATACTCACTTCAAAGACACTCGCCCTCAGTGGGTTCCATAGTTTATTATCTGTTCTTTTGAAGCTAGCAAAGTTTAGTTTGCTTTAAGATAATAGTTCTCTCTCTTGAATATTAATGAAGAAGCTCAAGTTTGAAACACATTAGGGTAAGTACCATAAAAAGCAATCGAGGATGCATAATATCCCCAACTCTATACCAACACACTGTTTGAACTGGGAAGTATTTATTGAGTGCCTACTGCATGCTAATCACTGTGAAGTATATGAAATGAATAATTACTCCTGTCCTAATTTTTAAAAATTTTATTTAGAGTTAAAATATATATTTAGAGTTAGGATACATATTTCATGGTAAGTAAGTGCATTGTACAGTAAGTACCAAGTGAAGAATGTAAACTATTGCTGAAATCATCAAGGAGAAATCTTGATGTGGTTGAGATCAGACTGAAACTGTTGAGATGGCTAGGGAATAGGCAGACACTACTAATTGCTCCCTGCAACCAATATCTCCCTTTTCCATTAGAAATCAATTTCCAGTTAGAAATGGTATTTCCCTTAAAGCTAAGTCATGTGACTATATTTTGGCCACTGGGAAGATATGCGTGCAACTTCCAGCATGAGTTTTTAAAAAGTTGTTTGCCCTCCATGTCCTCTCTTTCTCAATCCAAAAGGCTAAAAAGTGGGCATGGTGTTGAGAAGCTGGTTTGACCATGCAGAAAAGGCAACACCTCTAGGAGGTGCTGGAGCAGGCAGATGGGAGAAACCATGTCCCTGGATAAATGATCTCCTAGAACTGCACCTTCCTGGACCACTCACCTTCTATATTGTTAGATCCACTGCATTTTTGTGTCCTTCATTTATATTGACCTAGGGTGTACCATATCCGATATAGAGATAGGGGTATGTGTGCCTTATTTTGTTTATAGTCTGAGTTTGCAGTAGGGGCATTACTAGATTATGGAACAAACAGTAAATGATAAAATCATTTTCACCTGGTAGTTCCCTAAGATGCTGCTAACATCAGACTCTACAATGCACTGTGTTCAAGTTCTGGGTAGAAAGGTAGAAAAGACCTCTTGCAAGCACAATCACCTCATTCTTGCTTGGTGTAGGCAGTGGAATAATGGTTAAGAGTTCAAGGGAGATGATGGAAGATGAGCTTGCAAAGAGATTTAGACATCAGGAAAGTGACTTGGGCCTCTATAAAAAGTGAAAAGTTCTGGAACAGTTTCTTGGTTCAGGACTGGAAGAATCAAAGCAATTTCTTAGAGTGGTTTATTAATCTAAAAAATCTTTATTAAAGTTTTACTGTACGCTGAGCATGTTGAGATAAATCTGATTGTGGTCATACAGAATGGATGGAGACTTTTCCAATGAAATCATCTTTCTGTCAGAAGAGAGTGAATGAGCATCCTGAGTAATTAAAAAAAAAAAAAACAAAGTCCTGGCAATTAAAAATTAAAATTTTAAAATGTCTAAAAAGCAGTCATGTTTATTTTAACCTATTATTCTCAACAACTTACAATTTAAGGCAAATGATGCTCCAAGATGTGTCATGTTTTTACAGTGGGCTTCAGTCCCTGCTTCCATACTTCCCTGTGCCCTGGGTCACGATGAGGCCGGTTCCCATGTCGGGGCAAGTGTGAACTGCAGTCAAGCCTTTGGCTGCAGAAATATGGAGGCTCTGTGGAAATGGCATGCAGAGACCACTTCGTCTCTGTGTCTCTCGGTCTTATTTTCACATTATTTATTCTACATGCCTTTGCTGAAGTCTCCAATCTGTCAGGTCATCATTGCTACCTTGTGACAGAAAAAGGCAGCCACTGCTCCTGCTGTTTTCCTGGTTATGCTAGTTATCCCAGGAGGGCATCTGGAGAAAGACTTTTGGGTGGTATAGAGGACTGAAGTGTTCTCCCAAATTTAAAGTCCACCCTGAACCTCAGAATGTGATCTTACTTGAAAATAAGATCTTTGCTGAAGTAATTAAAATGAGGTCATGGTGAATTAGGGTCGATCCTAAATCAAATGACTGATGGTGCATTAGGGTAGATCCTAAATCAAATGATGTATAAGAAAGCAGAGGACATACAGACACAGGGGAGACACTGACGCAGAGAAAAAGGAGATGTAAAGATGGAGGCACAGAATGGAGTGACGAATCTACAAGACAAGGGATGCCAC
>NW_011888811.1:2909897-2923663 GCF_000151845.1 Pteropus vampyrus
ATCTAAGAGTAGTGGATGGTTTAGAGGATTATACTACTTTCACTCAGTGGAGAACTGCTCAAATATAATTTAGCTGCTTGAGGGTATGTAAACATGAAACATTTAGCTATGAATCATGCACACTATGGAAATATTCATAATATAGGTAGAATAAAATTATACATATAATTTGACTATAATTATACAATATCAATCGCTTAGAAAAAAGACTGGAAAGGAACATGAAACTGAAAATAGATACTCAGAGCGTAGGATTGTGAGTTATAGTTTTATTCTTAGTTAAGTTTCAGTAAATTTTTAAGAATTTTTTTTATCACAACTGATATATCAATAGTAATGACATTTTTATTAAAAAAAAAAAAATCTCCTTTCAATTGCCAAGTCTTACTCCTTCGGATAAGATGTAACTACTATCTTCATCTCAGTGTGTATCCTTCTAGGCTATTTTCTATACCTTCATATACATGCAAGTGCGTATAGATACAAAAAGGTCTGCTGGTATCATTGCTGTTATCATTGCTGTTACTTTCTGATATTCCTTGTTAGTATGCAGTGTTCATTCTTCTTATTTCCAGCAGAGGATTCTACAGAACGAATATCTCATAAATGATTCAATTATCTCCCAATCCATTAAGATATTACATGCTTTTAACTATTTGTGTTACTTTTTTCCTTAAATTGCAGGTTTGTATACCTTGCCCAATTTTCCTATGTTTGTCTTTTTCTTACAGGAACTAATTTATGAATTCTGGATGTTAGTCTTTTCTGTCACATACTTTGCAAATATCTTCAATGGTTTTCTCACCTTGTAATATTCCTTATATGCTGTATTCCATCACATATAAGTTTAAAAATCTATATAGCTAGAGCAGTGTCATTGAAAAAGGCAGTGCAGGCAGCTCCCAGGCCCCACGCCTCCACAGAAACACCAAAAAAAAAAAAAAAAAAAACCCCAAGCAAAATATGCCAGAATCAACTTTGTTAGAACTCTGTAAAGAAGTCAAAAGTTTACAACAACCAAGTGAATGCTTAGTCATGAAAATGGGAAATAAAAATAGATAGGAAAGCTCTGGGGTATTTTCACCTGGCCTTGTCCTCACTTTTTTCTCTGGCTCAGTGGTGATATTGAAGATGGCAGCCCCCATTCCCAGTGGGGACTCTGTCCTGGGTTCCAGAGGAAAGCGAACATACCTAATTTACAAGTAAGTATCTGTTTATCTGTTCTAACTGTAAACAGCTTAAAGGACAGATGCAAGGCAGTTGATATAGTGGCAATGCACAGTGGGGACTGGGGGAGGTCTGAGCCCCTCTTCAATAATCTCATTGCTCTTCTCTCCTTCAAGTAAATACACAATCCAAGTAAAAACAGTGTTTGCTACGCAAGCACAGCTTCAGCAACATACCTGCAATGGCGTCCGAACTCACCACAATGGCATCCAAACACCCTCTTCCTCCTCCCTCCCCCCTCCCCCTCATCCCCCTCCTCCTCCTCCTCCTTCTCTCTCTCTCTCTCTCTCTCTATATATATCCCCCCTCACTCTTCTCTCTCCCACCCCCTCATATTTAGAAATTTTGGAGTTATCTCTGCCTATGTATGCTAATTTATTAAGTAAAAAAAAAAAACAAAAAAGAAAAAAGAAAAAACCTGGACTTTGTGCTGTTCATTTTGCATTTTGATAATTTTTATCCAACTGAGCCTTTTCGTGTGCATAAGAAATAAACTTTTTTGAAGTACTGACCCTGAACAAGCAGAAAAAGGATAATGAACACAGTAAGACCTGGGGCTGGATGTGGGACTTTTAAAAAAGCAGATTCTATAAGGGGTAGCTGAAAATTTCAATATACTAAATTCAATGTAAGCTTTGTAAATGTACATTCTGTTAAAAATAATTATGTCATGGAAAAACATAATAGCTAAATTTATTAGTTTCTCTTTAATGACCTCTACATTTTATGTAAGGTGGTCTTATTCCAAAATTATAAAAATATTACCCCAAATATTTTCCTAATATGTTCATGGTTTTCTATTTTTACGTTTAGTTTTCTTAATCCATAAGGAGTTTGGTATTACATTTTGTGAGTGAGCAATTGAATTTTTCCAATAGTGTAGCTATTTAACCAATGCTATTTATTGAAGAATTTACCATTCCCTTTTCCCACAAGTTGAAATGGTTTAAAATACCACATTAATCATGTTAAGTTTTCAAAATTATAAAGGTCCTTTCTGAACTCTATTCTGCCATTGTTACCTATTTGTAAGTTATCATGCCAGGTCAGCAACGTTTTAATGACCATAGTTTTTATAGTATGTTTTGCTATCGTGCATATCAAGTTTCACAATTTCTTCTTATGTGATTTTGGGAAATTTACTTTGTGGGGTGAGGATTCAATAAGTTAATCCATATAAAGCTTTTAGAAAAATGCCTGGCATTTTGTAAACATCTTATTACGTTCCCTTTAAAATTTCTCATAAAATAAATTTATATAAAATAAAACAGGGAGAAAAATCAAGCGGTTAAGCAATTAATTTCTCCACTAAGCAGCTAAAGGTCCGCTCGTGGGATGGTGCTGGCAGTTGTCCCGTTTTCTAGGCTTTGGTCGCGTGATTCATAGGAGAACAAAGTGTACTTGGGGCATCAGCTAGGTCTGGATTGGAGTTGCAGCCCTGCTATGGGTTTTAATCAGGTCATCTAATCCCCCTTCTAACAATAACAACTTGGTGATGTTTTGTGAGATTTAAAAATATTACCATAGCATAATGATGATATTTATCAAGAATTTAGAATGTGGCAGACTTTAAGCATTATCATTATCCCCAAAATCCAAACTGTTAAAATCCTCATTTTGCAGTTGAGTGAAGTGGGACTGAAAAGTTATAAAATAATCTTTATATTATAAAACTAGCCGACACCCTCAATGATTATGCTATACAGCTTTTCATCGTCCCACAGAAACCAAGTGACACCAAGTAGGTGTTTTACAAGTGATACACAATTTTTTTGTTTGTGACTTTTATTTTTCTTATTATTGAGGTATGATGTCCAATCTGAGAGAATCTAAAATATATACCAAAGAGCAATAAAACTGAATGAAGGGGAAACATCGCTTTGTTACTGGCCATGTACATGCACACTAGGTTGCTGTGTCCTTCTGACTGATTTCATGGCTAAGAAACCAGTAACTGGGTAAATGTCCAAGGTGGTTAGATCCTAACTCAGCTTATGAACTCTGGTGCTGTGGTCTCTGTCTTAAAGACACATTAATGACTACAGCCAGTAGATACCAGTAATTTTAGTCTATGACAATATTCATTAATGAGTTTGAAAAACTCAACTGAAAAAAAAAATCCAATTCTATAATACAGGTCTACTACATAGTTGAGTATTTTTAGGTTCCTGTTGCCATAGTAGCTACACATGGAAGCAACAACATAAACTGAGGCATTAGTGCTAGCATCTACCATAAAAGCAAGATTCAATTACACTTAATGTTATATCAACTTGTACGATTACTAGTCTTATTAGTGTTCTTGGAATTACACATTCAATGAAAATAAATTAACATAATTTATCATTTTGACCTCTAACAGTACATAATTTATTACTCGGGAAAATGCTCCAGATTGACACCTGATAATAGTGAAGTCCTTTTTTTAAATATGTAATAGAGCAAGACTGTGGGTACTCAATGCTAAGTACACAAATTTAGTCAGAAATTTTAATTCAATTATCCGAATGTCATGTCAACAAAATCTTTAGATAAGCAACAAATTTTTATCATTTCATTTTGATGCCTACATACCATTTAGACATGTATCTCACACTAGGAATTGTTCAAAACAAAATCCAAAACCTTTAAATGACTCTGAAAACATTGCTCAACTCAATTCTAATCTGAACTAAGAGTAATTTTATTAGAGGCTATGCTTATAAATACACACAAATTTGGGAATGTAGAATTGAAAGCACTCAAAAAGTAGTGACTAAAATATTTTAAATCTTAAAGAAAGCAACCCATAACAAATCTTGAACTAAAATACACATTATACAAAATAAGAGTAATCACTCTAATAGTATTTGAACATTAATGGACTCTTTGCACATGTATATTTGGAATTTCTAGCCAGAAAAATCAAAGATTCAGAAAATGTAAATCTATTTTTTTTTAAAAAAAAATACATCACCATATGGGTCTTTTGTTCAAAAGATTCTCTAAAAGCTAAGAGCATTTGACCAATATATTATGCTTTACCAAGTTTAAATAGCAGAACTAAAGCTTTTCTTTTGTCTAAAAGATTATATGTTTATAATAACTAAATATGCATCTTAGTAAGCTAAATACTGAAGCTACTGGAATGGGACACCTTATTCCAGATATTGCAGCTTGCCACTATTCGATCATGTCATTAATTTATAATATTTTAAGTATTTCCTATCCCTTTCTTAATGCACCTGGCATCTTATTTCTGGCTCTAACTGCTGACATGTACTGGGAATACAGTCCAGAGAGCCCACGATAGACGAGAAGACTCCTAAACATTTTTCCTCAAAGGAGCTTTCAAAATCAAAGCTCATCAGTGCACAGAAGGGTTTCGAGACTGTTTTTGCCAATGCCATTATATTTCACATTATTCTAGGTTATATTTCATGTCCTATCCAATTCCCTAAAGTGCTTACATCCACTTGGAGCCTTTCCAGAATTCCAAGTTTCCATCAACCAAAATAATTTTGTACAATGTGCCAAGATCACTTGCTAGCTCTCCTTGGCCTCTTTCAAGAAAATAATGGCTAATAAAGAGAAAAATACTTCCTATCTCCTCACTCTGTCCCTTTCCTCCTATCCCCTACTCCATGACTTATTCAATCCAAATAATTTTACTGTTAAATAGCTGGAGGAAATATAAGAAATTTCTTTATTTCTTGAGAATGAACCTAACTAACCACCACTCACATACACTTTTGAAAATTTCATACAGATTATAGACACATTCTACTAAGTGCTCTGCATGAGACTTCAGAAGCATATTGAGCCAGGTTTATGGTTAATTTCATCTTTCTTTTCTCTCAAATGTAGAGCTGATGCTCATTCACAGTACCTATTGTACATTATTTTTCATCAAATGTCATCATTTTAGATTTTATATCATCAGAAAGCTTCTGAGTCTGGGATTTGCCACTTGTTTGGGCAAATTATTTTATCTTCTCAAAGACTCAGTCCCCTTATTTACAAAATGGGGAAAATACCAACCTCATAAGGCTGTTAGAAAATTAAATGGCATAACTCATAAGGTTGTTAGAAAATTAAATGACATAATCCATGTACAGAACTTAGCTTCTAGACCATAACTATACACGTTACCTATGATTCTTATTTCTAAAGCTCTCAGGAAAAAAAAATCACATTAATGTCAACATAAAAAAAAAAAAAACTGAATGAATATCTATACTCAATGTATAGTTTGGACCTAATGTCACTTCAAAAACATGGATTGGTTCACATGAGTACCGGGAGAATGTAGCTTCCTTGAAAGCAAGGACAACAGTTCCTTCATGCCTTGCTCTATACTGACAGCCTTTATATTTGGAATACATTCTAAACTCTTTAATATGACATTTAAGGCATTCATTGGTAAGACTCTGGAGAGCCTATGTTGCCGGCTGGCTTCTGCAGCATCCTAGTTCACCTTCCCAACTGTTGCATCCTGGTCTCTGGACTTCTCCCAGCACTCCAGGGAGGAGGCCTTTACGCACCTTAGACAGTCAGTGCAATTCCACCTGCCTTAGCCCAGCTTTGGTTTAAGAATGGGTGTGTCAGCGAAGCCAAGAATGAAGTTTTCGAGCTACCCTATTAGTTTCAAGGATGAGTATGTAACTTAAGTCGACGAAACAAAAATGAAATACATAACTTTGATCAGTGAATTAAGAGGATCTCTCTCATGAGGCAAAAATAAGAAAGCTTATTTATTGCTCTTGACAGCCATTCCTTGACAGAGAACCTGAGCTCATCATAGGGAGCTGATATCCTGGAAGGTAGAGCACAAAGATTTAAAGAAACTGTAAGAAACTTGCTTTCATTTTTATTTTTGGGTTGATATCGTTGAATCATTGGCTCCACCCTTACCTGTGGCACACTTAACCAATGCATTTTGTCCATTTGAGCATTCTTTTACTTACAGTCAAAAGTTTATGAACTCATGGATGCACCAAACAGTTTTCCAGAGTAATGTCCTATTAGAGCTTTTGTAAACATTATGGTCCAGCTATAGTTGGTGGTTTGCCTCTCCCCAAAGACCTCCCACATACTGTTGCCTCTGTACGCTTCTCGGACTAGTTCCCTTAATCAAAAATGCTTTCCTCCTTTGTACTACCCATTCTTCCAATTCCAGTTCAAGCAGATTTCCGCTTGCAAACTTTTTCATAGATTATGCCATAAGTATATGATCTGTATTTCTCTCCATCTTCCTTTCTCGCCACCTACTGGTAGTCACTTGAGGATAGAGTGATGCCATGCTGGTGTTTGTGTTACCACAGTACCTAGCACTAGGCTTACATTCTGTACTACGGACAACTGACTTCAATCAGACCAGATGACTGGGCTACATACTTAGGAAAAAATATATTATTTAAATATATTAGATAAATAGATCTATCTAACTGTTGATGGCGAAGACTTACCATGCTTTGGAAGCATTGTATTAGGTACTATGCTACAGGGTTTTATACATTTGTACCTTGCATCGTTTAACTTTCATCGCAGAGTTGGGATTCTTATTCCTATTTATAGATAAGAAAACTGGGATTCAGAACCTAAAATCACATCGTTTGCCAGTGAAGAGGCCAGAAGGAGAACTAAGCGTCAACATTTACAATGAGATAAGATCACTCAGTGTGTGTGTGTGTGTGTGTGTTATAAAAATTCAAGATCTGGCTGTATTGGTTCATTTAGTCCTAAAATCAGTGCAAAATAACATTTAGCTTTAGGCAGTCCTCTGCAGTTTAACTGAGCCTGGTTTAAAGAACTGAAGGCTTAAGGGAAGGAATTCATTAGAGCAACTGTGTGAATTGCCCTGAAGGAAGAATATAGTTCAAACTTCTATTATGACTTCATTTATTAAATGAATGTTTATTCATTGCCTTTTATCTGCCATGCTGATGAAAGGTGCTTGGGTAAAAGCCCCACCTAAAAAAATTATGCTCCCACATAAATTTGAGCAATCAGGATTATTGGAGATTTGTCCACACATGAAATGCTATTACATAGAAAGGTAAATAATAACAAAATATTTTAAAATGTAAATACAATTCTTTGATTTTTGAAGTATCTTATTATTTGTCTAAAACAAAATTAATAAAAGAGGTAGTTTCATGTAAACAGTCTTTACATTAATTTAGGAGAAGTAATTTGCAGAGGTTATAGGGTTATAATCACTTGCCATTTTCTTTTCTTATTTGCCAGAAGGAGTCAAATGATAAGAGCTACCCATAGAGGGGGTTTTCCAGTTATGTCAACCACAGATTAAGGGAAATTTTCAATCTAACAGTGAAAGCAGAAGATAAAAGATTTAGGTCATTTTGATCCTTAACTGGGAAAGATCTAACCTGATTGCTTCTGTCATGTTCTCTTTCTTGTCTTTTTCTAAGATTTCTAAGAAGGGCAAGAAAAAAAAAATCTCAAATTCTCTTTCTCAGAGAACTGATTACCTGGACCCTCTTTTAAAACAGGCTTAAAGTTACAAGAAAAAATTTAATAAATGAAAATTTTAGGATATAAGCAAATCTTACACAGAAGAGGAGGAGTTAAAAAGGAAACATGTTTAAAAGTTAAAACATAAGATCGAGAAATATATGTTGAAGAAAATCAACAACAAAGTTTTCAAGAAAAAAATTCTATCGCTCCCCAAAACATCAGTTCATCATCCATAGTTTTTTTCTCCCTTTCCCTTAGCTTTAACGAAAATGCTAAGCTTTTATTTTGAATGATTCTGATTGCAAAGCAGCCTTTTTATTTAATCATTTTCTCTGGAAAGATGCCACTTACTTAACAAGGGTCAGAGTGTGATAGGCGAAAGCAGAAGGCAGATCGAGTCAGAAAATAGATGCCAGTCACACACTGCAACCGAGTTTTATATGCACAGATTTAAAATTGAACAAAATTGGTGTCTCTTGAAACTAGGTTTGTGGGAACAATTTCCTTCTAGTAAAAGTCCAAAGTCTGATATTCTCCTTCTGATGATGATATCCAAGATGCTGTAGATTCATTGCTCATATCTAAAAAATATTCCCCCCCCAAACAGAAATTACCCAACAAGCTTAACATCACTTTTTCATGCCTAATGCATCATTTTCTTGTGGAAAGTCTCATCCACATTGTAATGAACTAATTCTTAAGGGAATGGCTTTCTAATTCAACATAAAAAAAAAAAAAAATTAGAAAGAATGCAAAATCACAGTGTTGATGAGATGAACGAGAAATGAGGTTTCTCGGAAGCAACTGGGAATGATTTTAATTAGAGTACAACCCTTGGAGGACAAATTTTGAATACATATTTAAAAATCTTTAAAATAAGCCTATCTTTGACCTAACAACCTCACTTCTAGGAATTTAATCTAAAGAAAAAAATCAGACAGCACCCAGAACTCTACATATTTCCATCAACTGAACTACTATACAGCAGTAAAGACAAACCAACTATTGCTACATATCTGAACATGGATGAATTTTGGACATATTATTCTGAAAAATGAGCAAGTCATAGAAAAATATATATAAAGTGATTCTTTTTTTTCTTTTTTTATAAAATAAAAAAGCAGGCAAAACCAAACGATACATTAGTTTGGGATAAGTAGATGGCAAAATTATAAAGAAAAGCAAAGGATCATTAAAACAACATTGAAGATAATTAAATCTTAGGAGAAGAAAAGATACTCAAGTAGAAAACATCTACACAGTTAAGACTTAGGATACAAATGTGGAAAAACCTAATTACTTGGAATTTTAATTCCTCTTCTATAAATGACAGCACAGCCCTGAAATAAAATACGTATTCAATAAAGTGGTTTTGAAAAACAACCTTGTCATCTCAAAGTTTTAGGAAAAGGAGATCCTCTCTGTTAAAACATTCAGGGGGAATAAAATTAATTTTAAAAAAAATCTTGTGAGGAAAATAACTATTGAGGCTACAAATGTTAGTTTCTTCCTTAACAGGCTTTCTGTGCTAGCTTATTATAGGAATACTAAGTCATCTGCAGGATTATTCTTGTTATAGGTAAAAGGATCAGAAGATACATGTAAAACATAATGGAACATGTAATGAAAGGGCTATCTTATGGAAACATTGTAATGACATTCTTAATGTAAACAGTTCACTTGTCTTTATTGTACTATACTGCAGATATAATAGGTCTAAACAGATTCAAGCCTAAAATGTGTCTATTCCTGTTAATATATGTCATTTGAAAGACAGTAGTAGATGGAATAAAAGCAGAAAGATATAAGGCAACAGTAAGATCAGGCGCTAAGTGCTCCATGTTGAACAAAAGAAGAGATATAAATGAAATGGGAATTTTCAGGACAGTAAAATTAGTTTAAAATAATCTTGGGAAAAAATTTTAAAAAAAGAATATGAAATGGCAAATTCCAACAGAAAAAATATAAGGAGATAAAATCTGACTTTAAGATACAAGTGGGAAATTAAAGTAAGTGAAGTTACAACTAGTAAGTTTTAAGTATGATTTCGTAAAATTCTCAATTATAACTGTAGTAAGTAAAGTGGCAGTAGAACTCATACCAAGAACAAAGAAGGTGAAAAAAGGTAACAAAAACTTAAACAACGGTGAAAATGTCCATGTAATTTTGGAATGGTGTAAGATGAAAAGCTGAAAATAGAACAGGAATAGATAAAGGAAAGTAAATAATGACAAAAGAAAAGGAACTTGAGAAGAGTCACAACTTCAGTGTAGCATGAAATTGAAACATGGCAAAAGGATAATATGAAATTCTGAAAAGGCAAATGACAAAAGCACAAAACCCCCCGAAATGGTTTTAAAAAACAAGGCAAAGATAAAAAGATTTTGGGTGATTCTAAAGAATTAAATTAACAATGCATCGTCATAATTTGAAACATACAAATGAGAACAAATGATTGAACTTTACCAAGAAAATGAATAATGAAAAGCTTCAGAAAGATTTCTTAAACAGCTGCATGAGATAAACATCTCAGTCAAAAACCAAAAAGAAACACATGGAAACGCATGTGCTCGCTTTAGTGGTAGGTCAAGCAGCAAGAGAGAAACTGCAGAAATGCTTGTGAAAAGAAAAATGGCCAAGGCTGAAATGAGCTGGGGAGGAGGGAGCCTCCCGAAGGCAGGAAGGACTGAGAAAGGCACCTTTCTCCATTTTCTATCTGCTTTCTGAAGTAACCTGTTAGGAAATGCTGACATAACTTGTTATTAGATGATGATAAAAAGAATATCACCACATTGGAAACAATATAAAACATGATTTAAAAGTTTAAGGATATTTTTAAATATGAACAATAAATTCAAAGAGAATCAGATGATAAAGTGAATAAAATTCTACAAATATGGATGGCTGAAATATTATTGAGCATCACAGTTTGAGACAAGGAGAAATGTGGACTGACCAGTCACTGGCAGTACCTGATGCTTCTAGTATGCACTGGATATTTAAAATATAAAATACGATGAATTGTTGGTACTGCTTGGCATGGTGCTCTCTATGCTAATTCACAAACCTCACTCACCGTTGAATATACGACTGGATTTTAAATTCCTATATTGTTATAACTATATTACAAGGTGATCTTGATACAGTAAAATATAAGAAATGTATATAAACTAAAATGGACATTAAAAAGCACACTGGGAATCTAAAGAAACAAACACAGCAATAGTATATTTTTATTTGATGAAACGTTCACCAAAAAAGTATTAATAAATGAGAGGAGAAAATAAACCTAAGAGATAACTATTGTGGAAAAAAATAGAACTGAAGAAGAACGCGTACCTTTCAAACTGTGTTAAATTTTGTTAAATTCAAAAGTTGGTACCTTTACAACCTTATTAAATTCAAGACAGAGTTCTTTCGGATATAGCTTAGAAAATACTGAAGTCTGTTTGGAAAGTTAACATTTTGAGATCCTGGAAATCAATCGCTGAAAAAGTGCCTAAAGAAAGACCCCACAAAATCAGAAGAAAAGGCAAAGCAAAAGATCAAAAGAAATATCATGCATGAGTTAGAGAGTAAGAAGCCTGATAATAGGTAAGGAGAGGATGGTTTGAAACCATGCCTGAGAAGAAGCAGGGCTCTATCTCTAAGTATGTAAGCATCTTTTTGAATCATTTTTCGCATGTTTATATGAGCTGTCTAGAGTTCCTCAGTGAGATGAGGTCACCTCTTTTACCCATTATTTGGGAGAAACTGCTAAAAGTCCTCTTCAAATTTTATAAGCCTTGAAGAAAAGCTTTATTGAGAATATACAAGAGTTGACGTTAAAAATTTGCCTGAGGAGCTGAGTGAAACCATATATTCATTACCATTTAATCAGAGTTATATTTGATTTCCACCAGGCCATTTGGGCACAATGAATTTAGGACAGAGCTGATACTAGAATCCAAGTGGTCTGACACTCACTCTATGACTTGTTCTGCTTTACACAACTAAAATCAGGCAACAGGTGTGAATGTCATCCTTTGAGCCCTAAGTCTAGACAGCTGTGTGTATGAGGAAACAGGATTTTAGAGATACAGGACTCTAATAACTTATTTATAAAGCATTCTCACAAACATTTATTAAAATGATCCTTATATTATGAGACATATAAAAAGGATATTATTCCAATATCTCCAATAATAAAATAGGTTCCAAAAAGTAAGAAAGCTATTCAAGTTGAAAAAATCCGTGACAATAAAGATTAAAACTCATATTTTCTCTAGAAATTTAAGTTACCCCCAAATAATGGACTCCTAATATTTACCTATTCCTATTCGTAAGCAATATATTAAAGAAAACAAAATCTCACTCTGAAGAATTTTCATTCTCAGTATTTAAAAAAATGTGTGAATGCCATAAGGAGGTACCTGATTTAAACTGGCATTACTAAGAATTTCATTTACGTATCTAGGATGTAACGATTTCTATTTTTCTTGGTCAAGAAGCTGAAACCCCAGGCTGACGTAATCATGGGACGCTGGTGGACCCATGCTCTGAACCCCACTCGCCATCCCTCCTCCTCGCTCAGCCTCTCGAGTTCTCTCTCACGTGCTTTGCGTTTGGCACACATCACCACGCTCTTGAAAGCAATTTTCTTCTACCACAAAGGATTTCTTAAAATGTTACAGTATAATCTAACAACTTTACACACTGTTTAAGAAATATAGAAAAGGGCAACTTGCTCTCATTTGCTTTTTAAATGCCAAACCCATATACAGTAATATAGTTTTATGAAGTGTAGTGTTTTTTTTTTTCCCTTGGCATTAGACATAACATTACTTTTCAGTGGCATAAATTGAAAACAAAATCACATTACCTGACAAATTTTCAGCAATTTGCCAATACTAAATGTTACTGAGTCCATTAGTACTTGTATATTGAGTTTGTTTTATATAAGTTTTTTCCCTCTCCCCTATAGCCATTGGTAGAAGAGAAATGCACAGTGAAAGAATACTAGTTTAATCAGTTAGCGCAGAATGTACCTTTCAATGTTAAAACAAAACAAAACAAAACAAAACAAAACAAAACAAAACAAACCTCACTCCACATTAGTAATTTTATAAAAACCTCATAGAACATGTTTAGAAACAGGTCCCCAAATTACTTCTCTGGCTATTTGAGGATTTCTAGAGACCTAAATGTATAAAGAGGATTTTTCTGAGGCTTTTACTTGTATTCTTTTTTTTTTTTTTTTTGGAACCCAGGCTTTATCTTCATACATTGGACCATCCCTAGGAATTATTGAGGGAACTTACTTCAGTGGAATGGTGGCATTATTAACAGAAATAGTTTAAAATTATATTTGGATGAGGACAGGGTAGGAAAGGGGATGTTTTAAGCTTTGGATAAATAAGCTTGCAGCCAGAAGAATATAGAGGAAACGGAACATGTGGGCCATGTATACTCTCTGGGTTTTGCATGTGACTGATAATTGCCTAGGTAAGGTCGCAGATACTCAATGTTTGTCGTACAAGTGGACAGATAAAGAGATGGCCATGTCGTGACATTCAAAGTGGTGAATCCCAATGGGCAGCTGGAACAGGTATAAACTAAGTGTGTTTCCTTCTTTGTTATGATGCCAGGAAGAATTTTTAGGGATGGCCAACTGCGAGTCTTCCAGTAATCCTCAGATGCTACCTGGAGTAGCAGGCGAACAGAGTAGTCCTGATGGTGATGCTAGCCACCATTTTCACTAGATGTGAATTAAACTGTTCAACCTGTTCACCCAGGCCTGGAGAGGGGAAGCTAGGTGTTTTCACTGAGCAACTATGAAAAATGTTCTCCAAATACAGAACAGATCCATTGCATATTTGCATTGGGTTTCATAGAAAAAATAATGCTAAAAATTCTTAGGAGAAAACAGTCCAGGTACCCCAGACGGGCTAATAGGACATATAGGTGTCTTCCAAGACCGTATGCTCTCTGGATTGGTAGGAGGCTCAGTCTGTTTTTCATATTTGTGTTTTTTAATACTATGACTATTCTAAAAGCACCTTCTTTAAGTACCATTGATTATATAAATTAAAAAAAAAAAA
>NW_011888811.1:2924996-2942181 GCF_000151845.1 Pteropus vampyrus
TTTTTTGTTTTTTGGATTTTCTTGTGGATGTTTTCCTCTTTTTGCTCAAGAAGTTATTTTCTTTACTTCGGGGAGATCTGATTTTTTTTTTTTTTAAATTTCCACTTCCCAAAGTGGTTCATGAATCTTGGAGGCGAGAGATTAGAAACCACAACAAACCTTCAGAAACCTCTGCCAGATGTGGGAGCTTGGGATGGGGAGAGCTGGCAAGGGGCTTATTTTTCTGGAGGTGGTTTTCCTTCTAATGAGGTTATCATGGACATAGTTAAGTAATTCAGGTTAGGGGAGATGTATGAATGTTAAAGTATTTTAAGTTTGTCTGGGGGGACACAATATCCTTGGGGATGAGAAGATGTTTTCTTTTGAAAGTAAAGGATTTCCCACCATCGGTCATCTTGGGAAAAGTTTAAGTCCTAAACTGAAACCAATGGCAATGTGTCAGATGAAAAACAATAGTAGTGGGGAAAGCCAGCCTGACTGGAAAGAAAGTTTTCCTGTAGTTGGAAGAAAACAAGTTACTGAAAGAGACCAAAGTTTTGTCACCCCCCCAAAAAAATTCCTTGAGATATTTTTAAGTGAGCCATTAAGGAACAAAAGACGAAGAAAGCACCTTTGACCTTCCCCGCTTACCTGCTTGAAGGAATTCGGATTCTACAAAAGGTGGGAGCATCACATTAGCATCATAATATAAACTAAATGTGGCAGACAGGGAGGAATCTAGCAAAGCCATGTTTACTGCATGTTTGCTCTTTCTCATCTACCTGTGAATTGCTTGCTTTCCCTTTGAAACTCCAGACCCCTGCCCCTCTTCTCCTGTGTCTAAAATGCTCTATAAACCTCAACTGTTCAGTGTCTTTGGATCTCATATCCTATGACATCCCCAAATGTACACCCGTAATTAATTTGAGGTATTTTCTCCTGTTAATCTGCCTCATGTTAATTTGATTATCAGCCCAGCTAGAAGAACTAAGAAGATGGGAGGAAAGAGTTTGTATGTGTGTGGCCCCACACTGGTCATGGGTATGCCAGCCAGCAAGGGAGTCTGTGAGCCCGTGGACAGAGACCTGCACATGGTACTTAAGAGGGCTGAGCACCTGCTCTGAGCAAAGTGAGACAGGAAAGAGCATCCAGGGTTTCCTGGGAGCCTGATGATGGCCAAAAGGGCTACTTGAGGAGGCCAGCTGGTCCAAAAAAGCCAGACTTTGAGCATGGAACTAGTGGCCAAGCAGTGATGAGTTTGCTGAGTGGAGCACTAAGGACCTCATCCTGAGCATTTGTGCACACTTGTCCTCGAAAACCTCTATTTTGTTATAGTCAAAATTTGAGGTTGGGGACGTGGGGATTCATACCAGGAATGAGACTTGTAGAGACCCACGCCACAATCACTTGGGTTTATAAAGCGAAACATGGCTTGTACACCATAACTTAAGCCAAAACCCTACTGGTATGAGAACGTGGGTCCTTGTAAGCTACGTAAGCTTGCTCTCTCGTTTATTTGCATTGTCTCTGAGGTCAGCGCCACCTACAATGAGGCCTGCAGTCAGGCAGAATCTGCATAACCTAGGAACTTGTTAGAATCATAAATCCTCAGGCCCAGCCAGATCCACCAAATCAAAATCTTTGAGGAATCTACGTTTTAACAAGTTCCCTAGGTCATCATTAAACACACTAAAGTGTGAGAAGCACTGCCTTTGACCTCGGATGGCACACTGTGGTGATTTAAAGCAGGACTTCTGAAGCCAGATGGCCTGTATTTGAATCTGGGCTCTACTAACTTACCAGCTGTGTGACCTTGACAAGTTACTTAACCTCTCTGTGCCTCAGTTTGCTTAATTGTTAAAAAAAAAAAAAGAAAAAAAAACAATAACAGTCCCTCTTTCAACGTTGTCATGAGCACTGTTCTCAAGATTATTTTAGGAAGTAAATAAAATGATATGTGTGAAGTGCTGAAAACAGAACCTGGCACATAGTAAGCACATATAATAACTAAATAACAAAACAGTAGTCTCCAATTTCCAAAGTACCCATTTTCATCGCATAAGCAGCCTATAGAACTCATTTAACTTAAGAAGATAAGTCATTATTGTTTCTATCTGTTCTTTGTTATGACTGAGAACTTGGATACTTTACTTAAAGGAAATAATATTCTTATTTGAACACGCACTTATACACACACATCTACATCTCAAAAGAGAAAGGTAAAAAGTGTATTCCTGACAACTTTGGTTTAAAAGTACACTCCACACACCTTCATATTACCTTACACCTGCAGGGCTATCTTTTCATAGTCATAGAATGCCCTCATTTGTGCACACTGAGACTGAAGTAGTAATAATGCCCCATCTGTAGTAACAAATGCCCCAGCTGCAACTTCATAAATGTACACTTGAGATGTGTAACCTTGAAGTTATTCCTTTAAGGCATTATTTTTAGAAAGTTCTTATAAAAATGATAATATCTCACCCATTAATTAAAACAACAACAACAACAACATTACAATTAGTTCTTAATTTATCACATAAAATACTACCTACCTAGCATAGACTTAAGGTATTAAAGGTATAGGGTATAACAGAGAGGTTTCATTTGTGAAGTGGTCAGGACACTGGATATGCCTTTGGTAGGCAGGAAAGCACGAACACTCTCCCTAGGATACTGAGATCAAATATTTAAGTGTGTGCATGCCATGATGCTTATGACTAAAGACAAAATTGACTATTGTCAATTTTTCTCTAGATAGAACCCCTCCTTTCCATCAATCTCTTTCCCCAAACCCTTCGTGCTTCCTTTCTAGACTGGTACTACTTAAAAGTGAACAGAAAAATCTCACTTTCCCTCTAGTTTCATATTCTTACGACAAGGCATTTGCCAGCACCTATGGAATAGCTATTGTTATGGGGACCCACAGCTTTAATACAATTATGGATTTCAGCCTGTTCTTTACAGTTTCCCAGAGAAGTTAAATATGGTTCAAGAATAGTAAGTGGTTTAAAAAAAAAATAAGATAAATTGTGGAAAAAGAATCATAGTTTTAAAAAAAATGCACTTCTAAAAATATTTCTGAAAGTGCAACCTTCATTGATTTTTAAGCAGCTTTATTTCTTCTTCAAAAATGCTAGGGAAAAAGTCAATTGGTTTCTGTGTTTTATTTTACTTTGCAAAATAACGCTGATTTGAAAAAAGAAGTCATCACAATTGCCTAAAGTTTCTGAGAAATGATGATGTGGTGTGGCTTCTAGCTAATGGTACCAGTATATTTGTAAATCAGAAGATTTATACTAGAAGTTGTTACATAAATATCAGCAGGGCATATTTCTTTCATTTATTTTTGCATAATTACATTGAAAATGGATAGTTCTAGCATTTTAAAACCAATGCAACTGCCTGGAGGAGAATGCCTTTTTATATTCATGGAAACATCAGTATATTGCAAAGACACGTCTTGGTAGGTCAAAATTATGTTGGATACCCACTTACCATCATAAATGAGAATTAGGGAAAACAAACCCTGTATGAATAGAAAATCCAATGACAGTTGAGTAATGGAGAGTGTCCTCTAAGTGTCTAAAGTTTATGTTTCTACATGCTCTCATTATCCACTCTCAAAGGAAATCGGAGGGCTTTTCCTTTGCAAGATACTTACACAAACGTTTAAAGATGAAAAACTATAGGCCACATACAACAATAAAAAAGGCTTTTAAAATTGCTTTCTATTTTTCAGCCAAATTTATCTCGTTAGCTCCCACTGCATAGACAAATAAACCCCTCACAGTCTGACCCTAACAGTCCATCTTATAATTAATCTACAAAAACATAAATACTGTCAACTTATATGATGTGCAAAAATCAATTTTAAGCCAATCAACAGTCTTCCCCTATCCTAAGTGAGGTTTCCTTGAAAGGTAAAACCTAGCTTTCAGTCTCTTTCTTAAGATTTATAAATATAATTTCATTTCTAGAGGCAAATTCATATGCTCCAATACTCCACTTAGTTTCTGTCAATATTCCTCTCAATATTTTACAGAGGACCACAGACCACTCAGTCTAAACTGAAGTCATTTATAAAAAGAAGGCATAGTATGTCTTTATGAGTTAAATTAATTTTGTCTTAAATCCATGCTAATTTCCATTTTCCCTACAAAAGCTGAGGAAGGAGGAAGGCAATCTTGGCCTTGTTGATGCTAATATTTTCTCACTGATTTGAGCATAACAAATTGTCATATATTTCTGAAGTTGTTCCTATTTCTTCCTGATTTAAAATAATTCTTGGAACATTTTTTTTTTTATTCAACAAAATTTGACTATTAAATAACTTTTGGTGGGCTTATTTTCAAGTCTTAGACTAAAATGTATTTACCTGCCAAATACAAGGTGCCTTGAGTAACTTCCTTTCAAGATGGTGGAGTAGGTAAGTTCTGGACTCACCTCCTCGCACTATCGCGTGAAAATTATAACTAAATTATAGAACAACCATCACTGAGAACCATCTGAAAGCTAACTGAACAAAAGTCCTGTAAGGATTTAAAGAAGAAGCCACACTGAGACTGGTAGGAGGGGTAGAGATACCTGTAAGGCAAGGCCCACATTCACAGTGTGATGATTAAGAATGGAGAGGAATATCTGGAAAGAGGAAGGTTGCACTTTCACATCTGGCTGTGAAAACCAGTGGGGATTATGCCCAAGAAAGACAAAGGGCTGTGGGAAATCAAGAAACGCTGCTCAAATAATCCTAAAATTTATATGGAACTACAAAACACCCCAAAGAGCCAAAGCAATATTAAGAAAGAAGAACAAAGTTGAAAGTATAGCACTACCTGATATCAAACTATACTACAAGGCTATAGTAGTCAAAATTGCATGGTACTGGCATAAACACACACAAAGAAGATTAATGAAATAGAATAGAGAGCCCAGAAATAAACCCAGGCCCTCATGGTCAACTAATTTATGACAAAGGAGGCAAGAATATACAATAGGGTAAAAATAGTCTATTCAATAAATGAAAATGGGAAAACTGGACAGAAACATGTAAGAAATGAAATTAGACCACTTTCTTATACTATATATAAAAATAAACCCCAAATGAATTAAAGACATAAATATAAGACCTGAAACCATAAAACTCCTAGAAGAAAACATAGACAGTAAATTCTTTGACATCATTCTTAGCAATAGTTTTTTGGATATGTTTCCTTGGGCAAGGGAAACAAAAAAGGAAAAATATACAAATGGGACTACATCAAACTAAAAACAGTTTTGCACAGCAAAGGAAAACATCAACAAAAGGACAATCTACAGAATGCGAGGATATATTCACCAATGACATATCCAATTAGTAGTTAATATACAAAATATATAAGGGACTCATAAAACTTAACACCAAAGAAAACCAAACAATCTGATTTAAAAACGGGCAGAGGACCTGAGCCCCATGGCTGAGCCCCATGGCTCCAGGCTTCTTGGAGTATGTAGTACTGGCTGTTTGGGAAAAAGCTGACTGCTTACCTGGTGACTGAAAAATACATCTCAGAAATTGTGAAATCAAACTTTTAATAAAAAATTTCCATTAAATGAAAGTTAATGAAAAAAATAAATGAGGTTTGCCATTACTCCAAGTAAAATACTTATAACACAGCCCCCACAGTTTCACAGTTCAGTGGAATCTCTCCATTGATTTCTTCCTAGTCAAATGCATTATTGTCTGAAATATTTCTATGGTCGTATATATGCAATAGTTCTCCATCATAAAACACTAAGATGCAGAAATCAAAAAAGAACCTTGGAATAAAGATCTAATGGAGGATTCCTTAATCGTTACTGAGTACAAATAGTTTCATATTGCATAGTGCAATAAGCTCACTCGTAGTACAAAAAGCTCAATTTATTAAATTTCATTTAATAAAATTTACTGCTGTTGATGAATTTCCTGGTATTACACAACGATATTTGCATTCTTGGTTGGTATAAAATATTTTAAAGTTCTGTTTCCCCTGAAGTTTATTCAAATGAAAAGGCAGAGATTTTAATTTTATTTCACAAATTAGTACAGGAAGTGTGAGCATGTTTGAAAATTTCTGGATTTTTTTTTTCCTGATTGAATTAGATGTGGGCAGTCTATCTGGAACATAAATATCAACAATGGCAGCTCGATGCCTATGATCGATTTTTGCATTAAGAGTCTAGTGTCATCACATTTCCACTGTGATGGTTATAACAGGTATACAAAATTAGGTTTCAGAATATATCTTGCATTAATAAATGGGATACCTAGAGGATACTAATACTGCCTTTTTGTTTAGCTTTCAGTTAAAGAAAGATGTTCATTATAATTTAAAACCCAGGAAATGAGGAGAAACTGACAACTGCTATGATTATATGCTAAAAAAGTTTCACACTATTTCCTGATGGGGATTCAGCTTTGGTGAAATTCTTACCTACTGAAATTTAGACAGAATGCTGACAGACATCAACTGCCCCATAAGTGAGGAAAAACAGCAACCTGAACGTGTTATGCCTCCTTCTATTAAGGCAGTCCCAGGGGAACAAACTCTTCAAGAGAGGTAGATTTTAACATACACGGTAGAGGTTTCCTGAATTTTCCATGCTAAATCTGTGGCCCAAAGGTTTATGTATCTCACATCAGCTTCCAAACAAAAGATCCTCTTGATGATTTAACAACTAGTTTCCTCACAAGTAGCAATTGGAAATGCTAATATATATATATAGGCTCACAATGTAAATATATCAGGCAGAGGAGCTAAATTTTAATATGCCCTCATTAAGAGGATATGATCTATTTACACACATCGCCATTACGAGGAAAAATTGACGTTTAAAACGCAGGCTGTTGGTTTATTTCATTTAGTGCCCACAGGAAGCATTATTGCAACATGTCCAATAAATTGCAACAACTCTATCCTCCTCACATTATTATCTGTGTTACTGTTGGTAATACTCTGATAGAAAGAGAGCAGATGGGTCTATGCTCATCTCTCTCCATTAATGATCCCTGAGATTAGCAATCAGAGTAACAGATGCAAATAAAGACAAGGTGTTGTTCACACAACAGTTAGGATACTTAGTAATACTAGTAAGAAAGGCTTCTTGGGTACCAATCCCAGAAGGACCTGGAGGAATATTATGTATTCTATTCCTCTTGAAATGTTTTGCCCACATTATAGTCCGTAATGTCTGGTTTTCCACACTTGAGCTGAAAAGAAATATGGTCTGGAGTCTTCTCGCACATCCTAAAAGGCTAGTCAGGAAACTTTGCTTTTTATTATATTATAACTGCTCGTTTTGTTCCTATAAGCTTCCTTCCGTGTAAGTTCACAATATAATTTTATTGAATTCAGACTATTTCCCCTGACACAAATATTGATAGGGTTATATAGAGAAATCCACCTACTTATAGGCCACACCTCTCAAAGTGGAGAGAACTGCTTATGATATTAGCTCTTAACACTGGAAGTAATGAAGTACTTAATGTACACCACTGGCACACAAATCTATTTATGAAGGTAAATATTCTCATTTGGTCTCTTAAGACAGTGACACGGAAGATTCGTACATTTTTTGTAATAAGCTAATTACATATAATTATGCATTCATAATGGATAGTTATTATTTAGACTGCCAATTTAGTTGAGTAGTTCTAAATTAGTAATTGACACCTTATCATTACATATTTATTAATAATAATAATAAACAACTAAAATTTTATAGTGAATTTGTTGTACTATTTGATTGTATTTCAAGTAAATATTTTTATACCAAACCTAACAGATCAAAGGGCAAGCAGTATTATTATTTTTAACATACATTATAACATAAACCAAGAAAAGTTACCTAGGGAAGGCAATCTGGTAGTTACAATCAACGTAAAACTGTGTACATTCTATGTCTTCGAATAGTCTAATTCATAGAAATGTTCATAAAATTTTGTAAGGATATAGAAACAAGAATGTGTGTCAAAGCTTTAATTATAGATGAGAAAAATTAGATATATATGAATGTCATGAGTGAATACTCTGAAATAAATTATGGGTCATCCAGACTATATAATGTTATGTGGAATTGTGGGGGAGAATGGATAGAGGTATTTATACTTTAAAATTTATTCACTTATATATATCTGCTTTAACGATAAGCCAATCATATATATATGCATATATGTATACATGTATACATATATGTATTCACATGTGTGTATATATATTCAGATATAAATATAAAACATTAAGACTATAATCAATTTTACCCTAATTCCCATCACTTTAAGTTAATATATTCAAAGTGAGATATCAATAAAAGTAAAGTATTTTACTAACATTTTTAAAAGAAAGTATCTGGATGACTTTAATGTATCATTTTTCTTAATTTTATATTATTCTTTAGGGAAATATATCCTGTTGTCTTACCAGACTTTCACCTCCTAGAATTAAGAGACGATGTTTTCAGTCTCTCAGTATTCTAGCAGAGCAATGATAACCAAACACTCCTTATATGTATCTTGAATGAATCACATGACAGGTTAGAAGACAATCAGCCAGTTCCAGTAATCGGCAGGGCACCACGCACAACACCATTAAAGCCTGGGCGAACATTCCCAAAACGTGTACTATTATTGGTAAGAAGCAAGCTCATACGAGTCACCAAATATTGTGCTATTGCTATCTTCTTTAGAGTCTATCGAAATAATAAGATCTTCCTCTGCAAGGACACTTTTTCTGATAACTTGAAGTATTCTCTGTCCTCTGGGGAATATGAAAGACGAAATTACATCCTATTATGCTCTGAGAGTAAACAGTTTCAGTATTTAAAAATTATCCTTAGGGAATGTCTGCTTCTAGCCAAGATGGAGTAATAGAGACCAGAAATATCTTCCCTCCGGAAACAACCAAAAATAGGCAGAATACATAAAACAATGATTTTCAAGACCTTGGATATCAGATAATAAAGGGCAATGCTCCCTGAAAGCAAGGTGAGCCTGACAATTGCCCCAGCTTACTGCTTTGAGAAAGTTTTCAGACTGCAGCCTGGGGAGAGAGAAACCAGGCCCAGCCTTGCAGAACCCTTGAGTTGAGATCATGCTGAGAGTACAGGGAGACTAAGGAAGACAGAATTTGCAAGCCAGAGTATTACGGAGGAGAGAGCTACCCAAAGAGAAAACTCCATGAATCTGTAGCAGGTCCTCTCAGGTATTCAGCAGGTGATGATCTGTGTGCATGCAAGAAAACTAGGTGTGGCCAGAACACCCTAAAAAGATTAGAGGAAAGAACACCCAGTGCTCAGAAAGGGTCTTAAAAGTCCCCATCACCAAGAGGTAAATAGGACAACCTCAAAATTTACAAGGAATTAAGTACTCACAAGAGTTTGCTTCCGCAGTGGAGAATAATTAGCTCTAGGCTAACAAGAATAAAGCCTTGTTAATCTACTTAATGAATCTTAAAAATGAGACCTGAAAAGATCAAGCCATTCCTGAGTAACTTAGCTACATCTCAGAACAAGCTTGAAGAATATTTATAGAAATAATAATAAAAAAAAAATCACTACTCAACATGGTAAAATTCAAAATGTTTGACATCCAATAAAAAAGTAACAGGTGTGAAAAGAAGCAGAAAATATGACCCATAATGAAGAGAAAAATCAATCAACAGCGCTATTCCAGAACTGACACAGAGGTTGGAATTAGCTGATAAAGACGTTAAAAGAGTTATTATAGATTAAATATATATATAAAATATATCTGAGTCCAGTCTCAAGAGCATTAGACAGTAAAATTTTCTTTTGCTTCATTAATTGAACAAGAAACGGGTTAGTCAGCTGACCTGAGTAATGTGGTTCACCTGAAGTTTTAATTCCGATAGTAAATTAATAAATTGCTCTTCAAAATTATACTATGAATTATTAACCCTTAAGTTTTAGATTATTTTAAATTAAACATACAGATGATTTTTATAATTTATAGTATAGCTATTGACATTAAAATTTTTTTTCAAACCCTGATACATCAAAATTGTAACTAAACTACAGAACAACCATCACTAAGAATCGCCTGAACTCTAGTTAAACAGAAGCACTATAACTAAGGAGGGAGCCATGTGAAGAGTTTTTTACCAAAAAATGGAAATGGACAGATGTAGTGAAAGTGTCACATCCAAAGTTAGAAGTCATCTGAGTTCATTAAAAAAAAAAAAAAAAGACAAAGGAAGAGTCGATGAAAACAGTAAATACTATCTAAAAATAAACCACAATATCCAAGCAGTTGTCTTAGAAACAGCCTAACATGTGTGCCCAGAATCTCATGCTCCTGATTCACTTGGTACTATATAGTGGCAAAACAGCAACAGAGAACACCACTGAGGCTCATCCATGAAAAGCCACAAGGGGGTTATGTTTCCAGTGCAGGGATGAGGCAGTGGAGAACTGTAGAGCAGGAGGGAAAATAGCCAGGCACGGGGGAAAATTACAGCCAGCCTCAAAGAACTTGGAAAAAATTATTCTCAAAGCTGAAAATGCTGATAGGTAAGAATTACTTAAAAGCTGGTTGCAACACACATATGTATATCACACGTGACAATTTTTCTATTTTTTATTTACTCGGTTCCAAAATAAAGTTTTAAAGAATGCTAGCAAAAGAAACCATCAATAATGCAAAGAGGCAACCATCTGAATGAGAGGATATATTTACAAATGATGCCTCTGATAAGGGCCTAATATCCAAAATATATACAGAACTCATATAACTCAACAATTAAAAGAAAAAACGATTCAATTAAAATATGGGCAGATGACCTGAACAGACATTTCTCTCAAGAAGACATACAAATGGCCAACAAACATGAAAAGATGCTCAATTTCACTAGCTATTAGAGAAATGCAAATCACAAGCAGAATGAGCTACCATCTCACACCTGTTAGAATGGCTATCATTAACAGGACAAGTAATAACAAGTGCTGGAGAGGTTGTAGGGAAAAAGAAACCCTCATACACTGCTGGTGGGACTGCAAATTGGTATAACCACTATGAAAAACAGTATAGAAGTTCCTCAAAAAACTAAGAATTGAATTACCATATGATCCAGCAATCCCTCTTCTGGGTATTTACGCCCCCCAAACCTGAAAACATTTATCCATAAAGATATGTACACCCTGATGATGTTCATAGCAGCATTATTCATGGCAGCCAGGGCATGGAAGCAACCGAAGTATCCTACAACAGATGATTGGATAAAGAAACTGTGGTACATACATACAATGGAATATTACGCAGCCACGAGAAGAGATGAAATAATGTCATTTGCAGCAACGTGGATGGATCTTGAGATAATCATGCTAAGTGAAATAAGTCAGACAGAAAAAGTTGAAAACCACATGACTTCAGTTATATGTGGGATGTAAAACTGAAAGCAACAAGCAAGAGGAACAAACAGAGAGACTCATGGACAATGACAGTGGATTAGTGGTTACCAGAGGGAAAGGGAGGAGGGGGTAGGTAGATAGTGGTAAAAGGGGTCAAATACTTGGTGACAGAAGAAAATCTAACTTTAAGTGGTGAACACACAATGTAATATATATATGACATGCTGTTGAATTGTACACTTGAAACTTACTTGATTTTATTAATCAATGTTACCCCAGAAACTTTTTTAATAAAAAATAAAGGAATGTTCTAGTTAATAATGAACAAAGCTTTATATTAACTTGGAACAAAATTTTGTTTTGGTTTTTAACTCCAGATAGTAAACATCTGGCTATCAAAGGACAAAAATTTTATCACAATAACAATATAAAAAAGACCAAAATCTTATAATATTAATTCCTAGATGAAAAGGTATTCTTAAGAAGTTGTCACAAGATGAACCAAATTTAAACCTAATGATGCAATGGGAAAATAAAACAACAGCATTTCCTTACCATCTAAACAGTAAGTAGACCCCCTGTCCCTCCTATACCAACTGGACAGGCTGCTGGGCCTGCTGGCTTCTACTGGTTCCAGGCCTCTGCTCCGAGGACCAGTATAATAGTTTTCACCTTGTATTTCACAGTATGAAAGGCAGGGCCTCTAAAAAATTACAAATAAGAATTGGCCTACATTTAACATTTTCATATTTGATTCTGAAGTGTTAAAAATAAAGTATAATACTTAAATGAATAAAAAAAAATTTTTTTTTCAAGCCAGGACAGGCAGGATGATTCTATCTCAAATAAAGGAGTGAAAATTCAAACAGTGATGAAGGAAAATAAATTCAAGCTCCTTTTCATTCTGGTTTTAATATTAGCCTGAAACATTACCTCGACAGAAATTTGGGGCAAATATGAAAGAGGAAACAGGTCATGATTACATTAGTTTTTCCAACATGTAGTGTAGAGACTATCAGCATTAGAATGACTGAAGATGCTTCTTAAAATGTGGAACACAGTGATTTTGTTTTCCCTTGTCTTCCTGTCCCCAGCTGAATCTGTGGTGGGGACTGAGAGTCTATGTTTGAAACAAACTCTTCAAGAGCTTCTTACATGTTGCAAGATTTTAGAACCTGTGAGTAACAACTAATACTCGTGTATTAGTATGCAGTAAACTGAAATCTATTGGCTCATACAGCTGAAAATGGAAGAGGCTGTGGCTGCTGGAGGATGATGTCATAAAGGGGCTCAAATAGATCCTGGCTTTTGTCTCTCTGCTTCAGTTCTCCTTATATGGAACTTGTTCTTTCCAGGCTCTTGCCCTATGGTACGTGCTGGATGCATGGATGCATCTCCTCAAGCTTGTTCACAGTCTTACGAATTGGCATGGGAAAAAAAATCCTACTGGAGTTAGAAGATTTTTATGCTCTACATTGGTCTGCGTGATCAGGCCTGAGACATCTACCTTGCCCTGCAGGGAGAGGTAAATTTATTTTCACTGGGATGACAGGAGGGAAGAGATGGTCATCCAGACAGAAATAGGAGCAACTAAATGATGAGTGGGAAAAATACATACACATACATGAACATATATATATATATATATATATATATATATATATACACACACACACACACACACACATATACACACACACACACATACACACACACACATATATATGTATGTATGTATATGTATATATGTATATATATAGATACAAATGTACATGCATGTGTGAATACATACATACGTGTGTGTGTATATATACACACTCACACAGAGGGAGGGAGGGAGAGAGAGAATGATAAAGAGACTGTGGAATCTTAGAATAATAAATGTATAGAGTTCTATGATAAACTTTTTCCCTAGAGAAAGAATTAAGTTCGTTTCACACCATATGCTCTTTAGGAGGTCACAAATGATTTCAATATCATCTTGGGAATTAATTTCAGATTGTGGAGTAATGTCAGTACCCTAATTTTAACTTAGGACCTTTTCTTTTACAAGAAATTAAGTTCATCCACATATAGACTATTCTGTGGATTTCGATGAATGCTGTAATTAAAAAAAAAAAACAACAAATAGGGAAAGCTAGGAAAAAAAAAATGGATAACTCAAGGAAAATCAAAGAAAAACAGAAAATAGAAATCAAATATACTGCAAAAGGGATGCACCATCGTAATTCCTTCTCCAAAATCTAATTGCAATGCTCAACTGTTTTCCCTGCCAATAGCAATACAATGCTTTCTTTGAAACTGAAAAATTATTCTGTAAACTGAACCAAAGCAATAATAGACCTTTTCCAAAAAGGAGAACCATGGAATTAGTTTACCTAATCTCAATTGTTCCAGTTACCAGAACATTTTGGTTTCTTTAACTAGCCTCCAAGAAACTTCTGATCTAAATTTCCTTTGTGTTCAAATATTTTGTGACTGCTCTCCTTGTGAAATGTGTGCCCATCTTTCCTCATTTAAAAACCATAATCCTTGTCAATTATATTTAACTTGTTCAAACTACCAATTATGTCCAGTGAGCAATTTAGAGTCTTAAACTGGAAAATAGGCAAAACATAGAAATAATGGGGTTAATTTTAAATAGCTCATACACATTCATCGATTTCACAGTTTTGAATTGTATAAATGAATAATAGTCTATCAGTGAAATGGGTTTATTCTCCACAGAGACATAAGAGGATCTCCTGCAATTTTAAACTGTGATTAATATAATCCATACTTTCATTCCAGATACAGCCCAATCCCGAGATTTTAGAAATAAATAAGGCCTAGAATCCTATCTTTATGGAACTCAGCTTGATTGATGAGAGACAGTCAAAAACCAAACAGTCATGTAATAACGGTTATGGCGGATGTGCATACAGGGTGTCACAGGAGCAGGGCTATGTTCTGATAGGGCTCCAAGACAGCAGCCCTTAAAATGAATAAAGAAGGAAAGGAGAAATTATGCTGACGGGGAAAAAAGAAATTTAACTCAAAGAGAACAGCATGTGCAAAGGCCTAGAGGATTGAGAACTCATGGTTCATTCAGGAAAATATGTTTCTCCATATGTCTGGAGGCTCTAGTTCCTCGTGTCATAAAAGAAGGATGAGACTGGCAAGGTAAGCAGCAGCCGGATTACAAAATTACCTTGATTATCACGTTGAATTTCTGTGAGATGGAGATGGGGAGCCAGAAAGAATTTAATAAAGAAAATAGCAACGCTGTTGAGCATTTGTTATGTGCCATGCATTGTTCTAAGTGTTACTCACAATTCTCACAATTTTACTGTGAAAGGAACTGAGACACAAAGGCTAACCAATGCTGTCTCATGATTCTCAGCAAGTAATACTGTGTTCAATATTTAGACCTATAATATGACTCCAGTGGAATGCAACCATACTGTGCCAATATACTACACGGGAATGATATTTCAGGTAGAAATATTATTATGGTATATTTGTGAAGACTGAATTAAGTAAGCCAAGACCAAAGACAAGAATATCCCAAGAATAAAGCCTGGAGGTAATAAGGAAGTAAATGGAGGAAGTTGCTTGCAGTAAGTAAAAAGTAGAATGGATGAATTCTGTAAATATAGAAGCAAGGAAATTTGGCAAGAAAATTTGGGGGAGAGAAGAATCTAGGATGATTCCCAGGGTTATATTTTCAGCAACCAGAATGGAGTGTCAGTGAGGAATAGGCATGCTGTTTACTAAAAGTGAAATTCAGAAAATACAGAAAGAACAGTGTTTGAGAGAGGAAAGTTCATGAGTTCAATTTTTGAAATAATGAATTTAAATCACCTGTGGAAATTAGACTAGTATATGTTTTTAATGACTGTTTCAACTTCTAAGTGATGGCTTATCACACTAAAGAGTGAGAATCTTTCTTTCGTGTGTTCTCTTTCCAATTCAAGTTGTTACCAGAATCAAGCTATTATGACCCCCACCTAAATCCCCATGCCTGCGCTTTTCTCAACTTGGCTTATCACAGAAAGATCTAACTGCTATTCTAGAAGGAAGCATGAATCATACTCAGTGGGAAAAAAAAGAGCATTGGGAGTCTTAAAATGTTGAGTTCCTCATCTCTCCCATGTCTGTAATTCAGGGACCTGTTTTCACTTGAAAAATATTTACAAATATGAGAAAACTTCCTCTTAGTCCTTTAAGTTTGAAACTCCAGCTTATTTACTTAAAGAGGTTTTATGGGGTACTTACTATATTTCAGAGCTGGATAATAGCAATCCACATGTTTCTTTTGTAATATTGGTCCCTTAAGAAAAAAAAATAATATTATTTCTTCAACATTAAAGAGAGAAATTGCCTTTAATTTATCTTCAGCCTTGCCAAATCTTTTTGGTTTATTTGCAACTCCCAGAGGCAGTTATTATTTTCTTTGCTACAAAACCTATCCCATGTAGTTCTTTTTCAGTATACTTCTAAAACACAAATATGACCAACCTCTTCCCTGTAATTTAATAGTCTTTGATGGTGCCTCACTGCTATTAAATCAAGTTCAAAATTCTTGAGTATGGCATCAAAGTCCTTCATAAATCGGCCCTCTGTACCTTTCTATTTCTATCTCCAGCTAGTCTCCCAAACAGACTACACATTGCTCCCTCAGATATACCACATTTTCTCTTGCCTTGGCCTCTGCTCCCTCTGTTGGACTCCCCTGCTCTGGCAACACACAAACATCACCCACTGGCATTTCATACTTAGCTAACGAAGTTCACTTTAAATGTTAACTGACACTTTGTCTCTGAAGTCTTCTTTCCTTGAGTCCCTTTAGCAAAATAAATTGTCTCCTCTTATATTCCAATATCACTGTGTGTAATATCTCTATGATACCTAGTCTTACATTGTATTGTTACTTAGGTCTCACCAAAATGGGAAACACATTCTTGGAGGGTATCTTGGAATCCTTTTTGAAAATGCTTCTGCAAAGCAAAAGAAACCGTCAACAATGTAAAGAGATAACCATCTGAATGGGAAAATATAGCAACACCTCCGATAAGGGCCTAATGTCCAAAATATACAAAGAACTCGTATGACTCAATAACAACAAAAAAAACAAACAATCCAATCAAAAAAATGGGCAGAGGACCTGCACAGACACTTCTCCTTAGAGGACATGCAAATGGCCGACAAGTATATGAAAAGATGCTCCATATCATTAACTATTAGAGAAATGCAGATCAAAACCACAATGAGATACTGTCTCACATCTGTTAGAATAGCTATAATCAACAGGACAAGTAATAACAAATGTTGGAGAGGATGCAGAGAAAAAGGAACCTTCATACACTGCCAGTGGGACTGCACATTGGAGGTTCCTCAAAAAACTAAGAATTGATCTACCATATGAGCCAACAATCCCTCTACTGGGTATTTACCTCAAAGACTTGAAAACTCATATCTGAAAAGATATTCACACACCAATGTGCATAGCAGTATTTTTCACAGTGGCCAGGACATAGAAGCAACCAAAGTGTCCTATAATAGATGATTGGCTAAAGAAGCTGTGGCACATATATACGATGGAATATTACTTAGCCATAAGAAGAGATGAAATACTGCCATTTGCAACAATGTAGATGGACCTTTAGATAATCATGCTAAGCGAAATAAGTCAGACAGTAAAAGTCGAAAACCACATGATGTCACATATATGTGGGATATAAACCTAAAAGCAACAAATGAACAGGACACACAGAGACTCATGGACACGGACAATATACTAGTGGTTACCAGAGGGTAGGGGGAGAGGGGAGGTAGATGG
>NW_011888811.1:2942231-2942664 GCF_000151845.1 Pteropus vampyrus
TAAAAGCAACAAATGAACAGGACACACAGAGACTCATGGACACGGACAATATACTAGTGGTTACCAGAGGGTAGGGGGAGAGGGGAGGTAGATGGGGTAAAGGGGGTCAAATATGTGGTGACAGAAGGACATCTAACTATGAGAGGTGAATGCACAGTGTAAATATATATATATGTGCCTTACTGTTAAAATGTACAGCTGAAACTTATTGGATTTCATTAACCAATGTCACCATAAAAATAAAGTTTGTTTTCATTTTAATAATAGTATAAAAATAAATAATATAAGCATTTCTAAATCATCAAATGGAGCATTTATAACTAAGCACTATGGTAGTATTTAAATACTGAAATCTGCATTTACCTTTTTTAATCATGTTGGACATCTCATAGTATTTTTATTGTCCTATGCTAATGACAAAAGAACATCAGAC
>NW_011888811.1:2942969-2955969 GCF_000151845.1 Pteropus vampyrus
TTTTTTTTTAATTATGGTAAAGAACATGTAATATAAAACTTACCATCTCAATTGTTTGTAAGTATGCAGTTCAACAGTGTTAAGCAATGGATCTCCATAACTCTTCCATCTTGTAAAACTGAAACTCTGTCCTCATGAAACAATAACTCCCCGTTTCCTGCTCCCACAAGTCCCGAGGAACCATCATTTTCCTTTCTATCCTTGTGAATATGACTACTTTAGATACCTCATATAAGTGAAATTATACAATCTTTGTCTTTTTGTGCCTGGCTTATTTCACTTAGCGAAATGTACTTAAGATTCACCCATGTTGTAGCATGTGAGAAGATTTCTTTCATCTTGAGGCTGAATAATATTCCATTTTATATGTATGCCATAATTTATCCATTTTTTCATTATAGACATTAAGATTGCTTCTACCTCTTGCCTATTGTAAATAATGCTGGTATGAATATAAGTGTTTAAATAACTTTTTGAGATCCTGCTTTCAATTCTTAATACGAATATTTTTTGACAAAAGTAGAAAACGTCTCCATCGTCTGAGGGCAAAGAGGGCCACTTTTAGTGCTTCTTAGGTGTTCATGGTGCTTATTTTTGGAATACTGACATCATACTGAAAATATTAACATGCATCCATGTGTTTATACTACAGTGATTTTAAATTGGTGAAGAATTATTGTTTATAACTCTATTTTAGAAATTATATGGGTATATGTTACTACCTTAATTTATGATGGCAGTGATTCCTCAACAGTCTATATATACACAGGAATTCTTATAAATCAAGGCTACCAAACCTGCAAATTCTTTTCAAATGTTATGAGATTTTGATGACACTAAACTTAACAATGGAATTTGTATACTTTGTTATAGGCAATAAACTAAACATGCATTGATTTCATTCAGGGTTTTCTTTTCCATGCTTGAAATAATACATTTTTTTTTTTCATGTTTAAAGCACTTTTTAAGTCCTTTGATAAGGTCATATAGGCTCTAAGCTCCCAGTACCTAAGGGATAAAATACACATGAGGACCATATAGTCCAACTCTAAAACCTTGTAAAAACTAAGCCTCTAGAGGTTTTAATATCGGATATGAGAAAATAAATGGATATAGAGATAGTCTTTTCTGAGTGTTGTGTGTCTAGGGTGTTACCTTGAGAAATAAAAATATTTTAAAGTTAAAATATATGTTGGGGTCAAGAAAATAAGCAGAGAAACTGCCTCTTTTGATAAACTGAAACCATCCATCAAGTTAGGATGTGCAGAAAATCCTAAAAATCAGAGTGCAGAAAAGACAAGATGGGACTAAAAACTCCAAGAAAGCCATTCTATTTTGGGGTAGTTTCACAGATATCTGAATGCCAAGATTTCACAAGGATCCCTCTTGCCCTTATTTTATCTGCCATCCAAACCCCAAATTTCACTATTCATTCTTCAACAACAGAGGAGGCGATCTTCATCTCAAAATAAGTAAAACATACACACACACACACACACACACACACACACACACACACACACACACACTCTGCTTTATGGAATTTCAATTAAATTTGTCTTCGGAAAGTGTTCAACTTATGAAATGCCCTAACACATATAGATACTTGTTTAAGGTGCCATGAAAACATGACCTGAACTTTACACTCTAAAAGAATGATTGTCCAGTAATTAGTGCTGTAACTGCTACTCGCAACTGTTCTTAATAGATAACCGTGAGACTTGTGTGTAAACTAAACTCACTTTCAATGGGAGTCCTTTAAAACATACAGCAAGCAATCACACTGAAATATTAATTTGCACTCAAACACTTGATGCCACAAGACACTCCAATTATCTCTCACTGTTTAAGCCAGAAGACTTTTCCAGGTCTTAAACTAGTCTCTGAAGAGATTTAATTCAATATTACTTACCCAAAAGCAGCCAGCCTGCTCTTTTTATGACCTTCAGGTCAATGAGAGTGACCCAACTGAGACCCAATCAAATCTGAATATGTACCCCCTAAAGAACTATTCACAAGGTTAATTGTATCTTGCTTCTATTTGCTGAATAAGGAATCGATTAAAGAGAATAGCAAAAGAAGCCATAACTGGCAACATGAACTATATAGAAGTGAACCATATAAAAAAAAATGGGCTTCCTCTTTCTTCCGTTATTCATAGACCTCTATACAGAAGGAAATGAAACAAGGCAAATACATTCTTGTGCTTCCTATCATCATTGTAATCAATATCTATTTTACTCTTGCATCAAACTGTGTTATTTGAGAATCCACAGAGGCCAAACAGATACCTAAGACATTTAGTTATTGGTCATATGAAAAAATTTGTTGGACCTGAATGCCATCAGTTGTACTAATTCACTGATTTGGAGAGAAATACTATTAATAGATCTAGTTGTAACAACCTGGTGTAGGGGTGGGAAGAGAAGATTATAGTGAAAGTACTATTATGTATTAAATTTCAAAATTTATGTGTGGGCCTTGAAAAAATGTATCGAAAGAGTATAATTTATAAAGTAAGATAAAAGAAGGAAAAATGCTTTCTATGAGAAATACAAAGAGAGCTGAAAAACCTAAGCCCTTTACCTTATGTTCAGTTATGGAACATAATAATGCATAAGAGAGGGTAAAATATTCTTTAAAACTTTAAAATAACAACAATAACCATTGGAGGGCTTACTATTGCCAAACATTATTCTAAGAGTTTTATAAGCATCTTTTTATTTATTACTACATTCCAAGAGGCTCAGAGAACTGAACTTCCTCACTCAGGGTCATAAAGCAAAGAACACGAAGGATCTTAAATCTGAAATACTGTCGCTGACTCACATTTAACTGTATCTTCTGTCCATCTATTATTAAAGACAAGGAAAGCAGACATAACAAGAATCCAGAATAAAAACCATGAGCATGAGAGCTTGTAACAAAGTGTTAACTAGTGTGGAGCAGGCAATTACTGAGGCTTCAGGAGAGGGTGAGCATTGAGACGTGGGATACAGAGGCAGCAGAAAGCCAGAGCCAAGGATTAAGGCCTCCGTCAACGGAAGGCGTCTACACGCTTACAGTTGGAGCCAAGTTTCTCTAGGCAGTTGATGTGTGTTCATTATCCAGAGTACCCAGCATTAGCAGTTCCTTGGCTTTCTCTGGACAAAGCAAATGTGACATTTCACCAAACTGCCTGGGAAGAGATGAGGTTGGAGACTTTTGGCATACAACTTTGTTTCCTGCATATGGCTACAATAATGAAATGGAATTCTGACTTTCATCTCTAAAATGTACCAATAATGACATTTTAAGGTCAGAAATTGTGTTCACTCATTCTGTGATGAGGGCCTCCCTTCACCCTTATCGATTCATTTATCCCTCCATGAGTCAATCCTTAATGGAGCTGATCTCTGTATTGAGGCTCTAAACTTGAGTGTGACTTGGGTGTGTACACTGACAGAACACTAATAAACCTAAGCTTGTTAGTTGTGAACCTTGTTCTGATAACTGTCTACTTTTAAAACCATATCAAGGATTCTCCTGTCCACGGCCATGCCACCCTGAACAAGCTCGATCCCATCTGATCTCGGAAGCTAAGCAGGGTCGGGCCTAGTTAGTATTTGGATGGGAGACCACCTAGGAAGACAAGGTGCTGTAGGCATAAAAATAAAAAAATAAGAGATTGTAAGCCGACAAGGTCCTTGCAATCTGTGAGGTCAATCAAAGGTTGCCTTGCCTAAAAAAAAAAAAAAAAATTTCCTTAAATCCTTTGCTCTTGCTTAGGTTAGACAGCTAGTTCTTTCTGAAAGTATAAATTCCATTTTCAATACAATCTTTTCCATAGAAGGAATTGGAGCTATTTTCCCATTTCTTTCAAAAATAGACTCGCTCTTCCTCCATGCTCATTTTCCCTCTCAAAATCCCATTCTGTTTGGGTTAAATGAGGCCAGAATGTCTATTCTTCTATCCTATGGCATCTCCAAAGCAGTTTGTCTCATAGTAGCTCTACCACTTTTCCCACTCAGCTGCTACTACACACAGGATGTTAAGCCAAGACTTGAACTATCAGGATCAACATTTGAATCAGGATTAGCTATCAAAGGCAGGCAACCATTCGCTAGGCCTCAGGAGGGGCAGTCATTTTCAGAACAATTCTTCCCTCAAAAAAATCACGACTAACATATAGAAGGGGAGAAACAAAGAGGAACAGAGCATGCTGGCCTTTTTAAATAGTGGCTTACTGTGCTCGATGACTATTACGGGAGAACAAGACAAAAAAGATGCCATGTTAACTGAGGGAGGCTGAAGCAGGAGCGCACCTGTGCTCCATTACTACGCAGTCTCTTGAACTCCAAGTAACCAGCTGAAACTACAGCACTTCCTTTATGGCATAACACGACTGCTTTTGGCTTCCTGCTTTCTGAAATCTCCCAGGTAAGATCTAATGAGTGCTATAAGAGAAATCGTTATGCTCTCCAACACTGTCCAAGGTAAAGATATAGGTTAACTACGTTGAAGGACTTACTCCAGTAAAAACTCCTCAGTGTGATATATGACCAAGTTGTGTGGGTATTAGTGTTCTTTTGATTGGGTACTGCTGAAGCAAGCAAGAGTGAGAGGATGCTTACAGCTTTTAGTATCATAGAAACCTTTTAATGTGTTTGCTCTCCCCAGTACAGGTGCCCTCATCATAGTGTTTTTATTTTGGTTTTTTTTTGTTTGTTTGTTTGTTTTAAGTACCAACTGTACATGTCTGTATTTGGGGCCAAGCAGAAATTCCATGGCCTCTTCCTTCTTGAGCTTTGATTACTAGGCTCTTCGAGAAAGTCCCTCATTTGTTGTCCTTTCCATGAAGTATATGTTCCCAAGAAGTAGTCGGTAGCAAGCTGCTTGTATTAATGGATTCTCGGAAGAACTTTATTAAAAGCTAGTCGCTTGGTGGGTTGGTGATTTTCCCCAAAGGGAACTAGACTAAGCCTGAATCTGGCTTGAGTTCCTTACTGTATCCTTAAGCGTGCCTGAATTAAAACCAGCTATACACACCTGGGCAGGTGGTGTAGCACTGCCTCACTTTATAAGTACTGGAGCATAATTCAGAGTACACTCCACAGGCTGAGTGTGATTCCTGTGAAGTACTCTTCCAGCTCCTGACAAACTTGACGATGGAGACACTTCTAATTGTTAACGGATTTCTCTTCGGCTGGGTGATCCTAAACTGTGGAAAGAGTTTTGATTTTGCTCTAAGGGAAATAAAATAATCATTAGAGAATTTTTTTTCAGATGGGCAACATAATCTGACTTTAATTTTGCATGCAATCACTATGCCTCCTAATTTTGGGGAGGAGCAATCTTTCTCCATTTCTCCCGCTAAAATTCTAATTTAAACTAACATAATCTAATGCTTAGACCAAGCCATACTTCTTGTCACCAGCCATGTTGATTTTTTTCCCACCATTATATTATGAAAATTTTCAAACATATAAAAATATCAAAATATTGTACTATAAACACCTATATACCCACCACCTAGATTCTATAATTAATATTTATATTGATTTTGAATATCTATCAGTTAGAGTAATCATACCATTTTCCAAGTGAGCACATTCTTATTGTACCTGGAATGAAATTATTTGCTATATTCTACCCAGCTCAGCCAGATCTGATTTCTAGCTTCCATATTATCTCGTTTCTTAACCCCTCCTCCCCTCCATTACTGGCCTCCAAGAACACTGTCATTCTCCATGTTCTTCAAATACATCAGCATTTTTCCCTGACTTGAGGCCTTTATTTTTGCTTTTACTAGATCTTCCCCTAATCATCTCCTCTTCCTTCTGAACTCAGCTTTAATGCACCTCGTCAGAGGCCCTTTCCTTGACCTTCACATCCTAAGTACATCTTCTGCCCCCAGTTACTCTTTACCACAATATCATACCTGAATGCATTTAGATAGCACCTACTACTCTGAAATTTCCCTATTTGTTTTCATGTTCATTTCCTCTCTATCTCACTTCGTTAAAATGTGAGCTCTATGAGAGCAAGAATCATGTCTGTTCACATCCAAATCTCAGTGGCTTCAACAGAACCTAGTTCATATTAGGAGATAAATAAATCAATGCTGAGTTAATTTATGAATATCATAAAAAAGGCAATCTTTCTTTTGCACAGCTAAGTAGAATCTACTGTGTTGGGGAAAATAAAACACAAACAGAAAAACCCTAAGATTCAGAACACATAGCCAGCCATGCAGTAACTGTCTTTGGCAGCTCATAGGTTCACTTCTGGGCTAAAGCAAAAGAGACACTAGTTAACAAAGATGACTCATTGTAAATGTGGCACTGTGGCCACTGTACACAGCTGCAGTGGACCTACACCTAGGACACTTGTCAACAATGAAAAGGGAAAAGGTAGACACACAGGTAGAAAAGCACCTGACTTTCCCTTATCACATTAACTAAAAGACTATGAAATATCTAAAGAAACTGAATTGGTAGCATTGCATTTTTTGTAAAATATTTCTAACCTATTGCAACAATTTTGAATATATCTTTTTAGGTTCAATATGACATTTCTTCCAAATATTTTTAGAAGATATTTTTTTTTTTTTTCTTACCTTTTTTCTAGCATCATGGAAAGCTTCAGGATACAAAAAGAACTGTGGTGATTTTCCTACTAATTAGTTGCTCTTATTAAAAAGAGCAAGATAATTGATTTTAGGATGCACTACCCCTTATTAAGACCTAATTAAGCTGTATATCAAAGACTAATTAAATGGCATTATTCCATCTCACTGATGAGTCTTGATGCTTGGTGAATAGATTTGGGTGGTAGATGAATACTCTTGGAATAGATTTCACAGCCAGACAGATAAATATAGACTAAGAAGCTGAGTAAAGGGAATTTTCGATTATCTAAACCTAACAAACTTATTGGTACTTCTTTAGCCTGACAGTTTGAAATGCACAAGATAAAACGTTTAAATACAAACTCAGCACTGTGGTGAAGAACAATGAGTTGCTTTGGAAAACTGAAAATTTAAATATGTCGTTAATCCTTCTTGTGAAATGGTTAACTGGAGAATTAGAGGCATTTGACTTTTTTTTTCCCTTGGTTTCTTTTGATGAGTCAAGCTACTCAGACTTGATGAACCTCAGATAATAGCTCAATTACTCTAGTAAAGAATATCTGAAAACCTGAGATCATTTTTAAAGTTGCCAATCACCGTCCTTGCTAAGTTATTCTGTGGATCTCATGGAGAAGAGAGGGGAGTGGTAAAAAAAAAAAAATAATAATAATATCATAGTAAGGAATTTGAATATAGTAAGAGCCTCTCAGAGATTGATGAAGTTGTAGTCGAGCCAAATAGAAAATGTCCTTTAAAAATATTTTGGAAAGTAAGAGCTATTAACGAGACAAATATTTTTCAGAGTTTTATTCTACACCAGAAATGGATGTTTTCAACAGCAAATCAATTTTTGATAAGTCAATATTTTATTTGACAAAGATGATCCTGTACCAGCATTTCAAATGTTATGTAAATCCATTCATTGTTTTAATCTCATCGAGCTGACCTTGTACTGCCAAGGCTGTGTCTTCAAGGCAGTGTCTCTGTGACAATGGAAAATCATCAATCTATTTAATCTAGGAGGTCATGACATTCTTGGATTATGGTGGGTAGTCTCTCAAATACTTTGGTGCTTCATAGTGCAAAAGCTTTTGAATAAATCACAAGATATTTGCAGAAAGTAATGATTTCACTATACAGCTGGGCTATATTTGATTGTCTTTAATAGTTACCTTCACTAGCAGTATAATAATTTGCAAACAATAACATCAGTCATGTCACTTTTGCACTCATTACCAGCCAAGGTATAACCCCCAGAACCAATAATCTATACTACTGAACATCTAAATGAAATGTCACTCTGTCCTAAGTGCAGGTTATTCATTTGAAACTGAACTTTTGCATCTATAATGTGTATTTTGAGTTATCTGAAGGACATCTACCCTTGAACTCTTTTTGTATTAATACACACAGAAGTGGAAGCAGCTGCAACATCACTAAGAAGAGCTGTGCATATAGAGAACTGAAATCTCTATTACAGTAAAACGAGTAAACAATTTATTTTTAGCTATCTTTACAGAACTCATAGGCAGGAGATAAAGGGTTTGACTCAAGCATTTCAAGGATGTCATTCTAGGTACTTTGTTAGATTTAATAGAGTTTATAATGTTTAGATTACCTTCTAGATGAAGCTTCTATTTCCTTTTTCATTTTATATGAAATTATGGATTTTAACATAATTTTGGATAATTATACACTGCACATGATTGCTGAAAAACAATCAATTAGTGAGAACTATAATTCTTTTGTTTTGCATTCCACACTTATTTTTTTCCTAATAGAGGTAGAATATGAAGGAAGAGGGAGGATGGAGGGGTTTAATTAATCACTTGGGTTTTGTGTCACAGTGGGAACAAATCTTTCATGAGTCCAAATTATGAATCTATAAATCTAATCAATGAATTAATAAAATAGTACTGAGACATATTAATTAAATTACTTGAGATGCTTAAAAGAAAAATACTATCGATATTATAGGAGCAAAATCAAGGGATCATGCAAGACGATTTTAGGGCAATAAGAAAATAAAGGACACTTTATGACAATTGCATACAGCCAGTCCTCTGACAATTGGTTCACAATCATTAACCTCAACATATCCTCATCTAACTGCCCAGGAAATGATCGTTGTGCATTAACCTTGAATCTGAGCTCATTTGGAAACAAAGTCTCAAGATACTAAGAAATAACAGTCTTTGCACAGCACAATACCTCAGAGTTAAGGACAGAGCAGCCCTTTCCATAGATAACATAGTAGAAGATAGGACAGAGGCTTTTAACTTTGACCTAAGCTTTGAAGTACAATGGTATTCCGGTGCATTAACAAAGGACAGTGTCAAACCAATTAGCTAATCAAACTATGCTTTGGTTTAGTAAAACTGACATTCATTTATGAGCAATCTGGAAAGTCTGCATGTCCAAATAACATCAAAGTATAATGTGTATGATCTCCTCATTGCCACTGGCTCCCGTTTGGTGGCAGACACAGATGAGAGAAGCATTTGTGCTTGATTTGGGGGTTTGTCACAGCTTGTGTCAAACCAATTGTCAACTCAGCAAATGCAAATACTCTTAAGCCTTAGTGATAGTAACTGGAGTGGGTGCTTACCCCATCCCTGAGATTTGAAGTGAGTTGAGGCAACTAATAAAACTATAAAAAAAATGATATGATATTAGAAATGCACTTTAATTTCTCTATTTTAACTGCTGAGTAGAATGATATTATTTCTTCGTAATGTGTGAGAAGTATATTCTAGACACTGGCTCCTTTATAAATTCTTCTTTGACTTTTTTTACTTCTTCTCTTTTTAATTACTTATTTCTCCTATTATTGAACTAAAGTTGAGTTTTAGAAAACTGGAAAAGAAATACAGTCCTTTAGCAGACACAGTAATACTAAAACCTCTTCGAAATATTACCTTTGTTTTCTTCCCAAAATTCCTTAACAGTTCTCCCCAACTTCCTACCTGTATACTAGTTGTTCACTTAAATGTACACAGTGTCTTACATCATGACTGCTGATTTCAAGGAATTAATTGTCTTTGCTGCTTAATGCAAAGCCTTGCACATAGTATGTGCTAAATAATCACTGATTTATTAATGAATGAATGAATATAAAACTTGCTTTAGTAAGTAATGAATAATAGAAACTGAATTTCTAAAGCTGCTTAACATTGTCTATAATTAGATTAAGCATTTCTTTACTTTAGGGAATATGAAAAATATTATAAATTATGCCGTAGTTCAGATATTTTCAAATGTTTCTGAATGTGACTCGCAGTGCAAAAATAGATTTTACATTATGACCCGCTACGAGAACACACCCACAAACCTAAACACATAAGCCCATACAGATACATGTGACATATTATTAAAGCAATATAGTCAGCAAAACTCTCTAAAACAGGGGTCCTCAACCCCCAGGGGCATGGACTGCTAAAGTCTGTGGCCTGTAGGGAACCAGGCCACACAATAGGAGGTGAGCAGCAGGCGAGCAAGCGAAGCTTCATCTGTATTTGCAGCCTCAGCTCCGCCTCAGATCATCTGGCATTAGATTCTTATAGAAGCACTGGTCCTTGGTATCAAAAAGGTTAGGGACCGCTGCTCTAAAATGACTCCTTATGAGTCAAGTATAATCCCCTCCCCTTGGTAGGGGCTATGCCCACGGATATGATAGGATGCTACTACTTGATTATATTACATTATAAAGTAAAAAAAAAAAAAAAAAAAAAAAAAAAAATCTCAGATGCAATTAAAGTCTCTAGCCCCTAATCAGTTGAATTTAAGTTAATCAAAAGTAAGATTAGACTGGCTGGGCATAATCTAATCAGATAATCTCTTTAAGAGATCGAAGACTTAAAAGAAGTAGCAGACCCTCTTCTGCGGGCCTTAAAGTAGCAAGATGCCATTAGTTCTACATTGGCAAGGCAATTAATTATTTCACCAACCACTTGATCTTGGAACATAAAGGAGTTCTGGTACCAATTCCAATGTGGGGGAACATCCCTGTACCACCAAGCAATTGTCCAGACACTGGCTTGATACCACACAAAACAACTCAATTCTGACACTATCTACCTGGAGATAACCTCAGATTCCACAGGTTAAGAGTTCAGTCCTACAAGACCGAAATGCCCCTCCACACACACACTTCTAATGCCAATAGCAAGCCCAGGTTGTCACCTGTGCTTTTGACCAACTAGCTAGAAATTGGAGGTTCCCACAACCCTCTCTTTGGACTTTTAGATGCCAGTCACAAGTCCAGGTTATTACCTATACTCCCGGCCAACTGGCTATAAATAAATCAGAGACTCCCATAATCTCAAGTCTGATTAATTTCCTAGAACAGAGGACTCAAGAAACCTATTTACTCACTAGATTACCAGTTATGATAAAAGAATATAATTCAAGAATAGCCAGACAGAAGAGATGCATAGGGCAAAGTAATGGGAAAAAACTGGGCACTTTTATGCTCTCCTCAAGTGCATGATTCTCTGGGAATCTCAATCAGAAACTCTCATTTTGGGTTTTTATAAAGGCTTCATGCATGGGCATCATTAAATCACTGACCACTGGCAATTGATTCAACCTCCAGCCTCTCTCCCATCGCTGAAGGTGTGATGGGGCAGTGGGGTGGCGGGGGGAGCGGGGGGTAGTGGTGGCGGGGCGGGCAGGAGCGGGAGTGAAAATTCCAACCCTCTAATCACATGGTTGATTCTCCTGGAAACCAGTCCCCATCCTTCCAGGCTGTCCAAAATCACCTCATTAGCATAATACAAGACACCTTTGTCATTTTCGTCACTTAGGAAATTCCAAGAGTTTTAGGAGCTCTGTGCCAAAAACGGGAAGACTAAATATCATTTCTTATTGTATCACAGAATCACAGTATCACAGAAAAGAATCCCAAGATTAAGATAAGACCCAGAAAGCCCTGCCACACCTTCACTGAAGCCTGTAAGACCCTGAATAGAGAATCCAGATAACACTCAACCTATGGGAACTGTGAGATCATTAGTATTGTTTCAAGCCTCCAAGTTTTTGGTAATTTATTACACAACAGTAGAAAACTTATACAATCCAACATCATTCTTCTTTTGTTTAAAAGTGCTGGTCATAATCAGCTAAATTGATAGCATGTCAAATATATATGGGTTACAATCCACATTTTGAACATCACAAGTCTATCTTAACATCATCTTAAAAGAGGTATATTCTTTTCAGTTAAAGAATTTTGTGTTTAGAAACTTTCCTAAACATCAAGAGCCATTATTGACCACTGACAGCCTTAGTCATCAATTTATTTGCTAATTTTCTAAACATTTATTGCATATTAACTATACACCAGGTATGTACTTAGCACTGGTTCACACTGGTGATCAAAATATATATGATTCCCACCCTCTACAACTTAAAGTCTGAGGGATGGAGACAGACATAAAAACACACAAAACCAAACATATAATCCACTCAATAAATGTATATTAAGCATTATTTCAACTATTGAACATGTATTTATTTGGAGAGGGCAATGATAGGAGAAATAAAGATGAGCATTATATAGTCTATTTTGAAGGGCTATAATATCGATTTATTTGTAAATAAATAAGTACTCCATGATAATTATGTATTTGGTATTAAGAAAACAAAAGATATACCATCGGTGACAAACTCTATCCAGGGAATTGAGAGAGGGCTTCAGAGAAGGAATGACATGTTATGTGGAACCTGTGGGTGGGAGAGGTCTGCAAAGTATCTCCAGGTGTAGAAGAAGTTTCCAAGTCCCTTGTGAAACTTTTTAAGAAGATCTTGTTAAGGAATTTAGGCACTGAGGCAATTAAAATTATTGAAGATTAAAAAAAAAACAGAAGTGTGATATAAAATCATATCACTGAAATACAAACTAAATTATGTGGTACTATCAGAATACAGATCAGTTAAATTCCACAGGGGTAGAGGCAGGGAGAGATAAAGAATTAGTTTATCCTGACGTTTTAGTTATTCTCTAAGGAAGGGTTGAAACAGAAAACTTTAACCGAATGGAATAAAATGATAATAATCAACTGGATGAGAGGAATCGAAGCAGGGCTTTATATATTTTTCAAAGAATTGGCCTAAATCAAGCATTTGCTCTCAACTTTATAATATAGCATGCTGTTCAGAACCCAGTCTGAACGGGTCCCTTATTGTTAAAAGAGGAACCCCATTCTACTATGCTCTAGTACTGGGAAATGAAGAGTAATCACAGAAACAAGGCCGAAATAAATATCATACAGCATATGCAATTTACTCCTAGGTCTATTTCTTAGGTCCCTTTTAGAGCCAGTTTATCCTTGTTTTAGATACAGTTTGAACACACTATCTTGTTTGCTTTCTTAGCCTAGGAAACGTTAG
>NW_011888811.1:2956019-2961303 GCF_000151845.1 Pteropus vampyrus
AGTGGTGGCGGGGCGGGCAGGAGCGGGAGTGAAAATTCCAACCCTCTAATCACATGGTTGATTCTCCTGGAAACCAGTCCCCATCCTTCCAGGCTGTCCAAAATCACCTCATTAGCATAATACAAGACACCTTTGTCATTTTCGTCACTTAGGAAATTCCAAGAGTTTTAGGAGCTCTGTGCCAAAAACGGGAAGACTAAATATCATTTCTTATTGTATCACAGAATCACAGTATCACAGAAAAGAATCCCAAGATTAAGATAAGACCCAGAAAGCCCTGCCACACCTTCACTGAAGCCTGTAAGACCCTGAATAGAGAATCCAGATAACACTCAACCTATGGGAACTGTGAGATCATTAGTATTGTTTCAAGCCTCCAAGTTTTTGGTAATTTATTACACAACAGTAGAAAACTTATACAATCCAACATCATTCTTCTTTTGTTTAAAAGTGCTGGTCATAATCAGCTAAATTGATAGCATGTCAAATATATATGGGTTACAATCCACATTTTGAACATCACAAGTCTATCTTAACATCATCTTAAAAGAGGTATATTCTTTTCAGTTAAAGAATTTTGTGTTTAGAAACTTTCCTAAACATCAAGAGCCATTATTGACCACTGACAGCCTTAGTCATCAATTTATTTGCTAATTTTCTAAACATTTATTGCATATTAACTATACACCAGGTATGTACTTAGCACTGGTTCACACTGGTGATCAAAATATATATGATTCCCACCCTCTACAACTTAAAGTCTGAGGGATGGAGACAGACATAAAAACACACAAAACCAAACATATAATCCACTCAATAAATGTATATTAAGCATTATTTCAACTATTGAACATGTATTTATTTGGAGAGGGCAATGATAGGAGAAATAAAGATGAGCATTATATAGTCTATTTTGAAGGGCTATAATATCGATTTATTTGTAAATAAATAAGTACTCCATGATAATTATGTATTTGGTATTAAGAAAACAAAAGATATACCATCGGTGACAAACTCTATCCAGGGAATTGAGAGAGGGCTTCAGAGAAGGAATGACATGTTATGTGGAACCTGTGGGTGGGAGAGGTCTGCAAAGTATCTCCAGGTGTAGAAGAAGTTTCCAAGTCCCTTGTGAAACTTTTTAAGAAGATCTTGTTAAGGAATTTAGGCACTGAGGCAATTAAAATTATTGAAGATTAAAAAAAAAACAGAAGTGTGATATAAAATCATATCACTGAAATACAAACTAAATTATGTGGTACTATCAGAATACAGATCAGTTAAATTCCACAGGGGTAGAGGCAGGGAGAGATAAAGAATTAGTTTATCCTGACGTTTTAGTTATTCTCTAAGGAAGGGTTGAAACAGAAAACTTTAACCGAATGGAATAAAATGATAATAATCAACTGGATGAGAGGAATCGAAGCAGGGCTTTATATATTTTTCAAAGAATTGGCCTAAATCAAGCATTTGCTCTCAACTTTATAATATAGCATGCTGTTCAGAACCCAGTCTGAACGGGTCCCTTATTGTTAAAAGAGGAACCCCATTCTACTATGCTCTAGTACTGGGAAATGAAGAGTAATCACAGAAACAAGGCCGAAATAAATATCATACAGCATATGCAATTTACTCCTAGGTCTATTTCTTAGGTCCCTTTTAGAGCCAGTTTATCCTTGTTTTAGATACAGTTTGAACACACTATCTTGTTTGCTTTCTTAGCCTAGGAAACGTTAGGAGCACCTCATTGTGCCTTTGAAATAATGTTACTGTCAGTTTTCAATGGCTTTGCATTTTATTCTCTAAGAGAGAATAAAGAATTGTTGATGTGGGGAGAAATTAGCTTAATCCATGGTCCTGAGAAAAATTCTTAAAAGAAAAAAAAAAAATCAGTGTATCTTCCATATGAATTTAGTGATTTGCAATATATAGAAAAAATTGACTGGTTTTGCATTTGGCTTAGGGAGCTGTTTTTCTGGAGATACTCTGCTCTTGGCAACAGAAAATGAGGTCATCAATACGCTTTGCATCAGGATTTAATAATGTTTAGAGGAGTTTCTACTTCTATCTTATTGATTTTTTTTAAAGAGGGACTATTTTTTAGAGAAGGTGGAAGAATACCAACTCAAAAGAATCACTGTGTAAATAACTTGCATCGTAAAACTCGCATGTTAAAAACTTAACTGAGGCTCCAGTATCTCCTCTGCAGACCAAAGGCAATTCTAAGAAAAGAACAGCTAGATACTTAGGTTTCAGTATAATAACCACTAATGTTCAAACATGTTAGAAAGCATGGATGGCTAAATTAGACCTTTAAAGTCCCAATGTTCAGAATTTTGACCTCGATCAAGAGATGTGTAGCTAAACTTGAAATTCTCTTTTAAAATAATTCCCAGTTGCTCATGGCCTCAGGATCATGATTCATTTGATATTTTTAGATTTCCACTATTAAGAAATGCAAATATTGATTATGAAAAAAATGAAAGCATTAATATTTCAATTTAAACAATGTTCTGGTCATTTGAAATTAATCATTCAGACCATCTGATTCTATTTCACTGTAGTATTTTCATAAATGTTAAATTCATATATCTTATTCTGAATCCAAATAAATGTATGCTGCGTAAAAATAGTTACAGAAATATTTTTCCATAAGTCTGTAGGCATAAGTACAAGGACCAAAAGCAAAACTGGATACATCTAGACTGACAGATTTAATTAGAATTCAAAGTGAAGCTAGCATTCCTTTTAGTAAAAGGACTTAAGCTCACAAGAGACATTTATATACCTTAATGTAAGAGTGTGTTTTTATCTAGAGAAAGACAAACCATGATTTCACTTATATGTGAAATCTAAAGAACAAAATAAATGAACAACAAAACAGAAACAAACTCATAGATACAGAGACTATTTGGATGGTTGCCATATGGGAGAGGGGTCAGGGACACGGGTGAAAAAGGGGAAGGCTTAAAAAGGACAAATTGGCAGTTATAAAATAGTCATGGGGATATAAAATATAGCATAAAGAATACAGTCAACAACATTATAATAAACATATATGGTGTCCCATGAGTACTGGATTATTGAGGTGAATATAAACATCTAATCACTATGTTGTACATCTGAAACTAATATAATATTATATGTCAACTGTAACAGAAAAATAAAAGAAAAATATTTAAAACTTTAAAAAAGAGTGTCTACCATTTAAATTGTATATGGCATTTATTATTTCAATCGAAATTTACTAAGCACCCAAAGCTTAGGCAAAAAAAAAAAAAAAAAAAAAAAAAAAAAAAAAAAAAATCAGAAACAAAATTAAAAAAAGGGAAAAACCTGAAGTGGGTATTATGTATACACAGTGGTGGTAGGTCTCTCTCCAAGAGAGAGTCTATAGTCAGCCTTCATTTTACTTTCATGCCAATAAATTACTTTTACATCAATGGATAATTTGTGAATGTTTTACAATGATGAGGGTCAAATACAACTAATTGCTCATTTCACTATATGATTGCTGCGATGTAATTTTTTGCTATAGTACTTCTGACAAACGTATTTTTTCTCTTTGGAAAATTTACTTTGGGACAGTTGACAGCAACAGTCCCTCATACCCCTGCGTCATAGCAGTTCTGCCCTCGTGGTACATTCATGGAGTAGATCGACTACTCAGAGCCGGCCACCAGGTAAAAGAAGTTGTATGAATCTGGGCAGTAATTAAATTTCTCTGTGCTTTAATTTTCTAATCTGTGAAAAGAAGACTCTATAATTTACTTGAGATTGTTATTCGGAAGGTTAAATAGCATATTTGTACTGCATTTAGCACAGAGTCTGGCACATGGCAAGTGCTTCATAAATAATGTTTATTAATAGTTCTTATAATAATAAGGTATGTGGCCTCAAGTACCTCACAATTAGTAAGACAACCAGGCGTGTGTACAGTGAAGTAACAGCACTTGTATATGTAATGGAAATAAGTCCATATATATACCAAAGGAGAAAGAGACATTTTTTTTTTTAACTATACCACTTCTCCCGCTTCCTTTAAATTAGACTTTAGGTGTAAGCTGGTGCACACTATGCAAAACAGTACAGAAGTTCCTTGAAAATTTAAGAATAGAGTTACCATATGACCCAGCAATCTCTCTTTAGAGTATCTACCAAAAAATTTGAAGACACTTATTTGTAGATATATGTACCTCTATGTTCGCTGCAGCATTGTTCACAATAGCCAAGACATGGAAACAATCTAAGTATACTTCGGCAAATGATTGGATAAAGAAGATATAGTGCGCGCACATGCGCGCACATGCACACACGCACGCGCGCACACGCACACACACACACACACACACACACAGGAATACTACGCAGCCATTAAAAATGACATACTGCCATTTGCAGCAATATGCATGGATCTTGAGACTCTCATGCTAAGTAAAATAAGTCGGATGGGAAAAGACAAGAACCATATCATTTCACTCTTATGTGGGAAATAAAACAAAAAGCAATGAACAAACAAAACGAACTCATAGGTACAAACAACAGGGTGATGATTACTAGAGAAGAAGGGTTGGGGAGAACAAAGAAGGTAAAGGGGGTCAAATGTATGGTGATGAAAGGAGACTAGACTTCGGGTGGTGAGCACGCAAGGGAGCACACAAATATGGGACTATCAAGTTGTATGCCTAAAATTAATATAATGTTATTAACCAAAGTTACTCTGATAAGTTTAAAAAAAGAAAGAGGATTCATATTTACAGAAGAAAAATATGTGATATGTTGGATCTATGAATTATATATGTGTAAATATATATAAATATTCCTGATGTTCAAAATAGACTTTAGTATCTCTTTAAAGAAAGGCATAGGTGAAATATCAGTGATATGAGGTTACTTTTTTTTTCAATTTTAAAACTTTCAAGGACCTTGACCTAAGTGACTTAAACTCACTCCTTTCGTCATGTGATGTTTCACTCTTCCGGTTAAAGGGATAGACCATATTTCTCCGTGCCAGCAATGGGTCTATGCATGGGATTTGCTTTGGCCAAAGAACGAGGCAGAGACAGCAATGTAATAGTTCCACGCCTGAGACCTGACACGGCTTCTCTCTCTCCTTGCCTGCTTATGGTTCTGTTATGCCCATGAGAAGATCCTGCTTAGCCTTCTGGTCTCAAGCGAACGACGAGAGACGTGTGGTGCAGAGCCATTAGTGCTGAGCCAACCTGGCACAGAATGGCCGGTGCCCAGCCGGCCTGCAAAGCTGTGTGCCAACTAAATGCTTAAC
>NW_011888811.1:2961353-2977605 GCF_000151845.1 Pteropus vampyrus
CCTCGAAAATTTAAGAATAGAGTTACCATATGACCCAGCAATCTCTCTTTAGAGTATCTACCAAAAAATTTGAAGACACTTATTTGTAGATATATGTACCTCTATGTTCGCTGCAGCATTGTTCACAATAGCCAAGACATGGAAACAATCTAAGTATACTTCGGCAAATGATTGGATAAAGAAGATATAGTGCGCGCACATGCGCGCACATGCACACACGCACGCGCGCACACGCACACACACACACACACACACACACAGGAATACTACGCAGCCATTAAAAATGACATACTGCCATTTGCAGCAATATGCATGGATCTTGAGACTCTCATGCTAAGTAAAATAAGTCGGATGGGAAAAGACAAGAACCATATCATTTCACTCTTATGTGGGAAATAAAACAAAAAGCAATGAACAAACAAAACGAACTCATAGGTACAAACAACAGGGTGATGATTACTAGAGAAGAAGGGTTGGGGAGAACAAAGAAGGTAAAGGGGGTCAAATGTATGGTGATGAAAGGAGACTAGACTTCGGGTGGTGAGCACGCAAGGGAGCACACAAATATGGGACTATCAAGTTGTATGCCTAAAATTAATATAATGTTATTAACCAAAGTTACTCTGATAAGTTTAAAAAAAGAAAGAGGATTCATATTTACAGAAGAAAAATATGTGATATGTTGGATCTATGAATTATATATGTGTAAATATATATAAATATTCCTGATGTTCAAAATAGACTTTAGTATCTCTTTAAAGAAAGGCATAGGTGAAATATCAGTGATATGAGGTTACTTTTTTTTTCAATTTTAAAACTTTCAAGGACCTTGACCTAAGTGACTTAAACTCACTCCTTTCGTCATGTGATGTTTCACTCTTCCGGTTAAAGGGATAGACCATATTTCTCCGTGCCAGCAATGGGTCTATCCATGGGATTTGCTTTGGCCAAAGAACGAGGCAGAGACAGCAATGTAATAGTTCCACGCCTGAGACCTGACACGGCTTCTCTCTCTCCTTGCCTGCTTATGGTTCTGTTATGCCCATGAGAAGATCCTGCTTAGCCTTCTGGTCTCAAGCGAACGACGAGAGACGTGTGGTGCAGAGCCATTAGTGCTGAGCCAACCTGGCACAGAATGGCCGGTGCCCAGCCGGCCTGCAAAGCTGTGTGCCAACTAAATGCTTAACGGTATATGCCACCGAGGCTTATATTTGTTTGATGTGCAGTTTCAATGCAGAAAAGCTGACCAATACAGACATTTCCAACATGCTGGGGTATTACAATTAATTTTCCTCTTTAAAATAAATTTTTATTTTGTCAAATCACTGCCTCTAACCATCCTACCCACTGTCTTCTTCCTATTGTCCCATTATATATCAGACATCTTGGAAAAATATTGTTAACAGTTCTCTTCAGCCATGTGTTAAAAAGTTAACAAAATAATGTGGTATTGGCATGCAGGAAGATACATAGACAAATGGAATACAGTAGAGAGCCCAGAAATAAGCTTTCATGTACATGGTCAAATGGTTTTTCAACAAGGGTGCCATGACCATTTAATACAAAAAGAAAGTCTTTTGATCAAATAATGCTGAGGAACTAGATATGCACGTGCAAAAGAATTAAGTTGGAACCTTACCTTACACTCAAAATGGATCAAAGAGCTAAACATAAGAGAAAAACTATAAATCTTTTACAGAAAAACATTACGGGATTTCTTAGATATGACATGAAAACATAAGCAACAAAAGAAAAAATGAGATAAATTGGAGTTCATTAAAATTAAAGCCTTTTGTGTATAAAAGAACTATCAACAAAGTGAAAGGCAACGCGTGGAATGGAAAGAAAGATATTTGCCTATCATCTATCAGATAAGGGATTCATATCTAGGATATGTGAAGAACTCTTAGAAGTCAACGACAACAACAACAACAACAACAAACCATGCAATTTTTTAAAATGGGCAAAGGACCTGAATAGACATTTCTCCAAAGATACATGAAGGATTAAATACATGAAAAGATGCTCGCACCACTTATCACTGGGTAAATGCAAATCAAAACCACAATGAAATCCACTTCAGACCTATTGCAACGGCCACTGAAAAGAATACAAACAAACAAGTGTCAGCGAGAATGTGGAGAAAGCAGAACCCTTGTACACTGCTGCTGGGAATGTATAATGGTGCAGCTTCTGTGAAAAAAATGGTATATTCTTCAAAGAAACTCTTCAAAACTTAAACTCAAAATTATTTTCTAAACAAGAAATTCCACATTAGGGAATATGCCCTACAGAATTGAAAGCAGAGACTCAATCAGATATTTGTACATTCTTATTTATAGCAACATTATTCATAATAGCCAAAATGTGGAATCAATTCAAGTATCCATTGATAGATGAGTGGATAAACAAACATGGCATACACATACACACATACACATACACACACACACACACACACACACGTGTGCGATGGGACATCACTCAGAAGGAAGGAAATTCTGACTCATGCTACAACATGGATGAACCTTGAAGACACTGCACAAAGTGAAATAAGCCAGAAACAAAGGAACAGATATTGTATGATTCCACTTATATGTGAAGGTGGCCTTAGAGAATATGTAGTCGAATTCATAGGGACAGAAAGTAGAATGGTGACTGCCAGGGAGTGGTGATGAGGGTAATGGGAGTTTATATTTAATGAGTACAAAGTATCAGTTTGAGGAAATAAAAAAGTTCTAGAGATGGATGGTGGTTATGACTGCAGCATGATGAAAATGCGCTCACTGCCACTGAACTCTACACTTAAACATGGTTAAAATGGTAAAGTTCATGTTATATATGTTTTACAATATAGTAAACAAATACCTTATAAGCAAGCAGACTCATTTCAGACCAGTTCAAACCTCTGGAATCATCCAATTAAACACTGATCTTCTGTCACTCAGTGAAACTCAAACTTAGGTTCCTGGAGTGGGGCCAGGTGCAGGGAAGCAGGCACGTCGTGTTTGATGGTGACAGATTTTGTTCTGAGTCTCCTCCTACTCTCTTCTAGGTCTAGCTGTCCTGGGTCAAAGTCTAGAAGGAGGGAAGAGGGACGTCGGGGTTGATTTTAATGAATCAAACCAGTTGATTCTGGTAAGGGGGATGCTTCACGTATGGTTTCTCTTGCTCTGGTCTGCCCGCTGCCGGTGGCTTCTGCAGGTCTGTGATTTCATGTGTGTTGTGCTCTCCCAGGACCTTTCCCTCTCTGCGTGGCTCTGCTCCCACTGCAGCCCTGTGACAAAACTGGTGATTCTGTAACGCAGCAAGTATCCAGACAGAGAGTGAGACACCAACCTCTTCTTTAGAGTCGCCTGCGATTTACTTTAAAATACTTCGGTACAGACAGTGGGCTATGATGGCCTGTGCACTGAATTCACTCTCTTGGAAACATTAGTTTGCATTTGACCTACTCTCATCAGAAACGCAGAGCCCAGTGAAAGCTAGAGAGCATGGATGATGTCAATCAGGGATCTAGAGATGCCGAAGACAAGTATTTTAAATATACCTGTCTTAATCTTCACTGGAGGGTTTGCTAACTAGGATGAAGTGTATGAAAATAATTTCTCATTTAAGGAAGAGTGACGTTTAAGATATGGGGGTGGCTAAAACATCTGCCCTTGCATAAACAGTGGAAAACAGAATGACTGGCTAACAGACTGACATTCTTAGAGGAAAACCTTTTGAGTCCGTGACATCCATCGTTCTCTCCTGTCCTTCCCCCTCTTTCAAACTTATCGAGAAAGATTCCATTCCTTGATTCAGTTAGAAAATTAAGTGATGATGCCATAGGAATGGTGTTGCAAACTTTCGTGCAACCACTTGCTAAGGTACCTAATAGCCAGAATTCCTCGGGACTTCCTTGACCTTACAGAAAGACGTTAAATGATTCGATTGCCTGTGTTTCTATTTGCTAATAAACGTTTGCCTGAGTTGCAAAATTTGTTCCGGGTACATAATAGATGTTCAACAATGTTTGTGGAATAAACGACCACACAGGAAGCTGAAAACCTACTATTTTTCATTTGCAAAAGATGAAGTGAGGCTGGACTGGGAATTAAGCAATCTGGAAAATTTATAAAGTGGGAATCTAATATAAAGGGGAAACTGGCTGTGTACAGAAGCTAGAGGGATAAGTAGATAAATGGTCTCACTGTTGCTTATGTCAGTTCATGATGGTTATAGGGCTTATCTAGCATTCTCTTTATATTCTTAACCTCTTCTTGAAATTGGGAATAACGCACCCTCTTGTAGTACATTCCAGGGGACACCAAGTTAAGTATCTCCCTTGAGCCCAATTACACCCTCTTCCAAATAGGAGCCCTGTTGCTCTCATGAAGTCATAGACTCTCAAAGGAACAGCAGCTGCAGCAGCAGCTGTAATGCTGAATAGAACCTTAAGTGAGTAGCCTAGAAGGCCAGTGAACAATGAATTATAATAAACCAACGATAATTAGTAATAAAAGCCTTAAAATAACTGTGCTCATGAGATAGTATTGGCCATATCCTTGCTGTGTTCTGGAAATAATAGAATCGTTTTTTCACCAATGTAACTACAATGGCAATTAAAAGCTGATTTAGGATCAAAGGCAACCTCAAGGTTATAAATGTAAGTAGCTTTCTCTGAAAGTATAAATATCTTGCTCATTTTTCATCTTCACTTAAAAAAAAAAAAGTAGGAAGGGGCTTTTGAATTCTGTTCAAAAAAATAAAAAGTAGGCAAAATCAGTTGATAAGTACATCATTCAAGAAATATAAAAATATTTTTTTTATGTCTAAAACCTTTGGGAGAGAGAGGGTATAAAGCAACATGAGAAACAAAAATGTCTGTTTACACTGTGTTTTCTATCTGAACGGGAAAACTTTTAAGATGCGAAAGAAATTTGGAAATGGCGGTGAATAAGACAGGCAAAAGTAGTCGGATGGCTCGGAATGGAAGAGGTGAGATTTGGTTGGGCCCAAAAAGTTTCTTCCTGTTGCTATGTCATATAAGTACCTATGGATTGTTGAAGCTTCACTGTTTCGTAATCATTTGTCATAGATTTAAAAAAGGTTTACTTGTTGAAATCATCATCTCTAGATACAAGCACAAAACCATAGCATTGAGAAGGCATCAAAATCATTAAGGGCGATGTTAAAAAATTACAGCTTTACCAGAGGGGAAGGGAGTAAGGGAGGCTGAAGAGGGTAAAGGGGGTTAAATCTATGGTGACGAAGGAGACAAGACTTTGTGTGGTGAGCACACAATGCAACATACAGATGACGTATTATAGAATTGTACAACTGAAAATTAGATAATGTTATTACTCAATAGCACCCCGATCAATTTAAATAAATAAATAAATAAATATGTCATATTAGTGTCAGTGATTCGGAATTAGGATAATATTATAATAGCAGTGAGTTTCCAAGGGGAACACTGTGTAATCCCATGTAGTTGGTATTGCAAATAGAATTTAGATTGTCTCCTGAGACCAAGGGGAAGTGGATTAAGAGTATTACACAGGGGAATGACACTTTTGGATGTATATTTTACAAATATCCTTCTGAAATTTTGGTGGAGAACTACACGGCAGAGCGGCACCCAACACCAATGATCATGTGGCTCTGTAAATAAACTTGTATTTCTGCCCTGGCTGCAAGGGGAAAATGAAATAAAGCAGAACAAACGTGTCCACATACTAAGATGAAAATGAAACATTTGTCAGAAAAAGATTCTAACATGATCATGTTACTTACCAGAAACAAAATAAAAGGTAAATCAAAAGTGAATGAATAAGTGAACCTGAACATGAACTAAGGCATTTATACAAGGCCTACCAGCATCATGGGTGGACCAAAGGATACCTAGCCTCAACCAAGATCTTTTCATTTGAACTGTAACCTGTAACATGATCCTATCCCTAATTCCTACTCCATCACTCATTTCAGACCAGTTCAAACCTCTGGAATCATCCAATTAAACACTGATCTTCTGTCACTCAGTGAAACTCAAACTTAGGTTCCTGGAGTGGGGGCAGGTGCAGGGAAGCAGGCACATCGTGTTTGATGGTGACAGATTTTGTTCTGAGTCTCCTCCTACTCTCTTCTAGGTCTAGCTGTCCTGGGTCAAAGTCTAGAAGGAGGGAAGAGGGACGTCGGGGTTGATTTTAATGAATCAAACCAGTTGATTCTGGTAAGGGGGATGCTTCACGTATGGTTTCTCTTGCTCTGGTCTGCCCGCTGCCGGTGGCTTCTGCAGGTCTGTGATTTCATGTGTGTTGTGCTCTCCCAGGACCTTTCCCTCTCTGCGTGGCTCTGCTCCCACTGCAGCCCTGTGACAAAACTGGTGATTCTGTAACGCAGCAAGTATCCAGACAGAGAGTGAGACACCAACCTCTTCTTTAGAGTCGCCTGAGATTTACTTTAAAATACTTCGGTACAGACAGTGGGCTATGATGGCCTGTGCACTGAATTCACTCTCTTGGAAACATTAGTTTGCATTTGACCTACTCTCATCAGAAACGCAGAGCCCAGTGAAAGCTAGAGAGCATGGATGATGTCAATCAGGGATCTAGAGATGCAGAAGACAAGTATTTTAAATATACCTGTCTTAATCTTCACTGGAGGGTTTGCTAACTAGGATGAAGTGTATGAAAATAATTTCTCATTTAAGGAAGAGTGACGTTTAAGATATGGGGGTGGCTAAAACATCTGCCCTTGCATAAACAGTGGAAAACAGAATGACTGGCTAACAGACTGACATTCTTAGAGGAAAACCTTTTGAGTCCGTGACATCCATCGTTCTCTCCTGTCCTTCCCCCTCTTTCAAACTTATCGAGAAAGATTCCATTCCTTGATTCAGTTAGAAAATTAAGTGATGATGCCATAGGAATGGTGTTGCAAACTTTCGTGCAACCACTTGCTAAGGTACCTAATAGCCAGAATTCCTCGGGACTTCCTTGACCTTACAGAAAGACGTTAAATGATTCGATTGCCTGTGTTTCTATTTGCTAATAAACGTTTGCCTGAGTTGCAAAATTTGTTCCGGGTACATAATAGATGTTCAACAATGTTTGTGGAATAAACGATCACACAGGAAGCTGAAAACCTACTATTTTTCATTTACAAAAGATGAAGTGAGGCTGGACTGGGAATTAAGCAATCTGGAAAATTTATAAAGTGGGAATCTAATATAAAGGGGAAACTGGCTGTGTACAGAAGCTAGAGGGATAAGTAGATAAATGGTCTCACTGTTGCTTATGTCAGTTCATGATGGTTATAGGGCTTATCTAGCATTCTCTTTATATTCTTAACCTCTTCTTGAAATTGGGAATAACGCACCCTCTTGTAGTACATTCCAGGGGACACCAAGTTAAGTATCTCCCTTGAGCCCAATTACACCCTCTTCCAAATAGGAGCCCTGTTGCTCTCATGAAGTCATAGACTCTCAAAGGAACAGCAGCTGCAGCAGCAGCTGTAATGCTGAATAGAACCTTAAGTGAGTAGCCTAGAAGGCCAGTGAACAATGAATTATAATAAACCAACGATAATTAGTAATAAAAGCCTTAAAATAACTGTGCTCATGAGATAGTATTGGCCATATCCTTGCTGTGTTCTGGAAATAATAGAATCGTTTTTTCACCAATGTAACTACAATGGCAATTAAAAGCTGATTTAGGATCAAAGGCAACCTCAAGGTTATAAATGTAAGTAGCTTTCTCTGAAAGTATAAATATCTTGCTCATTTTTCATCTTCACTTAAAAAAAAAAAAGTAGGAAGGGGCTTTTGAATTCTGTTCAAAAAAATAAAAAGTAGGCAAAATCAGTTGATAAGTACATCATTCAAGAAATATAAAAATATTTTTTTTATGTCTAAAACCTTTGGGAGAGAGAGGGTATAAAGCAACATGAGAAACAAAAATGTCTGTTTACACTGTGTTTTCTATCTGAACGGGAAAACTTTTAAGATGCGAAAGAAATTTGGAAATGGCGGTGAATAAGACAGGCAAAAGTAGTCGGATGGCTCGGAATGGAAGAGGTGAGATTTGGTTGGGCCCAAAAAGTTTCTTCCTGTTGCTATGTCATATAAGTACCTATGGATTGTTGAAGCTTCACTGTTTCGTAATCATTTGTCATAGATTTAAAAAAGGTTTACTTGTTGAAATCATCATCTCTAGATACAAGCGCAAAACCATAGCATTGAGAAGGCATCAAAATCATTAAGGGCGATGTTAAAAAATTACAGCTTTACCAGAGGGGAAGGGAGTAAGGGAGGCTGAAGAGGGTAAAGGGGGGTCAAATATATGGTGATGGAAGGAGACAAGACTTTGTGTGGTGAGCACACAATGCAACATACAGATGACGTATTATAGAATTGTACAACTGAAAATTAGATAATGTTATTACTCAATAGCACCCCGATCAATTTAAATAAATAAATAAATAAATATGTCATATTAGTGTCAGTGATTCGGAATTAGGATAATATTATAATAGCAGTGAGTTTCCAAGGGGAACACTGTGTAATCCCATGTAGTTGGTATTGCAAATAGAATTTAGATTGTCTCCTGAGACCAAGGGGAAGTGGATTAAGAGTATTACACAGGGGAATGACACTTTTGGATGTATATTTTACAAATATCCTTCTGAAATTTTGGTGGAGAACTACACGGCAGAGCGGCACCCAACACCAATGATCATGTGGCTCTGTAAATAAACTTGTATTTCTGCCCTGGCTGCAAGGGGAAAATGAAATAAAGCAGAACAAACGTGTCCACATACTAAGATGAAAATGAAACATTTGTCAGAAAAAGATTCTAACATGATCATGTTACTTACCAGAAACAAAATAAAAGGTAAATCAAAAGTGAATGAATAAGTGAACCTGAACATGAACTAAGGCATTTATACAAGGCCTACCATCATCATGGGTGGACCAAAGGATACCTAGCCTCAACCAAGATCTTTTCATTTGAACTGTAACCTGTAACATGATCCTATCCCTAATTCCTACTCCATCAGACAAATGTTTTTATATTCTACAGGCCTATCTCTTTGAAAGCAATATTTTTCTATTATCTAGCATCCAAAAAAATCTTATGCCTCAGATTATTTTTTTGCCTGAACTCCAAAGGAAGCTCTTCTAATGCTATTCAGATTGATGTCGAAAAATGCGCCATTTTAATTCATTCCAGCTCTGTCAGTTTGTGCTCCTTTCTCTTCTCCATGAGTGTACCTTCTGCTCGTGGCCACCTGATTCTCAACATGGGTTATCCACTGTCATGAGCTGACCTGGATCCCTGATTTTCTGACCTTTGCCTTTTGACCTCTCCCATTTCTTACACTGAGAGCGTACTTTCTTTAGCTTCTGACCTAAGATTTCCTCATTAGCAGGCACTAATGAGTACTCAGGTCAAAGCAGAAAGAAGACCTTGTCACACTTTTACCTCTTGGAGCTTATGTATTGCCAGGCCTGATTTCCAACTCAAAGAATAATGGGATCGAAATATATCTACAGACTTGCCATCACACAAATAAAAGGTTCTGCTTTGGATATATCTTCCTACCTGAGCAAATGCTCACAGCATTTGAGTCAAATTTCTACCCTTTTTCACTGTACCCTGTGGACAGGGTTACTGGAATACTATCAATAGCCATCATTTAAATAATTTATTGTTTCACTTGTACATGTTTTCCATGTGTTTTTCTGATTTAACCTTTATAACAAGCTCCTAAGATGACTTCTATTATTATTCCCATTTTACAAGTTGGGAAACTATAACATGAAGATGTTAAATAGCTTGCCAAAATTATACAGTTAGAAAAATTCACCTCAGTTAGACAGAATTCATCTCAAGCCTGTATTGTTCTAAACCCTCACACTTAGCTACTAGCTAGAATGTGATCCAGGAAAGAAGAAAGTAAAATACTTATGTCTTATGCTATCTATTATGCTTTATTCTTAGATTTAAGAATAAAAAAGATATAATTCACGTCATAATATGAAAATAAAATGTTATAAGAAAAAAGTTTCATGGATGAGTTTAAATATTATACCAGCTATTTAAAATATTAGTAACATTAATTTTCCTCACAAGTTACTTTGGTATTGACATAATATCAACCAGCAGGCCAGCTGTTCAAATTCAAAATCACCAATTCTGAAGATCAATGTCTAAAACCCAAGTTATGCCTTAATCTATTCTACTGAATTTTAGTGTCACAGCTAACTTTTCTCACTCCTGAGTGAAGTATCTTTCTTTCTGTCTCTAAACATGAGGGGGAAATGTGTATTTCCAAACAAGCTGTTGTAAAATTTGCAGAATATTGAAAATTCTCCTTCAAGGCTAGAAAACTCAGTTTCTTTAATAATTCAAACCTCTGTCTTCCTAGGTGGGCTTCACAATTGCAATGAGAAGTGAGGAAGCCTGAGATTGCCTGCCTTCCCCAGGAAGCAAACTCTTCTTAGCATACCAATCAGGATGTTTCCCTCTTTGACTCCCATAGATCAATAACACCACTGCTGCCACAGTATCTATCCAACAGAGGACTCCATTCCAGAATTCACCCATGAAACATCTTCAAATACAGTAGCGAATATTATCTGCAACTCATCAATTTCTCAGCTCCTCTGGCCTTAGCTTACATGTATCTAATATCAAGAGTTCGTATACCGAGTCTTTAACATTATAGCAATTTCATTTGGGATTTTATTTCGGTAAGGAAAATATTCTTTGGGAACTATATTATTTTTCTTCAGCTTGTTCCTTTTCCTAGGAACCATCTCCCCCAAATCCCACAGACTTGTCATTTTTACAGTTGAAGTCTCAGCTTTATCATAAAGTTTATTCTCTGTAGGCATGAACGAGCAAAACCAAAGTGAAAGGAATGAACTGAAAAACAAAACAAATAAACCAAAAAAACCCTGGAAATCTCTAGAAAGTATACACAAGCAACCTATCTTGTATTAAAAACAAAAAGACAAAAAAGCCCATCAAAAAAACCCCACAAAAAAATACAAAAATGCCTCATGTCACAGGTTCAAGTCACACATTCCCATGTTGATTAAAAAGCAAAGTGAATGATAATAGAAAATGATAAATTCATTTTAGTTGTAGGATTTTTTTATAGGTTTCCCGGTGCTGTTACACATGCTATCTCATTGCTTGTTTAAAACCTTTGGACAAATCTAATGCAACGTGCAATTTGCCTTGCTACTATGTTGTGTTCTAGTTTTACAGAACAAAACTGTAAATGACGTTAGATATGCAAATAAGCAAAAGAAACTACTAAGTAGAGAAAAAAACACCCTTGAAGACAGCAAAGAACTCAAGTTTTAGAAAAGCACATAATTAATTATAGCCTGGATCTCTTTCAAAATCTCATTCACCAACTGGCTAATGCTTAGGAAGAAACACACTGGGTTACAGAAGGCCTCTAAGGATGAGAATGGCCAGCTCTGGGACAGTCAGCCTCAGTAGAACATATCAGTTCTCCCTCCAATATGAATCATCTCTCTCCAGTCCAAAGGCGTAATATATACAACGAAGAAAAAGAACACATCGTTACATGCTCATAGAACAAAATAGCCAAGTCAGGATGGTTGCTTAGATTTTGGAAAGCAAGATTACACTGTTAGGTATCTAGTCAGACATGAGCAACACGGGGAACAAAGGAATAGGGGCCCAGCCCAGAGACCACCCAAAGAACACCCCAGTCATAGTAGAATTCTGAGTACACACATGCACACTAGGCAAAGAGTTATAGAGCAGCCAGGTGTCAATCAAAATGACCTCACTTGCCAATCACCTAGGAATGCCTTTGGAACCACCCATCACGGCCCCAATATAAGGCAGATGTTCCCACTTCTGGACCCGTCTTTTGCCCTCTTGTTGTTGTTGTGGTTGTTATTACTATACCCTTTTGCAGCTCTCACCGCTGGGACCACTTGCCACTTTGGGGCATACTTTGTCTTTATCCATGTGCCTCCTTGGGGCATTCTTTGTCTAAAATATACTTTTGATAAAACTTAAATCTCAATGACCTATGATTCATTACTGTGTCATTTGAGAAAGAACTGAGGGAAAATGCTAACTACAGTTCTGGGCCACTGTTATCCCTCTCCCTCCCCGCTGCCATTGAGGTGACACCCAACTCCCGGATTCGCCCCTACAGTGACAGCACCAGTAAAAAAAGGTGAACACATAAAATCAAACCTTGACAGAGGGGAAGAGGCTAGATTTCATATCTAGGTCTATGTATGGATATTAATGTAATTTTTTTTAAGTTTTCTGTTATCATTAGTTCATTTAAACAACTTTCTTTAGCCCTTACACGTCGGGCATGGCGGGGGTTAAATGATTAAGACACTGTCTTTATTAGCAAATAACCCTTGGTCTAGAGATAAAATCTGAGAAGAATTATGATAAGTGATAAACCGAGAACGTAAGGAGGTCCCCTGATAACTCACTTCTCCTGGGAGGAGGGAAGAGAAGCTATTTGTTTTTTTTGATAAACACATGCATTTTTCTTTCTTTCTTTCTTTCCTTTTTTTTTCATGCAGGGAGCAGCAAGAAAGGTTAGAATCCTAAGGACAAGAAAAATACCAAATGAGGCAACTGTTGATTTGCATATTCGCTTAGGAACAAGAATTCACCCACGCTCTGAATGAGTGAACGCAAGAGCAACTCCTTTTGGTTTACGATGCACACGTGTACTGTCATTCCAGGGGATTACCTTTAGAAGAGCTTCACCAGGCGCTGCTCTTGAACACGCCACACAGACACACCACGCGGAGCCCACTGGATGTCTTCGTTCAATCTGGAAGGCAAGAAAAGCACTGGTTAAAGCTATCCACTTATGACACAAAGGTAATGTTGAGAATAAATGATAGGAAATATCCACACACCAAAAAGATCTGCCCCCCAAACACAGAGAATGCCAAGGGCAGAGGTGGATTAGTGGGTTTATCTCAGAAGTGGCAGGTTTCTGCATTTCAGAAACATCATGCTGGAGTGGGTGATGCAAGAGCTTTATGTGAATAAAACCAAGATCCTCATTCACTGGGAAGTCTTGGGTTTCTTTTTTTGATCTGCACCCAGTGTGGAAATCCTAGATTAACCCGATAGAGCCAGTTTTTCTTGTCTTAGTTGCTGCTGCCATGAGGATTCGAGATGATTGTAAAACACACGGTTTGTCATTATAACCATTAACAAACATGATATAGAAAGTAAAGAAAAAAGTTTAAAAAAAGAAAGAGCCAACTAAAAGAAAAACCCACCTCTAACTTTTAACAGTTTTGCTTTCCTCCCAAAGGTCACACAAGCTATTTATTTTGTCTCTCTGTTGGGTGACTGTATGCATTTCATTTCATCAATTACAGAGAGATCATCAGAAAGTCATTATTTGTCTTAGATTTGGACTTAATTCAGTTCAGTGCAAAGGAAAGTGGGCAAGCGCTATGAAAGCTGCAAAACAAGGCACCATATAATGTGTCACTATCCCATGAGCACGACTTCACACTTGGTGCAGCCTTCCATGAGACTATTACAGAATTTACAACAAATAACAGTAACACACTTGTGAATCTCCTTTAATGTTGGTAGCACAAGTTAAAAACAACGACGACAAAATTACATTTGGGCCCTCTCCAAGATTAACAGAATGAGGGTGACAAGGCAATATTTAGGGATATGTGCAAATTTAGGGAAACTTGATGATTTTAACAGGTTTCTGCATTGTTTGGGGCCTTTTCTATGAGTTACGATTGGCAATCAGATAAAAACTGTCAATTGAGATAATCGGAAAAAACTTACTTAGTGAAATCCAATATTGGAGCCCTAAAACTTTTCTCGTTACATAAGAATTTCTGGAACTATGATCCTAAGATAAACACAACGGAAGTGTAAAGGCAGATGTTTTGGCCTCTATTTCCAAGGTAACTGTACTCACTGCTAACTTTTAATGAATGTCGGCTATAGAGAGCTTTATTTCTTGGGCCTACTTTTTTTTAAAGAAGGAATCTAAAATTCTGCATAGAAATGGACATGATCATATTCTTGCATTTGAAAGGAAAATTACAATAATTAAGTGCTTAAAAGTTTCACAAATAAGATTTTTTTGTCCGATTTAAAAAAAAAAATCTGGCTTTTTGTAAACAGGATCGAATTCATATGACCAGTTTCATAAAAATCAACCTTACGGGACAAATTTTGTACTTCTGATGTACAATCTACACAGAATCTCCTAAATCTTAACTATGGAGAAAATTTCTAGTCACTGGAGTTTACCAAATGGTACTGTAAAGAAACAGTAAACGCACCAGAATGACAGGTTTCATTTACCAGAAGATGGTAAAATCCTGTCAATGTCATTTCCATCCAGAAGGTTTTTGCTGAAATAATAAAAAATGAATGAAGGAAATCAAATGTAGTCATCTAGTTAAATATTCATTTTCTAATCTTTGGGGAGCTGTTTATTATCCTGTGAACACCTGGCCTTTAGTAGAACACTGTGGGGTTTTAAACTTGCTATTGTGCCACAGCAAATTCCAAGAGGGCTGTAAGTTAAATCTATTATTGGGGGTGAGGGTGGGGAGTTAAAATAATCAATTGTCCTTCTCAATCTAGGAATAATCTAAAGAAACTGTGATTCCAAGAGAAAAAAAAAAAAAAAAAACCTGGGTAGTCCTTTCAGGGCCTGAGCAAGGGAAGCTTGTGTGGTACAAAACTTGAGGCATCCTTTCAGAGGTGCTGACTCAGCACTTGCAAGAAGCAAGAAGAAGGGCTTCCTTACATTTTGCACCCCAGGCACCTCCTTTACTTTACCTTGGTCCTGGCCCTGAGTTCTCTGTCACTTGTGATAACGGTATTTAAGAAGTTTCATTGATAAACATTAGTAGAATAAAAAATATTTTTGATATGTTTGGTAGAATTGTGAGACAATATGTTTGCCACAATCGCAACTTAAATAAGAAAAACATGTATTTTGACCCATAACTGAGAAAATGAATGCAAATCTCAAATAGGCAGGAAGGGTAAGAAATGAGGCAAGGCATAAAAAGGAAATGCCTGGCAGGTTATTTCCTAACCTCATTCCCCTTCCCCAGGATGTGCACTGGAGAAAAGCGAAGTCAGGGGCACTAGGAGAAAAAAACAAAAACAAAAAACAAGTGGGATGGGAGGAAAAAAGAAACGAACATAGCATGCATTGGGCAAATAAGGAGGTACATGACTCAGCAAAACACACAAAACATCAAAATACCTAGGTGGAAAGTGGAAAGAAAATGGTTACGTAAATTAGGCTATGTAAATCGATTCAAATCTGAGCCTTGTCGTATTAGGTAAGTTTTTGAAGCAAGTTAATTCCTGTGAAACACATTTCTCATCTATCAAGGAAGAACGATAAAAATAAGAATAAGTCAAACTGTCTTTATGGGAATCAACAAATTTCTTAGGAGTCTGTGAGCTGACCAAGAGAAATAAAGTCCCTCGGAAGTCCCTTAGTGGTTGTGCAACACAGATATCTTAGCCTATAGGTTATACTTTTGTATTACAGGAGTTTGAGGTTCCATTATGTCTCCAGACAAATACTGTTTAGAAATGTTTTCTCTTCATTTGACATCCCCACCCCCGCCTCCCCATTTAGCTTTGCTAAACAAAGAAAGATGATTTGTCTATTCAAAAGAAAACCTTATAGTCACAAAAATGTTATCTACACATCGGGCCAGAAAGACTGAGAGATATTTTTGTTTTGTTTTGTTTTGTTTTTGTTTTGAAAAAAAGAAAGAAAAAAAAAAAAACAGGACATCATCAATATGGTCGAGCAATTTCAACTTGAACCTCTCTTTCTGGGAACATGTTGGAGTAAAACCATTACCTCCATTTGCTGAGCTGACTCTTGTCAGGAAGCAGGATGCCAAGAGGACATGGTTAATTAGAAATTATATGTCTATATTTTTCATCAGCAATCATTTCAGAAGACAAATAACATAACTAAAGCCAAGATTCCAGAGCAAGTGTAAGATTACCCCATTCTCATTACCAGTATGCAAGTGTTACTGCATTAGGAAATTCAAATGGGGAAGTCTAAAGAACCTGGAAGATACTTATTAGGGTCAAGAGGTTTTGCCTTTGATGGGAGTGAATCTCCCAACTGCAGCTCTGGGCTCCCTGATGGAAGCTACTGCCCTTTCTTGTTCTCTGTAGTGAGAATATACGTGGGCCCGTCC
>NW_011888811.1:2977655-2982715 GCF_000151845.1 Pteropus vampyrus
GATAAAAATAAGAATAAGTCAAACTGTCTTTATGGGAATCAACAAATTTCTTAGGAGTCTGTGAGCTGACCAAGAGAAATAAAGTCCCTCGGAAGTCCCTTAGTGGTTGTGCAACACAGATATCTTAGCCTATAGGTTATACTTTTGTATTACAGGAGTTTGAGGTTCCATTATGTCTCCAGACAAATACTGTTTAGAAATGTTTTCTCTTCATTTGACATCCCCACCCCCGCCTCCCCATTTAGCTTTGCTAAACAAAGAAAGATGATTTGTCTATTCAAAAGAAAACCTTATAGTCACAAAAATGTTATCTACACATCGGGCCAGAAAGACTGAGAGATATTTTTGTTTTGTTTTGTTTTGTTTTTGTTTTGAAAAAAAGAAAGAAAAAAAAAAAAACAGGACATCATCAATATGGTCGAGCAATTTCAACTTGAACCTCTCTTTCTGGGAACATGTTGGAGTAAAACCATTACCTCCATTTGCTGAGCTGACTCTTGTCAGGAAGCAGGATGCCAAGAGGACATGGTTAATTAGAAATTATATGTCTATATTTTTCATCAGCAATCATTTCAGAAGACAAATAACATAACTAAAGCCAAGATTCCAGAGCAAGTGTAAGATTACCCCATTCTCATTACCAGTATGCAAGTGTTACTGCATTAGGAAATTCAAATGGGGAAGTCTAAAGAACCTGGAAGATACTTATTAGGGTCAAGAGGTTTTGCCTTTGATGGGAGTGAATCTCCCAACTGCAGCTCTGGGCTCCCTGATGGAAGCTACTGCCCTTTCTTGTTCTCTGTAGTGAGAATATACGTGGGCCCGTCCTGTATACATTCTCACTACAAAGAGCATGGTACACCTGAACCTCACCAATCACAGCCGAGAAGGCAGACAGCTGTGAACCTGAAGACAATGAGGGGACACGGTCCCATGAAACCTGAAGTCTCCTGACTCCAAGGCTCTGTCTGGGGGCAGAAGAGACTGTAGCTGTCTATGTGCTGGCAGAAGGGCTGTATGGGAGAGGCTGCCACTGACTTTAGATATAGATCACCTTTCCTGGAAGAGGAACAGGAGTGAGAAGATTTGGAAAATATTTTGAAGAGCTGATCAACTTCACTCTAGAAATCACTGAAAACTAAAGCCTTCTACTAACACCCTAACTAGTATTGAAGGCTAAACTCAGTCACCTCTGTCACATGGCCCTGATGCTCTCTCTTCTCAAGCCTTTATCAGTTATGAAAATATCTTGTTTACTTGTTTATTGTCTCTTCCACTAGACTGTTACCTCTTAGCTAAGAGAATTCTGGATTCTGGGCCCTGTGTCTCTGGCACCAAAGAATAATGCTTGGCACTATAAAACAATAAACAAAATGGAGAAACAATGTAGAAATGACTATCTCTTAAATGGTATTTCAGTACAAAGTTTACTACAATACATGTTAAATAAGCATACACTAATAATTCTGCATTTTAATATATTCTACATAAAAAGTATATGTAATATACATAAACCATTTGAATAATAATAAAACGAAAACTCCCATGGCTATTGCTGTCTTAGTATTGCTGTTATCTTTGAATGCAGGCCCAGACCATGTAAGGAACATAGATCCCCTTTTCCAAGAATAACCTTTCCTTTTTCTTCACTTTTTTTCTTGATTGACCAGATTTTTCAAAAGAAAAAAAAGTATTAAACAACATGGTACACTGGCCAGAGTATCAACTTTTTTGATTTATATGACCCATCCATAAATCTATTTGTGATATGCATTCATTATATAAATATTTATGAAGTGTATATATTTACTATGGTACATTGTATTTTACACATTCTAAAACCTATAAGATAATACAATGTACAATGTACCCTTTTAGAAAAGAATGAAATTAAAATATGTCATAAATTATATTATATATTAATTGTGCAAAATTGATTTTTTCATTTTTCTCATTACAGATATCATTATATATTATCATTATTATTAGTGCTATATTCCATTCAACGTAAGATGTACTATTATTTTATGTACCACTGAGGAAGAAAAAATACTGCTGATTTAGCTATCACATGCTACCCCTCAATTGTAAGGTACATCTATAATTTCAGATGTTAAAATATACACTTTGTAACAATGAAATGCAGTAATTTTTAAAGGGAAAATCCAATCGAATGTAGTTCATTAGTGTTAAAGATTATATTTTAAAACTGTAATACAATATTTTAATGGCCTAGTTATGTTATGGTATTAATAATCTTGGGTTCATGGGGAAAAGACAGTTTACTATATATATCCAAGTGTAATAAAGAATTAGATCTTTTTTCAATAAAAACTTTTTAATCCAATTAACTATTTTTGTGACAGGTTTTACTCTTGTACTTGCAAATGCTCGGGAAGAGGTACATTTTAAAATTTTTACAAATGACTTAAAATGCACTGAAGCTTTATATTTGGAAGATTGTAGTACAGATCCAACAATTCTGCATCCAAGTTTGTGTTTGTGTGTATAAGAGGAAAGAGATACAGGTTGAGACATTTTTCTTCTCAAAGCTGACATGATTTCAGAATAAAACAATGGAAGCATTTTTAAGCATTCATTTTCAAATGTTTTCTCCATAGCACATTCACTTTCATACTCAATGTTAAAATGTCACCATTACCTTGAAAAATTCATTTTTAGTGGACAACTTATCAGAAATGATCAGATCGTGAGTTTTAGCTCATAATGAGGCTGCTGAAGACTGTGCTAGCAGTACAGCCAGCTCTGTCATATTCATTGGGCTCATACCATCAATGTCATTTATTACCTCTATTTCTTTACCAGCATCTTTTAATGTCGGCTGCCCGTCCTCTGAGAGTTTATCATATAATCATTTTTAACTAAACTATAACATCGTAGCATGTTGAAAGTGATCTAAAAATGACGGTGTGACTGTCAACTAATTGTTGCACAATGTGGAAAGCTTACTGTTCTTCACATAGCCCATGGACCAAAGAAGACACATCGTTGTCTGATACATGCAATGAATGTGGGCACCTTGTCAATGGATGTATTAAATCTTAGCAAAGCACAATTTCTTTCTCATTTTAATATAACGATAATTGTAAGCAGAAGTTCTAATTTTGCCTTCTGCACCCTACCTTGTCAAAGGTCTTATGTGTCTTCAGGCTGAGCATACCCTTTGATGAGTGCCACTGGACCAACACTGGATTTTGAAATGAGTCCTAGAGGTTGTAGACTTAAAAGCCTGTGGGTGCCAGTTTAACAGTGTAAATGAAAAAAAGTGGGCTAGATTTTGGCAAACTAGATAGTGTGTGACTCATCTAAGGAGATAATTCCCATAAGACTAGTACTCCTAGAACTGAATTCTAGTGAGGAACTGGATAGCTGCATGCTTAGATGAAATCTGTTCATTTTGAAATGCTGAAAACAAATTCAAAGTTTCTTCTAAAATGCTAGTCGGTAAATCAAAAGCATTTGTGGGCTGCATTTATCCATGGCTCTGCCAGTTCATTTCTTATAACTAGAAATAAAAGAGAGCATATCAAAAAATAAAAAAGGGCCAAAAAACATGAAGGAGTAGGAAGAGGAGAAAAAAAAATGAGAAGAAAAATATTCTGAGGAGAGTACTAAATCAATTAACTTAAGATATTTATATGGAAATAAATATATATAAAGATTTTTTTTTTCATCTTAATTAAGAAATTTACCTAGCAAAATTAAGGGAAAATTTCAAGAGGTTCTTAGAAGAGGTGCTCTTCTTTAACTTGGGCAGCATTTTATTGAAATCTGATCCAGGATATATATCATGCAAAATGTTTTCTAAATCAGTCACTTAAGCATCAATAGTGCAATATTAATCATATATTAGACAGATTAGGTAACAGAATTCCTTCCCCCATCCCTCCCTCCTTCCTTCCATAGTTCCTTCTCTCCTTACTTACCTGAGTATCCTCTTTATCTTTCAAGGTGAGTGGTAAGGTTATCTCTCAAAAGTTACTACATCCAATGAGTTCCCCCATACAGTTTGCAAATTAGTATATTAAAGGCAAAATCATGTAAACAGATAATAAACTATTGTAGTCGTGCAAACTATTATTAATATATACCAAGCATACAATCAATTTTCAGAGCATGTACTCTTTTGAGGGGACTAATATTGTAAAAAGCACTCTTGCCAATAAATAATTTATTCATATTTTAATGTTGTCTTTGCAACACATTCATCTTAACAGATTTGTTTTTTTGCCAATGTATGTTGGAACATTGCCAACAAGAACTGTTTGTAAAAATACAACCTTCCTCATTTTTTTTTCCAATGAGATGATGTAAAGAGAGAAACCCAAATAATCTAAACAATGTTTAACACCTTTAGCATCTGTTGGAAAGCAAAAATGAAGACTAATGTTCTCGTAGATAGCTCATTCAGTGTTTATCTTGATGACTAGAAAACAAGCAACCGAACAACCATTGAACTGCATTACAATAAAATATACGTTTTTCAGAGAGAGGAGCACAAAATCAGTTTTCATTTGGCATGCTAAGTATGCTATATTTGAACAGAATGTTACATATTCATTTCATTCATCATTTAAAGGCAGATAATCAGGAAGTCATTACGTGGCCTGCATTGGGCAGCTATTCGATTAGAGCATAATTGAGCACTCTGTAATTCAGCCAAAGCTGACAGGTTGGGAATGCATAATATCCACCCTAGGTATTTTGAATGTGGGGGGAAGTATGGGGCAAACTTATACTAGTCAGAATAGGTCGCTGGGATAAAAGACTTAAAAAAAAATAAAAATTTGTTGGTTTACATTTCTTTCCCTCTTTTTAGTTTTTCATTGTTCTGTCCAGTTAATTTTGCAAATAAGTAATTTATCAATTTTAGTAACTTATTTGGAGAGTCATCCTCTCTGGCTTCAGAAGACTTGACATAACCTTTTGGGTCATGCTGGAATTTTTCTATGGTGCTTCAGACTGACTGTACATGGACTCGTAGAAATGAAGGTGGTAAATTATTTTTAAAGAGAGAGAGCGAGATTGAGAGAGAGAGA
>NW_011888811.1:2983585-2996791 GCF_000151845.1 Pteropus vampyrus
AAAAGACATATAAGTCACAGGAACTATACGAGGAGGAGACCATAAAGAAACTAAATTCTTGTGATCGTCAGAATAAAATCAGCCAAAGAAAAAGTGATAAAAGTCTCCACTAAGAAATAAGAGGTCTTCCCTGTTGTCCTGTATTAAAAGATTCCCTCCCCGTGCTATTGATAAGGCACATGTCCACATGCAAATAAACACGAATAGATTCTGGTTCAAGATGGCAAGGTAAGGTAATCCTGATTTCACCTCCTCCCATGAACACATCGAATCTACAGCTACACATGGAACAACTTCCTCTGGGGGGGACAAAAAAAACCTAAAAACTTGCTGAGTGACACACAAGGGGAGGAGGAGAGAAGGGCCCCATGGAAGCAGGCAGGAGAGGCTGGGATACAATCTCATGATGAACCTCACCTGTGGTCACCACCCTACCTGTGGCCACTACCCACCGGCATGGCGGAACACAAAACCCGGGGCTTCTCCCTGAGGAGCAAAGGGTTTGAACCTTACATCCGGCACCCTTATTTTTAAGACCTGAACCTGAAAGAGGTGCCCCCAATCATCTAGCCTTGAAAATGAACGAGGCTCCGGGCCACACGCCCACAGGCCCTGAGATCTGAGGCGAGGGCTGGGGGGAGCGCGAACTCACCGGCCTTCGGGCCCCAGCGCGAGAAGGACCGTGGCGGGGCTCCCTCCCCGACTTTGTTTCCTTGTCTTAAAGCCTGGGCCTGAGGAGCAGGCATCCGATATGATGGACATTTGGGGCCTGCGGGGTGCTCTCTGGGACTGAGCCTGGCAGCGCCATCTTTGCGCGGTCCCCGAGCCCGGAGGGACATGCGCTCTGGAGCAGGAGAGTGGGCGCGCGCGTGGGGAGGGGTTTTGGTAATCAGCAAAGCACGAAATCACCTGCGGCAGCTGCGAAGCTTAAGAAAATGGAAATGCTGAGACTGCAGGCTCAAGTACTGCGTGGCCACTGCTCCTGTGTCTTTCTTCTCCCATCGATACAGTTTCCATAGCATAGTGTCTGCAACAGTGTAACAGGGTACTAAAGATGGACGTTTGAGCCAAGAAGAGAAGAAAATCAATAGCAAATTCCCAAGTGAGATGCCACCTGTACATGCATATTTTTCAGAGTAAATTTGTGTGAATCTATGAGATCAACTTAAAGGCCCGTACCAGTATCAAGGATCTAAAAGTGCCTGGAGGGGAGGAGTATTTGTGACTCGAGTTATTGTCTGTGGCGAGTCCCATCCATACGAAGTAGAGCTCTGGGTGAAATGACTCTCACTTCAAGCTGAGTTGGGAGATACTTCAATAATATCATTTCAGGGAGCTTGAAATGTGCTGTGAGGCCTGGGGTCAGCCTCGCCTCTGAGAAATAAAAAGATCAAGAAATGAATTGGCTGTAGCTGAACGATGGGCCAGGAAGAGGTGATGGCATAGGACAGCCTGCCCTCCAGGTCTGTTGGAATAAAGGATGTGTGGTTTGTCCTATAGATCAGAGGTGATACTCCAGTGTGACAGAACTAGCATGGGTGTTCTTATATCTTGTCCAAGGGACCATGTCGAGTGGCAAGTGTTGCTCAGTTGATAGAAACTGTAGGAAAAAAGCTATAAAGAGAGGCTGGCCAAGAGGGCATTTCTAGCATCAAGAGATCTGAAGGCAAAAGATGACCGTGTGGGGCAGAGGAAAGGTTTCTATGAAGACTTCACAAAAGCATCTCATGAGAGAAAAAGACAAATTTAACTTTCTGCCAGGAAATGTGAAACCTCCTCCCAAATTTACCAGGAAAGTAAGAATTTTATCAGTAAAGTAAGAATTCTCTTGTCTTTATCTTCCCTCCTATTCCTTCCACATCCTCCTCAATACCCATGACTAAAGGTATTTCCACCCATAAAAGACTCAACCTGGAAGAGGGGAGAGAAGATTTAACTTTAATTAATGAAGTGATTTTGTTATTATGGAATATGCATTCTAATTTCTGATTGAAAATTGCCTTTGTAACTTTGAGCGACTATAGGTTTTTCGGGGTTTTTTTTTTCTTCATTTCTTTCATTTTATTAAGCCAGAATAAACAGAAAAATCATGGTATCTGTCTGTTTGCATGGAGTAGGAGAAGTAAACTCGGTGAGAAAATTTAAAGAGAAAGTGAGGCTCAAAAATAAAATTGCTACGTGATTACAAATCCTATTTGTTCAACAAACTGGTTGCATTCATGTCTATGCATTTGTTGTACTTTATCTTTCCTACTTGTCATTATTCAATGGAAGAGGCTGCGTTCAAGAAGTTCATGTCACTCAATCCTCATCGCTTTTGCAAGTTGTGGCTGGTTGCTGGTAACTGAGGCCACTACAACAGGGATAACCGATGGGAAAGAGGCTCACTTTACCATCTTCTGACTTACTTTCTACTAATTCCAGTAACACTCACTTGGCAGATAAGGGCACTTACAAAGGGAATGACCAGAATTTGTGTAAATTTTGCTGAGTGTCCAGCTTAAAGAGTACAAAGAAGATTTCAAAATCTATCTAGATTCTTTGTGTTCTAGCTACAGTCCTCCACGATCAGTAATGCTTTCCCTAGGAGTTCCATTTTTTTCTGTACATAACTTTTTGATGGACACTATCTCAAAGAAACATTTTTGCCATTTGACTTTTTACTTTGGATTTTTAAAGATGATCTTATGGATAAGACATACATTAACAGGAACTCTAACTCTGGGTGGCAAACACAGAATGCACTATATGTACAACTTTCTGTTGAATGATACATCGAAACTTGCTGGATTTTGTTAGCTTCGCTCCAATAATTTTTAATTAGAAAAAGACATACATTAAGTACAGATACATACACTATTTTTACCTCTCTTGTTATAACTTAATATTTTTATAAATGCATGCTGGTTCTGAAATAAGGACACCTTAAATTTTAGTGGCACAGGAAATGCCAAGAAAATAGTTTCTGGAGGAATCTGGAATATTTAAATTCCAGATTTAGGTTGGGAAAAATCCCCTATTTTTGTATTTTATTATTATTACCTGTTTTTGTACATTTTGGTGCAATATTATATTTTTCAGTCACACATGGTTAAATCTGTTTAGGCAGTTACAAACTCTCCAGTATGAAAAACTGACTTGGTGCTATTTTTTTAATCTACTGCATTTTAATCATCTTTGATTAACATTGCAAAAAGCTAAAGGAAAACAGGATCCACTTCTTCAGTTCTTTCTTTCTCCCGTTTTTTTTTTTGTTTGTTTTTTGTTTTGTCAATATGAGGGGAATTTACATTCTCTAGTCTCTCTCGCATATCACCAGCAGAATTAGGCCCCAAGCAATTAATTCATTTGCAGCCATAAGAAATGACTCAGGGGATTGAAATGGCCAAAGAGTCTATCACTTGTAATGGTTGGTTATGATAGGAAAATGAATTCCACAAAGCCTCCTAGAGTATGTATACCAAACCTTCTGCTTCATTTATCATAAAAACAAAACACCAAAAGGTTTAGTTCCCACATAATGAAACAAAAATTGCTGGTGATATCACGTAGAAAGCGGAAATGTTGGGGCAACTGACCGCAATGACAGTTACACACATAAAACAGTATGGGCTGTTCCAGCAAATCTTATTCAACGCCTGAAGATGCTTTGTAATTCTAGATATTGTCTGTTGTCTCTTGGCTTCACACTTACCTTTTTGATACAGTTAGTCCCTCTGCCCAAATCGGTGGTTTTGCTTTCTGTGATTTCAGTTACCCAAAGTCAGTTGCATCCCCAAAAATATTAAATAAAAATTTCCAGAAATAAACAATTCATAAATTTTAAATTACAATCTGTTCTGAGTAGCGTGATGAAAGATCGTACTGTCTAGCTCCTTCCCACCCCGTATGTGAATCATACGTTTGTCCAGAATCTCTGCAGTGTGCATGCTCCCTGCTCATTAGTCATTTAGTAGCTGTCTTGGTTATCAGGTCAGTCATTGGGATAACACAGTTCTTGTGTTCAAGTAATGCTTATTTTAATTCATAATGACCTCAACGCTCAATAGTGGTGGTGCTGGCAATTTGGACATGCCAAAGAGAAGCCAAATAGTGCTTCTTTTAAGTGAAAAATTGAGAGTTATTCATTTAATAAAGAAAATGATTAAATCCTAAGGTTGCTAAGATCTGCAGTAAGAGTCTTCTATGTGTGAAATTGTAAAGAAGGAAAAAGAAATCCATTCTAGTTTTGCTGCCACACTTCAAACTGCAAAAGTTACATCTACAGTGAGTGATAAGTGCTTAATTAAGATGGAAAAGGCATTAAATTTTTGGGTGAAAGCTATGAACAGAAAATGTGTTTCAATTCAGAGCAATGTGTTGCACCAGAAAGCACTGAGTCTATATGAAGATTTCAGCAAGGGATCCCCTGAAACAAGTGACACCAAGCCACTATGGCAAATAAGGGATTCACAGATTCAGGAATAGATTTGGACTGAAAAATCTAAAAATTCCTGGAGAGAGAGAAGTGAGAGAGAGAGAGAAAGACTATATTCATATAACTTTTATTATGGTATAATATAAAAATTATTCTATTTTATTATTAGTTATCGTTGTTAATCTCTTACTGTGCCTAATTTATAAATTAAACTTTATCTCAGTGTGTATATATAGGAAAAGACATAGTATATATAGAGTTCAGTACTCTCTGTGGTTTCAGGCATCTGCTGGGGGTCTTGGACCACATCCCTCACGGATGAGGGGGAACTACTATACTATCCGTTTTATCCCTGGGTGGAAAATTCTGTTTTCAGATTCCCTTGCCAACTGGTTTCCTGTTAGTTTCTGCCAATGGGAGGTACCAGCTGGAGATTAGAAGTCTAGAACAGAAGAGAGGGTTTTTTTTTTCTTCCTTCCCTCCCTCCCTTCCTCCCTCCCTCCTCTCTCCCTTTTTCGTTCGTTCCTTCCTTCCTTCCTTTTTTTTTTTTTTCCTTAAATACCTCTGGCAGTAAAACAGAAGCAATGAACGAAGGAGTGCGACCACAGGCAGCAGCACGGGTGGCAGGTTCGGCAGCTTCGTGGGGTGCAGGCTCTTAGCAGCAGCGGTGTGGCTCCAAAAGCACTCTGGGTAGCACCTTAGCACCCAGATATGGAGCAGCTTCTTGAACTTCACGCAGAAACAACCTACTCCTTTGCTCCTCCAGCCCTCCTTTCTCTTCTCTGTTGCTTTTCTGTCTCCTCAGCACGTCCAATACTTTGTGTTAAACCTCTCCCTTTCTGAAGTATCTAAAATGTTTTTTTTTTTTCCTTACCGAACACTAATGAATACAGCATTAGAGCAACAATGTTCCCAGAAATAATAACAAAAATCTGGAATTAGTTATGTATTCTGATTGGGTCTAAACATAGTCGTGATCTTATTGCTAGTAGAAATTGGGAAACCAGTAACCTTTGCTATGCAGTGACAACACAGTGACTAAAATTATTCCTTGTCATCACCTGGAATGATATGCTTATTAGCTCCGAGTTTGAAAATGCCAAGTGATTGCTTCATAGTGGATATGATCATAAGGACCGAGGGGCAGTCAGGTGGCTTCTGACTATGTTGGACAGCTTAAAGAGACAGAATAAAATCTCCTGGCTTTAGATTCTCCGCTCACAATATGGGCAGAGAGAGGTTGTGGCATGGCCTTCGCAGAGTCTCTTATGAAGTCAGAGAATTGGGCCACTGAAAAATCAGTCCCAATATTTGATCCTATATGTTGCAGAATAATGACATAAGTTGAATCTACAACTTTAGCATGCCTCTTATGTAAATGTCAGGACATTGGTTAACAAGGAGTAGAATTCCAAAAAATTGTAATGAGGATCTGTGAGTAGATTCAGATTAATCTGAAAGCATTGAAACTCCAACTTCCTCTGAGCCTCCTTTTTCAGAGGAAGTAGTTCTTGTTCTCTAAGGAAGAAGAAACTGGCTTTCTCTTGCTTTAAGAACCTATAATAAGCTCATCTGAGGCAGTTAGTTTGCAAGATGATGCCAATTATTTTCAAGATACACCCTCATCCCAACTTACTGCCTTCATGCCCCAAACCAGAGTCAGACCCCTATAGGTCCAGGATTTTGAGAGCAAAGTTTGGCCTAGAAAGAGACAACCTATATACTGAAGGAAGTGCAAGACTCAGTTAATTTATATAAGCAGAACCTGGGTAATATGTATAGGAAAGGATTCTGAGATCATTAAGCCAAGGAGGAGAGAACACAGTGTACTAACGTGTTAGGATGACTAAGTAGAAGTGGCTCTTACAGTTTGCATCCCTGGTTGACTGAAACATTGGCTCTACAGTGATAGATACTTAATGACACTGTGATGTCATTAAGTATAAATATATTATACTTAATATATTTATCATATGCTATCCAGACCCTTCCCCACTGTCTTCCACGTCACCTGGCAGAGACCAGACAATTCTTCACTCACTGAGAAAGCCTGCGTGACAGGGCTCCTGGAAAAGCTCTGTGGTGTCCGATCTCTGCAGGTGATTACCATGGGAGGCGACATCATTGAAGGAGCTCCCTGGTTTCAGTGAGAATAAGCAGGTGGCAAAAGTCAAATGGCAAGAATGCAGTTACAATAATAGGCAACAGGGCTGGAGCGGCTGTTAGACTATTTTTTTTTTTTTTAAGAAGGGGTTTTGGCAGTGGCTAATAGATCAAAGGGTTTTTTTTTTTTTGGAAGGAATTAGATTAGAGGTTGGAAACTGGCCCATGGACAAAACCAAGCATGCCAGCCATTTCGTAAATAGTTTTATTGGAATATACTTTCTTGCCTTTTCACATGTGTATTTTTCTATGGCTACTGTCACATGACAATGGCAACAGGGATCATTTAGCCTATGATGCCTAAAATAATTACCCTCTGAACCATTATAGAAAAATATTTGGTGACCCCAAATGAACTGGTAACCAACTTTTGTACTGACTTTTATATACAATCAGTCAAGCATACAGACCTGAGACATGAGGCTTTATTTGCGTCACCATCATGGAGACTAATGGCCTCTTACCCAGTGGCTAGACCTGAACAGGAGAGCCGATCTGAGACTCTTTGAATGAAGGGAGTCTGAGGTTTTACAGTAAGATACCCCCAACTCCAAGTGACCCTGCCATGGCATATACTGAAAATGTTCCTCCGTACCCTCTGTAAACTGGCCTCCATCTATTTGGCCAGATAAGTGAGCACTGGTGAAAAGGAAACTCAGATCTCTGGGAATTATTGGAGATGAGCTCTGAGTTACTGCTAATCCTTGAGGGTTCAAAACTCTGTGGCGACCAATAAGAGGGGTGGTTAGATGATAGATGGAATTTAGCACGTTCCCATCTTGCATTCAGCCTGGTGACCACCTTGGTAATTGTTTCCTCGCTTCTCGGGCCCCAGTTTGAACAGACGCACCAAAAAACCTGCCAAGTCCCACTTTGGCCTCTGATTCCTGGAAGGAGTATGTTGTTTTTGGCCCTGGAGTGACAGCGACTTCCTAACCATTTTTTAACAAGCGTCTTCACCTCTTGGCTCTTTTTAAATCTCTTTTATTAGTCCTTTTACTCTCCCTGCTGTTCCTTTGTATTCAATGTCCTATATTTTTAATTCCTCTCTGTTGGAAATATATTATGGATACACTCGCTTATCATCAGCTTGGAGCCTAGACCCCAGGGGAAGATGTTAGGCTCAGATCATAATGGCACCTGTTCCTCAGGTTCCTTGTGAGCAGTGTGAAGATGTTATACCCAGAGAGACCACACATACTCTTCAGGGTCACATATCTAGACGGTTGTCAAACACGAGTATTAAGAATTTCTGGCTCCTTGCCTATTAGGCTGGAGATTCTAAACTTATATCTTAACTGCTCTTACATACTTTTTAAAAATGTATACAATCCCTTGGCCAAACTGAGATCTTTTAAAGCTAAATCTCTGAGGAAAGATCCCAGGGTTAAGACCTGTTAAAAAGTCCTACATTTCCTTGAGATGCATTTGGGAACAACAGCATTGTATGTAAGAAAATATGGAGAAATTGCACAAGTGCATTTATCCTATGAGAATTCAACTTTTGTGTTTAAGGGACATGGGAAAATAAAGAGAACATTAAAATGAATAAACAAAACAGGTGATTTTGTTTTACATGCCTTCAGTGGTTGTATGAACCTCCGTACCCAAAGTAAGTATGCTACACATTGGATTTCTTTGGTCAGATTTAGTTTTTACACGACTCTCATAATGTGAATGCCTCTCCTGTTTTCACTAAGACCATAAAGATGTTTGATCCACAGAATCAGTCAAAAGATCTTGTAATTTCTTTAAAAGTTATGGAATTTACCAGACAGGAAGACTACTTCTGTGTAAGATTCCATTATTCCGAATGTACTTTTGCAACTATATAGAAAAGTATTTCAAAATCTTAAGAGTCTAAAGGTGCTAATTGAATCAAGCAATGTGGTGGTTTAGGTGGAATAGCAGATTTCCGTGAGATGGTTAAGTTAATTAGGCAATAATATTTCTCAAACTAAAGAAAGTAGAGTTTATGACCATCTTCTAGGTTATTGATTGAATGTATAGTAAGTGTAGGAATGGGCTCAGCCTGGCAATTGGGACAAAGAAAAATTACCCTGGATGTTTTCATATCTAGGCATCTCTATTGCTTAATATATTTTTCATTATTTGATTTTAATTGGCTAAGAAGATATCCTCAAAATTACATAAGAGGACATAATTATTTTCTTAGTGGATAAAATATTTATCTTTGGTGCATTTACAATGAAATAAAGAAAAAAATATTTAAGAGACTAAAACTATAGTATTAACATTTTCTGTTAAGGAAACAGACTGAATTAAAAAGCTTAAGGAAGAACCAGGTGTATGAATTTGTTATTAATGCACTGAATTTTAATTTAAGTAAAATAAACACCCGAAAAGTCTTTGTGTAGTTGAAATCTGCACAGTAAGACAACAAAAAAAAATTGACATTTCTGGGCTGAATGTAAAAGGATTAGTAGTTTTCACACATGACCATATTACTTCAACTTGTGTTCAGCCATAGACAAAAAAAAAAAATCTGACATAAAAAAAAAAAAACCTGGCTATGTTGAAATTATATAAAAACGATAGATGGAAAAAAGAACATGTAATTTTCATGGTTAATTTTTAATTTTGATCATAAGCCATTATTTGCTTCATGTAAAACTCCCCATGTATTAGTAACTATACTTGAAGAAAATTCATAATACTCACTCATAACATTTCAGTTTGAAAAGAATCTCAGCCCTCATCAGTTCCAGTGCCTCATTTTGTGACAAGAGGATGGAACCTCAGAGATGTAAAATACCTATAGGCACAGAGAGAGATCATGAAAGAACTGAGACAGGGAGCCAGGTCTCCTGGGTACCGGGGCCGGTCCTCATCTCTGATTCACAGCACTTCCCCGATCAAGCCTTTCAACATTTGACCCCTGAGCCAGGTCATCATTTTAGCCTTCAATTTTGAAATGGGGATCAGAAAATTAATGCCGCATTATACAGTGATATCATTATTAGAACCGAGCCAGCTGAGATCCTAGAGCTCTGTTTTTTCTTTTTTTTTTTTTTTCCACAAGGCCCTGTTGCTTTCATTTTTCAACCCAGCACCTTCTGTTTCCACTAAGTATTCACTTGGAGTTCTTTTAAAAGGAAAGTTTCACACACTTCCTATGGCCTCTACTCTCTCATAGAAGGAGTGACATTTGAGAATTCTGACACTAAGACATCTCTGACTTCAATCACAGAGTGCAAAAATGAATATTTTCCACATGAAACTTTGAAGGTTGGTGCTCTTTTAACATAGCCTTTCAGTTTTACTTGAGATTGACTGCAGGGGGATTGGATGGTAGTTCAAGCAGCACAACAGAGGGTGTTTGATAATCAGTGCCCAGTGTAAGAGGAAGGATGATGAGGCCTCTGTTGAGCCGAGGCAAGGCAAAGCCCATGGCTTGGGGAGAGATAATTGATCCAAAGAAATTTAGCACTTCCACAGAAAACTTCTGTAGCAAATTGTGTGTGCTCCAATTCTGTTCTTAGCTGGCGTTCATATTGCTTCCATATTTTTTCTCAAATTCCTGTTGACCAGAGAATTTTGTACAGTTTTGGATGCTATCAGCTCATAAAATATATATGTGTGTCTGTATACATATATATTATTTTTTGAGGGGGGGCTTGATCAGAAGGACTTGAGCCCTTATATACTCTAATATATAGTATAATATAATATAAATGCTTATATATTATATAGAGAGCTTAAGAAAGAATAGACATTTCAAAAAGAAATAAAAAAGTGAAAAGTGAATACCTTTTTTCTTCTTGATTAATTTGAAAGAAGACATCCTCTCTTGATATATACTCAGTAGTACTTCATTTTTTGCAATAAAAATTGTCTTATAGAAACTATAATGGTTAGGTTTTGAAGACCTTAATCACCTTATTGTTAGATAACTCTTTTGTTTTGCTTGTTTCTACATATGTTATAAAACCCACAATTCGTTATCATTTTTGCTTTAATCGCCAGTAATCTTTTAGACCTATTTACATATTTACTATTTCCGCTGGTTTTCATTTATTTCTACAGATCTGAGGCTCCATTTCCTATCATTTCACTGCAGCCTGGAGAATTTATTTTAACATTTCTTGTAGTGTAGTTTTCTGAAGACAAATTCTCCCATCTTTGGTACCTAGAAATGTTTTCTTTCGCCTTCCCTTTTTAAAGATAATTTTGCTGAATGTGTGACGCTAAGTGGACATTGCCCCCCACCCCATTAACATTTTGCTTCATTGTCTCCTGATCTTCTATTTGTGATGAGAATTTAACCATTATTGGTCACTCTTATAAAATGTTCCCTTTTATGCAATGTATCCCCCCCCCACACACACACACTTTATGGATGCTTTAAAATTTTTCTCTTTCTTTCGTTTTTAACAATTTGACTATGATGTGTCCAAGTGTAATTTATCCAGCTTGGGGGTTCTCTGTACTTGGATCTTTATGTGACCATCTTTCAACAATTGTGGACAACTGTCCCCGTGATCTCTTCAACGATGTATCTGTACCACTGTCTCTCTCCATTTCTTCTAAGATTGTGATTTTACATATATCTATCTATCTACCTCTCTATCTATCTATCCATCCATCCATCCATCCATCCATCCATCCATCCATTATCTATCTATCTATCTACCTCTCTATCTATCTATCTATCCATCCATCCATCCATCCATTATCTGTCTATCTATCTATCTATCTATCTATCTATCTATCTATCTATCTATCTACCTACCTACCTACCTACCTATCTATCTATCTATCCACCCATCCATCCATCCATTATCTATCTATCTATCTATCTATCTATCTATCTATCTATCTATCTATCTAGATATATATAATCATTTGATATTTTTCTTTTGTGTCTGTTATGGGCAAACAGCATTCTTCCAAAATCCATATATTGAAGTCCTAACACATAGTACCTCAGAAAGAGACTATATTTGTAGATAGTGTTTTAAAATGATAATTAATTTAAAATGGATCATTAGGGCAGGCTCTAACCCAATATGACTGGTGTCTTCATAAGAAGAGGAATTTGCACATAGACATGTACAGAGGGAAGATCATGTGAAGACACAGGGAGAAGATGACCATCTATAAGCCAAGGAAAAGGATCTCAGGAGAAACCAACCCTGATAACACCTTGATATCGAACTTCTAGCTTCTAGAACTGTGAGAAACATTTCTGTTGTTTAAGTCACCCAGTCTGTGGCACTTTGTCCTGACAGCCCCAGCAAAAAAATACGGTGTCTCTATGTGTTTTCAGTTTGGATAACTTATATTGACCTGTCTACAAATTTACTGAATCTTTTTTCATTATGTGTACAGTCTAAGTTAATGAAAAAATATTTCCCATATTGTATTTCTCATTTGTAGCATTTCAATATTGTTCTTCATTAGAGTTTTCATCTGTTTGAAATCTCCCAGTTGCTAATACACATGATCTACTTTTTCCACTAAATCTTTTAACATATTTGTCATAGTTATTGTAAAACCCTGGAGTGATAATCCCAATATCTGGGCCATTTCTGGATCTGCTTCTATTCATATTTCTTCTTTTGATGATCAGTCACATTTTCTTGCTTCTTCACATTTCGTAGTTTTTGGTTTGTAAGCTATACATTGTATGTATATATTGTAAGCTATATATTGTATGTATATACAATAGAAACTGAAGTACATAATATTTACCTATAGAACATGTCATGCCTCTTCTTCTGTCAGGAGACAGTGTTGGGAAAGAGGAGGATTAATCAGTCTAAACATTAGTGGAACTGGGTTTAGGTTTTGTTGCAGCTTTAAACAGATTATGTTCACTGTTGGTTTCAGATACTTTGAGGATCACCTGGGAGGGAGCACTCATTTCTCCCCAGTCCTAAACCCAGACTCCTGCCCCAAGCTTTGAAGGATCTTGGAAGTACCTGTGCTGAATGCCTAGAGTGCTCAGTAGGGTTCCTCCATTCTCATGCCCCATCCCCAGTCTTTGGAAGTCATGAGATCACACTCAGTAGAAACCTGGAGATCCTAAGAAATCTCCTCTCAGCTGTCATGCCTGGCCCCAGTTTTCAATGATTCACCGTCTTGTACTCCAAGAAAACTTATGTACCTCTGGGATTTTGTGAGTTCTTCGGATTATAAGTTCTTCTTTCTAAGGAATGACTTGTGGCTATTTAGATTTTAGTTCAGATAGGCATCTTTCTGTCCTCTGCTCTCACATGTGCTTTTAAAACTCTATGATTTGTAGCTCATCTGAATAGTTTTCATTGTTAGGGTGAGTATGATGATATCTTGAAATTTACTACACACTACCTCAAGTGGCAGAGTCCTCTTCTTATTAATTATTAGGTAAGAAATTCAACCATGTTTGAAGAAAAAAAATGGAAAATGTATGAAGGGAAATAAACAGTGCACTCAGATGCCAAAATATGCAGCAGTTACGGAGAATGTTAACTAGCTCAGTTTGGTTAAAAGTATTTGATGTGTGAAGGTGAGTTGTAGACAATGAGTAGTTGTTGCTGAAGATGTCTATTGGTTTTGACAGCTTCATATCCCATCCTTCTAGAAAATTTCCTCTGCTTCTATCTAGGGAATTGTCCCTTACA
>NW_011888811.1:3001121-3016445 GCF_000151845.1 Pteropus vampyrus
AAAACATGAAGCACCCAAGTCACACCTGGCAATTGATAGAATCAGAATTTGAACCAAGATCATATCAACTCTTAGTTATGTAGAAGTTAAATCTAAAGTCTTCAATAATTCTCTAGATGTAGAGTAAAAAGGATGGTTTCCTTCTATTTCATCTATAGGATTTCAAATTTACAATAATAATAAAAGATAAATTTATATTTATACTTCAGACAAAATGGGTCCATGATGCCTCCAGTGTATTTAAATGAGGAGTTCTAGCAGCAACTTGAAATGTAAGACTAAAGTTCAAAAAACAGGTCTGAGAGTGGAGATTTAGAAAGTGTGAGCGTAGAGGAAATATGTGAAATCACACTCCTGCCAAGACAGAGAGTATAAAAAACCAGAACAGAGAGCTAGGGAACGATCCTTTGAGAATGCTTTCATAGACTAGGAGGAGAAAGGGCAAGCAGAGAATGAAACCAAGGAGTATCAAAGAGACAGAAGGTGTTATGGGTTGAATTGTGTCCCATAAAAAGGTATGTTAAAGTTCTAACTCCCAGTTCCTCAGAATGTGATTTTATTTTTAAATGGGTCTTTATAGATTTAACCAGGTTAAGACAACGTTATTAGGGTGAGTCCTAATTTAATATGACTGATGTCCTTATAAAAAAGGAGAGATTTGGGCACAAGACACATACAGAGGAAAAGATAATTCGAAGACACACAGGGGGAAGGACAGCTGTGTGATTGGCATCTACAAGCCAAAGAATGCCAAAGATTGCCAGCGAATAACATAAGCTAGAAGAGGCAAGGAAGGATTCTCTCCTAGAGCTGTCAGAGAAAGCATGGTCCTGCTGATGCCTCGATGTCACACTTGTAGCCTTCAGAACTGTGAGAATAAATTTCCATTGTTTTAAGACACTCAGTGTTTGGTACTTTGTTACAGCAGTTCTACGAAAGTAATACAGACGGCAAAACACCCATCTGTATAGATAAACACGCACATGTGCGCGCACACACACATCAGACTCTTTCAAACGAATGGATGGGAATGGTCAATAGTGCTAAATGCTATAGAGATATCCTTCAGTATAAAGACTGAGCAAATTCTATTCTATTCGATAATTAGGTGTTGATTAGTGATCACTGAGGGATTAGTTTCAGTGTAGTGGGGAGAGAAGACACATATTTAAATTCAAATACCTACAGATACCAGCCAGCAAACTAAAGCATGTGAAGCACGGGCTGTAAGATAAGCACAAGTGGAGAAGACTGTGACAAGCAGAAGATGGCTTGCTTCATAAAGGCATTCATTTTTTTTTTTTTTAATTACTAGGATGGCAAAGAAAAACACATCTGCAATCCATGAATGCGCATCCTTTGTTTCAATGAATAAGGGTGCTATCACTAATTTTCCAAGCCTAATGATACAAGAAAGAGCAGAGAGAGAAGTTTAAGGAGGCTACAGAAGCAAAAGAAAGAGGATTTATTTGAAAAGTGCTGTAAGGAATATCTGAAGGTTGAAGCTAACCATTCAGTACAGAAATACAAAGAAAATGGTACATATTTTATGACTATAAAATTATCAATCATTTTTATAAAAATGTATACATAATAAGATCACCATACTGAAAAGCTATGATTATTCTTAGATGGTGCTATTGTTCAAAATATTTTTGAAACAATTTGGTTTCATTTAGAAATTACTAATCACTTTATGACTCATAAGAAATTTAACATACTTGTTTAATAGGTATCATACCACTTTGAGACATAATATTATTATTAAATTTAATAAATATTCTGATTCTTCTGACTTGCTTTTGGATAACAATCATAGATTATCTTACAGATGAATATTAGTCATGGTTGAGGAGAATCTTGAATCAGTTTTGGTAAAGTGTGTGTTCAAAAAATTCGTCCATTACATCTACTTTGTCAAATTTATTGGAATTGAGTTGTTTATAATACTTCTTTATTTTCCTTTAACGTCTGCAGGATTTGTATTGGGATGCTCCATTTTATGACTGGTATTGGTTATTTGTGATTTTTGTCTTTTCTTGAAAACTTTTGCTAGGGACTTCTCAATTTTATTAATATTTTCAGAGAACCAACTTTTGGCTTTGTCAATTTCATCTATTGTTTGTTTGTATTTCATCAATATCTTGCTTTATCTTTTATTAGTTCTCAAATTTTACTTAGCTTGCTCTTCTTTTTCCGAACTTCTAAAGATGAAAACTTATTCAATGATTTTATACCTTTTTTATTTTCTAATATAAACATTTAAAGTTACATGTTTCCTTCGAATCACTGATTTAGCTCTGTCTCACAAGTTTTGATATATTGTGTTTTTTATTGTCATTCAGTTAAAATAATCTATAATTGGCAATTTTTTCTGGGACCCAGAGGTTATTTAAAAATAAATTCGTTGATTTCCAAATATTTGGCTTTTTTTTTTGTTGATATCTTACCATTATTTGGCAAATTTTTTTTGTTGTTGATTTAATTGTATTGTGGTCCAAAAATGTATTTTGTAAAATTTCATTTACCTTTGAAATTTATTGGACTTATTTTACGACCCAGCAAGTAGTCAGTATTGGTGAAATTCTCTGTATGAAGTCTTCCTGTTAAAAATAGAGTCTGTAGTGTTGAGGTTAATATGGGTTTGGGAGATTATAAATTGTCAATTAGGTCCAGTTGATTGATATTATTTTTGTATCTAGATTCCACTGATTTTTTTTGTCTGCTTATTTTACCAATTAATTAGAAATAAATATTATAACCTCTAAGTGCAATTTTTCTTCTATTTTTCTTATCAGCTCTATTAATTTTGCTTTTTGAATTTTAATACTCACTTATTAGGAGCACATATACTGAGAACTACTATGTCTTTCAGATGAAAGGCTTCTGTTATCATTGTTTAATCTCTCCTTTTATATCTTGTATTATTCTTTGGTTTGAAATTTACTTTGTTAGATATAAATTTAACTATGCCAAATGTCTTATGCTTATGGTTTACACAGCATAATTTTTTCATTATTTTACTTTCAATCAGTCTATTTCTTTGTATTTAAAATGCATGTATTATAAGACAGCATAAAATTGAATTTTGCTTTTTTATTATTCTGCTAATCCCTCCCTTTAAATGAGATATCTAGTTCATTTACCATTTCTGCAGATTTTCAAAAGGATGTTATAAAGACATCAGAATCAGTTTAAAAAAAAAATATCTGATATGAGTGAGCAATAGTAACTTCACTGAAACAAACATTACTATTTTAAAGAAGACCACAGTGGTATACTAATAAGTTAATTTAAATGGACCAAATTACACGACTGTGATCCATTTAACGTGCAGTGTATCAATGAAATGTTTTGACCCTTGGCTTATACTTTTGTTATTTTTTGCATAACTTTTCATTTAACTCCATTTCTTCACTGTATTTTAAGGCTTTCCAGTTTTGGTTAGAGAACCCTCCCTACTTCTTATCACATATTTTATTATATCTAAGTTTTGAGAGATCAGATGGCAGCTTTTTGTTTATGAGAAGCCAAGAAAAGGCACATTTCTCATATTTTTATTCAATTAATTTTGGCAGGGTTGCTTTTTACCAGCTTATTCACTTCGCATGTGAACAAAAAAGAAAACAATAAATATTTTTAAAAATAACAGTCTCCATGGAGTCATATTACATTTGGCTTCTGTGGAATACATCTGATTGTAGATTTGACAGATGTAAATTAATATGGTCGTACCAATGAACTCATTTAACAACATATTTTCCTAAGTATTTTTATTTCAGAAGCATTTATTTTTAGTATACTGAAAGTTTTGTATAGTTGTACTTGCCACTCTATCATTAAATGGCTCTAATTGCTCTGCTATTCTACTATAGATTGAAATGGATAGGGCCATAATATTTGAGTTACTTGTTATAGTTTCTGTGTAGGAAATATAATAATTGTTCTCTAATTATTAGACCATAATAAGCAGGGGAAAATAGAATAAGAATTCATAAATTTGGCAGCCTAATGGATATTTACAAACTATTTCTTGTCCTTATACATTTGATCATAATCACATAGCTATCGCCAGAACCAGAAGTAAAAACCAAATCATCTGGCAATAATTTTAATGTCTTTCCCATTACAATAAATTCGATAAATATCACTCTTATACTATTTCCTCCTTCTTTATATTAGTACGTAGGTCAGCCTTTATCATTTTGGGCTAGAATAATGCAATGTGTTCTAATTTGCTTTCTTATCTAAAGGCCCTATCTACTGTAATTAATCTTAAACAATTTTTTCAGAATGATTTTTCTTAAACCAAACTTGGATCATATCCTCCAATTAGTATAGAATGCTTTAAATGTTTCTATCATGTCGACATTGGAAACTGTAGGTATCAAAATTCATAACAAGTTAGCAGCAGAATTCTGGTTTAGAATCCTTTCAGGCTTTGTCTTCTGGTTTATTCTCAATTGTGTCCTTTGTTAGTGTCACAATGAAATTCAAACATTAATCCCTGTCAAGTCTCATCTTTTTTGGCTTCTTGTCTTGAGTCTATCATCATTTTCACTGTTTGATTTTGAAAACTCAACTCTTTTCTAAAGTTGTGGTAAATTTTCCCTGTTGCTCTCTCACATAATAGTAAAGAGGCCCAGTGTCTACTCTAGTTTTAGAAAATTACAACAAAGCCTCAATATGACAGCAGAAACTTGAACTTCACCATGATATGATTCCTGTTATGACTGGCTTCAAAGTCAAGGTGCCAGGACCCAGGCTACAGGAGGATGTAATTTCTTTTTATTTTGAAACCTTGTATGTATTAGAAATATTTTGTGTGGGAGAGGGTTACAGATGACAGAAACCCAATTCAAACGGGGTCAAGTACAAAAGATAATTCATTGTTTCAAATATCTGGAAGTTCAGATTTAAAGCTGGCTTCAGACCTAAATGTATTAAGAACTCAAATGAAGTCAATCTGACTCTCCCCTTCTCTTTATCTCCACCTCTTTTCATTGTCTGTTCTGCTCTATTCATAATAGGTTTAGGCAGAGAACTTATATAGCCAAATATTTTCCTTTAAAAAACCCAAGACTGACTCTTATTTGGAATATTTTGGACCAGAAACTCATTACGGATATGTGGTATGGAATGAAATTTATTTGATTTTTCATGCCCCACTTGTAGACACTGTTAGTTATTTAACTAAAATGTATTCCCTTTCTTTACCCAACTCTTAGATGAACCTTGAATTTGCTAAAATATTCATCCTTTCTGCATGTGAGTCAGGCAACAATAATCCTACTTTTAGGTTGGGCCCAGGGGTAAATCCTAACATGACTAGGCCAAATATGAGAATCTCATTTCTTTCGGTAGTGAAGGGTTTAGGAATGGACATGTATACTAAGTTTGGCCAATGAGACATGAAGTGTAGCCATCTGTGAGTGAAAATGGGGCCCTAGAAAAGGTTTCCAGCTTCCAAGAATCATAAACAAGAGAAATGGACACTTTTATTCTCTTTGGACATTCTCATGTCTGAATATGCTTAGTAGTACTGAGGAAATCACATAACTAATGACCTAAGCTTGAAGTCATCACAGGAAAGAGAATGAAGAACACCACAGAGGAGGAAAGCTTAACGCCTGAGGAACTATGCCTACTGCCAGCTCTGCCTCTCTCCTTCCACGTAGTCAGGCTATAAACATGTTTACTGTTTAAGCCAGTATGAGTTGAGAATTTCTTTTCTTGCAAGCAAAAGCATCTTAATTGATATGTCTGTGATGCTTTAGGGGCGGGCGGGCGTGCATGTGTGTGTGTGTGTGTGTGTGTGTGTGTGTGTGCGCGCGCGCGCATGCATATTCGTGGTGCTGTGGTTCAGAATATTTAGCTGGAAGCAGGTGAGATTTCCAGATTAGTGACTTAAAGTTGACTCCAACAATTTCTTCTCTTAAGGGCAATAACTATGAGCTACCAGTAAAATATGGGCTTAGCTCAACTAATCATTTATTGGATATAAAACCATGATTATAAAAACTCTGAAAACCTGAATTTCATAAAACACTGAAATAGAAGAGGAAATATATTGTACAAGTATTACTTAACGATAACAAATACAAATTCTTGTTTGAGTTTCTTCTATTGGGAGTAAGAATAAATTGAGAGGAGTTGTTATTCAGTATTAATTAAAAAGAAAATGTGGTATTTTTATTGCATTCTCTCTTATGGATTAATAATTTAACTATAGCTTTAAGAGTCATAGTATCTTTTGAAAAAAAGTGAAATAATTAAAACACGTTTTATATAATGTGGTTAAAAAAAAATACTCCTGAAGTAAAATGGTGAAAAAACCATTTTAAAATATCAAAGACCCCGAATAAAAATAAATATGACACTAAAATATCGAACATTTATACACTGTAGCTCATTTCAACTTAAGAGGCATGATGGAGTCAGAAAAGAGACCCATTAGGAAGACAGAAAAAAATGAAGAGAAATAAAGTAAATGAAAAATAAGAAAACAAATACATATGAGCTTATTTTCTGAAGTGCTTTTAAAGTGCAATTATCTTATCAGTTACTCACATTCAACACAATTAAGAGGCTTAATAATGGCAAGAAGATCTATAGAAAGGACAGACAAATGAATAGTTAGGTAGATAGAGAAATGATAGACAGACAGACAGACAGACAGACAGACAGAGATCTCTCTCCTTCCTGCGACCTCATAGAATTCCCCAAGACCCAAAGTTAATTTTTCTAAAGTTCACTAAGTGGAGAAACAGCCTGCGGTGGTGATTTGTTCATTTGGCAAAAGAGGAAGTCAGAAGCTGTGTTGAAAACTCTGGTGGTGTTTAGCAGCTTTCTCTGGCATGCCAGCGTTGGGCCAGGTAGTGATGTTTCTCTGTTAACTGCATCTCCAACCTCCTCCCTATTTCCCTTTTTGAATGGCATGCTCTGTCTTGAAATGTCAAGTCTCACTGTGCAATTATATAATTCAACCCACACTAATCAAGTGATTATGCAATTAGAGAAATCCTAAGGTTTTAGCTGTTTGTTCCTTAATCTTTCCTTGATGGCCCTGAGGGTGTAACTTTGCACAAAGATCTCATTTTAGAAGTAGAGAGCCACTAAGTCATGGAGGTTCTCTTGTCCAGTCCATCATCCTAGGAATCTTTTTTTTGATCCTGTTTCTTCGGACTGTGAAGAACAATTCATTATTACACTAACATGATGGCTTAATCATATGCTAATACAAGTTTTTTTTTTCCTATAGAGAGGTTTCTTGGTCACTGTTGTCTCTCGGGAATGGCCTTTACATCATTCCCACTCAGATTATTTCAGGACTCTCACCTGGCACTATACACTGGTGTGAATTAGACAGATGAACTTTATTTACAGAGAAAAGATGGTGTGCCCTGTAGGAATTTATTGTCTTCAAAGGTTAATCCTTCAAGGGAAATGGGTGTGGTTGTCACACCTACAGGCCTTTAAAGAGTGACACCATTCACTTATCTTTGCTTTCATATATGTAAACCATTTTCCATTTCATTCTCTATTTTTAGTTTCAAACTAAAATATATGTTGCTTCTGTTATATAAACTAATTTCTACTCATTATGGACTTCCAAAATGGCTATCTGTGCCAGTATTGAAATTCAGGAAAAAAAAAAAAAATAGTGATGTTAGTACACTGAGTTAGTGTCTACAGCAGAAAGAGGTTAATATTATATTTGCTGATTTTGCGGGGGTGGGGTGGGGAAACATGACCTCATTGTCATCTGATGATGCATACACTACTTCTACTCCAAGTATAGTCCATAACCAATGCCAATACCCAAGCTGTTTCCTATTGGTCTACAGAAGAGAAGTTAAGAAATTGAGAGTAAAGGTTTAGAGACTGATAGCAACGGTTATAAACTAGGCAAAGTATGTGCACACTCTTATATCTCTTGCCAGTTTGTTTTTCTCCAAATCCCTGAGTTCCCACTTGTCTCATGAGAGAGACTTACTTGCTTTTAGCTCCTGGGCAAAGTACATAGGAACGTGACCATCAGCCTTTATTTTCCTCATGCCTTTTTTTTATAGCCAGGATATTGATAGATGAACTTCAGAACATCCTGAGGGTCTTCAAGGTTTAAAGAGCCCAGGGACAGCATTCCAAATGAAAAGAACCCTCAAGAGTGGATTGTATAGCTAATACGACAAGACGAAGAGGGAAACTTTTATTTTGTTGGTGATAGGCCTCCCCAAACATTTCTCAAATCGTATCGCGTAATTGATTATTTTACATGTAGTTGTCCATAAATGTGGTCAATTAAGGGACTACTCTGGTCTTGTGGAAAATATTATATATATTTGGAAACAGAAGACTTGGATTGAGGTCCCTGCTTTACCAATTAATGCTATGGAAACTGGAACAATTATCCTAGTCTATCGGACTCAGTATGTTGATCTGGAAATGGGATTAGAGGTGTGCTGTCAAAGACATATAAAATGTTTGTAAATGTGCTGTCTAAACCATGAATATTTATATCAAAATGTAAAATATAAGTGTTGGGAGACAATTCTTCATGGATCCATCATATTTTAGCATATTCTAGAGCACACTTTTGTTGTAATCTATCTTTTCAAGGATGTTTGTAAAGCAAGCATTCTTGGAATATAGAAACAATATTTTCTTCTGAAACATGAACAGGATTCCCTAGAACTTTGAAAGATAAAGACAATGTCTCCCTTGGAGTAAAGGATAGGCATGCTTTCTTTTCATTATAGATGATCTGGGTTTCCTAAGACCAGGTTCTTCTCATGTAACAGAGCACTTTGCATGCAGGTGTCACCTGGCATCACCTTGTAGAACTTGGAGCTTTGATAACTGGCACAAGAAATGCTGATACTCTGTCTACTGCTATTTCTATGATATATAAAATTATTATTCTCTGACCCAGGAATTTTACTTGAAGAATAAATTGACATTTTTTGACAAAGGCAGATATCTTTCTAAAATAATTTGTGTATAGTCTAGCCAGATAAAGAAAGCTAGAGTTTGCATGACCTTGGCTATTTTGTTGATATAATTAAATTATCTCCTAATATATTTGAGTCTTGTGATTAAAAGAAAAACATGCTCAAGACCCTAATTTTGATGTTTGTATTTATTTTCTAGTGAACAATAGATTGAGAAGCAGTGATGAGGATGCTTTCTAAAACTGTACTCTTTTGAAAACATACTCTAGACGCGGAAAAAAAGAAACCCTCATACACCGCTAGTGGGACTGCAAATTGGTACAGCCACTATGCAAAACAGTATGGAAATTCCTCAAAAAACTAAAAGTCAATCTACCATATGATTCAGCAATCCCTCTACTGGTTATTTACCCTGAAGATTCCAAAAAGATATTTGCACACCAACGTTCACAGCAGCATTATTCATGATGGCCAAGATATGGAAGCAACCGAAGTGCCCTACAATAGATGACTAGATAAAGAAGCTGTGGCACATATATACATATATACATATATTACTCAGCCATAAGAAGAGACAAAATACTGCCATTTGCAACAACATGGAAGGACCCTGAGATAAATATGCTAAGTGAAATAAGCCAGACAGAAAGAGTTGAAAACCACATGATATCACTTATATGTGAGATATAAACCTAAAATCAATAAACTAATAGGACAATCAGAAACTCATGGACATGGACAATAGATAGTGGTTAACTGAGGGTAGAGGGGGCGGGGGAGGGGGAAGGAAGATGGGGTAAAAGGGGTTAAATATTTGGTGACAGGAGGAAATCTAACTATGTGAGGTGAACACCATACTGTTGAATTGCACCCCGAAACTGGATTTTGTTAACCAATGTCACTATAATAAAAATAACGAACAAGCAAGCAAATAAACAAACGAATAAATAAAACATACTCTAAGCAAATTCTGTCTTTACAAAGTAAAAAGAAAATTAGACTTTCTTTCTACTATATCAGTTATGTAAATAAAAATCAGCACATCTTTCAAAATTGCATTTATTTTTAAATAAACAAATATAAAAATAAAACAATCAATGACCTTAAAACTAATTCATATTTCCCTACAGGTTCTAATATGTCTCCATTTATATATTTCCCATTCTGGCTAGAAGCAAAAGGAAAAAAATATTTATCTACCCTACCTAGTTTTAAGAACTACATGCTTATAAGATTCTTGTTAAAGTGTCCAAATCAAGAATGCTGAGATGTATTTAATTAATTAGTGATCTCATTTAATCGGCGACCTTAGAGACAATTATTCCTTGTTTTTTACTTTACCAAAAAAGGTCTCAAGACATTTAACCAATATTTAGTGGAGTCATTCTTTACAGTAAAAGACAGGAAGGCAGTTATAATCCTAGAAATGAGAGCATCTTATAGACATAGGCACATTTCTTCACCCTAAAATAGATTTAATTCTGTTGCAAATATAAACAAATAGGGAGGACGTCACCTCTCAAATTATTCTTAGTGGTCATTGAGCCATTAATCCCTCACACCTGAAGTTATCAATTTGCCACAAGCACAAAGACTATGTCTTTGCTCCAATTAAATAAAATCTAAATAAATTTCATTTTGATCTCCAGGGTGAATTTCAGATCAGCTTCTCAAATACAAAAACTAATATATAAAAATAAATTAGAATTTTAGAAATTCTAATTCAGAAGACCTCATGTTTTCTGTAATTTCTTTATATAACTGAAGCACAGAGTGTGGCAGGAATCTGTTCCAGCTTATATAGCTATATAATGATAGGCCACCACGAGAACTTTCCAGATACCCAAACAACATTTTCTAAGTCTAATTGTGACATGAAAAATTAATACATTTATGTTTCTTCCTTGTTCGTATCTTCCAAAAGGCTTAATTACTATACAGGATTTAAAGAGTTGGAAAGGGGATTGAATTTTAAAAAGTATTTTATAACCAAAAGTCCAATGTGTTCTATTTAAGGGAATAGACTGAGAAGCTGTAATTTAAGTCAGATTTGTGAGTGCTCTATTACGAAGCTTTATTGGATTTTCAATTATAATTAACAGAATAATAACTAAAGATGTAAACAGAAACAGAAACGACTGTATTATCAAACACCTGCTTCATAATTATTTGAACAACAAAATGTTTTTGAGTCTCCCACTTATTTTATAATCCTGGCATGTTTTTTTTAAATGCCTATGTATCAATATGCTTAATTATTTTACAGCCCATCCTGAGACAAAAACAGCTCAAAAAATAATAGGATCCAGGTGACAAACGAGAAGCAAGACTATGACTGGGAGGTCAGTTTATGTAAGTCAAGCCAACAGACGAGGCAAATGCAAAAGTATTTGAAAGTTCTTATGAATTAAATTCTTAATCAAAGGGTATTGCAATGACCCCAAAATGTCCATTTAGGACTTAGATTCAGTGGATTCATAGTAATCTTATAACTAAAACCTGTTGGAGTGATTTGGAAAACTCTCTTTAGGGAGCTATTGCTGAATAAAAGCAGGCCTCTGCCATTCTCACAGAAAGGAGGCTATGTACAATTTTCATTTGGCATCCTAACAATCTTATATTTGGTTTGAGCAGTGCATTTTTGTTTCATTCATCATTTAAAGACAGATAATCAGAAAGTCATTACACTGGCCGACACCAGACCCTTCGCTCGATTGTATCGTAATTGAGCACTGCAGAGCGTGTGCCAGATCTAATGGATAATGAATACATTATGTCAGTAGAACGCCTCAGTGAAGCTCCAGGGAACTAGACAGAGGGGGCTGTGGTGGTGACATATAGGGTCACAGATGCTGTGCTGATTTAGTGATGGAGTGAGTGTGTAATTAGGTAATCAATGATGGGTACTGCACTATGTGTGGGCATCTCACTCTGTAAATGTAAAAAGTATATGAGTGGACAAGTCACCATTTATACAACATAGTTTAAAAAGACCGGACTTGGCTTGGGACTGTGCATATAGTTATTGCTAAACATTGCAGTGCAAATGTCTTTGAATAGAAGGCTTAAGATGTAGACATGCACCTGGTTATGTTATAAAGAGAATATGTAGGATAGCTCTTATATTACCTTTTCATCATAGCCTGATGTGGGATCCATTTTCTTTCTTTAGAATAATGAAATCAATGCAGAAGTATATAAATATTAATTCCATAATGACCCACTTAGAAAATTCTCTTTCCTTTTATAATTAAGAAGTTATTTCCTTTTATAATTAAGAAGCCTAAGAAATACTTAGGTATATAATACTGAAAATAATAACGATACAATAGCAATATTATTACATAACATTGAGTTCTTTGAAGTACAGCACTTTCTAATTATATTGTATGAATCACCTCATATATTCAAAATAACCACAGTAGATATATAGTATTAATATTATCCCCATTATACAGATTTGGAAATTAAAGCACATATTAATCTAATAACTTGCCAAGACCACAGTGTAGTAGATGGCTGAATCAGCACTCAAAATTAATTTCATAACTCAAAAAGTCATTCTTGTAACAACACTGCTTTAATGTCTTCTTAGCGTGACTCAAATCCATTGATACATTGTTCTTATTTTCTTTTGTAGTTTCTCATACTAACATTTATGAAGGACATGTGATGTTATAGAATAATTTAAAAAAAAACTACATCATATATTATGCTTAAAGAGACAAACCAAATCATGTTAGAGTTTGACAAGGATACAGACCTTTTGATACATAACATTCTTTCTATTGCACAGGGTAATTTGATAATATATAACATCTAACATGTTGTACATTTTGCCATTACCAATACTTACAATAACTAAATGGTGCTCACTACAGTTTATATAAACCTCAGTTATATTCCATCTCTTATGCATTATTAGGATTTGGCATTTGATTCCATTTATCTAGATAATGATTGAAACACTTATGCCAATCTAGACATACTATGATTTTGGTTATTCAAAACTGGAAGATAAGTGTTACAAAATAGTGTAATTGTCAATATTAAAGGTGTCCATTTCTAATTTAAATATATGTGTAACGACAGTCTGAAGAAGCATTTTTTCATGAAAGACCAACAGTCAATAAAAATTATCAAGTATATCATGTTTAGAATCAAATGATCGAGTGGGGAGGTGGAGACAGATGAGAGAAACAGAACTAGAAGTGATCCAGATATTGGAGTTATCAGATATAGAGTTTTAAATTCATAAGATTAATATATATCAAAAATAGATGAAAAATGGAGATGTTTACTTGGTGAATAGGACCAATATTAAATAATCAAATAGCAATTGTAGAACTCTAACAAAATATCTAGCATTAGATAAAATATAGAAGAGAGAATTAGTAAACTGATAGATTAATAAAGAATATTTATATTAAAGAACGTAAAATTGAAAGAGATTAAAAAAGAATAAGAAATATACAACATGCTTAAGGGGCATATCCTATATATAAGCAGAATTCCAAAAATAAAAGAAAGAGGGCATATTAGTTTTCTATTGCGATGTAACAAATAACTGTAAGACTTACTGGCTTAATACAACATTTATTATCTCACAATTTCTATGGGTCAGAAATCTGGGCAAGGATTAGCTTGATGCCTTTATTTCAAGATCCATAATTAGATTTTATTCATATTAACAAGTAGGATTGCAGTCTCAACTGAAAGTTTGACTGAAAGAAGATCTGCTTCCAAACATGGTTGTTGGCAGGATTCCATTATTTATGGGCTTTTAGACTAAAATGTTTAGTTATTTTCCAATTATTGGCTGGAGATCACTCAGCTCCTTATGATATGGACCTCTTTATAAGCAACTCATACCTCACACCATGGCAACTGACTTCCTTAAAAAGGAAATGAGAGAGAGGGAGACAGACAGACAGACAGAAAAAGAGACAGAGAGAGAAAGAGAGAGACAGAGAAAGAGAGACAGAGCACACACACATGTGTAAAACTCAGGATCAAACATGAATTGTGATCTGATAGCTCTTCTACCTTCTTCTGGATCCTTACTGATAACCCTCGCAACATTTCCCCTAATAAATTTCTTGCATATAATCCCGTGTTGGGTTTGCTTCTTGGAAAACCTAGACTGACATAGATACTGGCTAAAATTATTCTAAAATTTACATACAGAAAGCTATAATTTGAAGAAGTTCAATAAACCCAAAGCAGAACTTTAAAAAATTTCGAAATCTAATCCAAATAAAAAAAATTAAAGCTACAGTAGGAAAGCTTTTAAAGAAGTATTATGGGCATGTTTAAGTAGAAACTATAAAATCTAGCTGACATTAAAATTACTACTTAAAAATGATAGAGAACAATTTCTGTCCTGTTAGCATTCTATAACAAATAAAAATATTCTTCAACAATTATGGTAAAATACAAAATTTTCACATAAACAAAAATAGGAATTTGTCACCAACAGAACCATACTCAAAAAATACTAAAGTTATTTACACTGGCAGAAGGAACATGATACTTAAAAATACTGAAGTTATTTATAATGGCAGAAGGAATTTGATCCCAAAATTCAAGAGGAAATAAAAAGAACTCAGAGAATGGTATGTATGTGTTAATCTAAATGAAAATTGACTTCTAAAAACAATAATAAATTCTTACATATTTAAAATATATGTATTATTAAAATACATACAGAAACAGCACAAAAGGAGATGGGAATGTGAATGGAGATAAAGTGTTATAAGGTTCTAAAAAAAAAGAGAATTATAAATGTATTACTTTAAAATAGATGCCAATAATTCAGGAATACATGTTGCAATCTCTAGAGTAATCACTATAAAAATTAAATAATGTGAATTAATAAAACGTTTGATTATTCCAAAAGAAAAAAAAAGGGAGAAAAAATTAGGAAAAAAGTTGGAAAAAGTAGAAAACAAACAGCAAAATATTAGTTTGAAACACAAATGTATCAGCAATTACACTAAATATAAGTGACCTAAATATACTAATTAAAAACCAAGTTATTCAGATGGGAAAATAATAAAATATAGCTAATTGGTCTGGAGTATATGATACGATACACTTAATAAATATTCATAGAATGAATAAATTAATGACACAAACCCTGCTTTCTAGGTCTGCATTGAACCATAGCAGGAAATGGTTTAATACAACATACCAACAGGCAAGAAACGAATGTTACCTGCTCCATCTAATGTGTTCCTAGTGTGGGGGTAATCTTAACTTCTTATGGCAGAAGTAAATATTCTATGCTATTAGAGGACAATAACAGCTTTATACTAGCTTGGTGATACAACACAGTGTCCTAGTTTATATTTCAAAATAGTGTCCTATTTTC
>NW_011888811.1:3016805-3018524 GCF_000151845.1 Pteropus vampyrus
TAATGTGACTCCAGCCTAGGAGTCACACTATTTTAGTAAAATAAGTTAGAGGAGATATTCTAGTGTATTATGAACCTTTGTCATAAGGAAAATCTAATTGTCTTCACATTACACCATGATGGCTTCCAACCCTTTTCTTTACCCCATAGAATCAAAGGATCTTTTTCATCACATTCAAATGTTTTTTTATTTGTTTTTATTTTTGATGCCTCAACATTTATGTTACCTATGTTTTGCAATCTGGCAGCTTTTAATAAGCTGATATCAGTTCAATCAGTTTGTGGCTATCAACATATTCTGATTTTCCTAGATATCTATATTCGGATCCTCACTTTTTATATTTGAGTATTCTGGTTCTAGTGAGAGATCACTGGCTGGGAAAATCTGATAAGACCTTAGTCATTCATTATTTATTTATTTGTAAATGTGGCAGAGATAAAATGTTTACATTGCACAAAAAAAGTATTTTCAAGGGAAGGATATGGAATAATTAAGTTTCTAAGTATAGTCAAGATACCGAAGATAAAGTAAAACAATTTTCCTAGATCATTCAACCAGAAATACAAGACATTTTAATTCTTCCAAGGGTAAATATTTTTATTATGTGGAACTTGTATTGAACTATTCCTTTCCTCATCTTTCCATTTTCTAAACAGCCTTGCCCCTAGTAGTCAAGCTGAATATACATTATGGCCAAATGTGTGAGAGGTGATTTTTTAATAATATCTTTCACTGCTAAGGAAGTAGTGACACCCCAGTTTCACACACAGCCTTATTCTCAGGATGAACCAGCATTTCATTCATATCAGTCAGACTACTTTCTTATCCCTATACAGCAAAACTCTGTGTTCTCATAATTTGAGAACTAAAACACTGACAACAACAAAAGGCATCTGATACCTTTACTGTCTGTCATAAATCAATCTGGCAAGATCTGGTGACAAAATGTGAAATGTCAAAGCTATACTTTTATCTGTTAAAATGATGGCATTCACTGTATATTTAATGCACCTATTCATTTTTCTCTAACCTACCAACGAGCAACATTACTTGCCTGCTTGATGGGGGAAAAAATCACATTACACACAGAAAGAGGATACACTTTAAAACATATGGTATTATGACTTTTTTGGAAAATCAAGCAAGGGTTTTTTAATCATATCAGCATGTAGAATAATCACATTAAGCAATAGATCTGAATTTCACAAGTGTATTATGAAGTCCTGAATAAGGTTGATCTGTATGAAATATCCATTTTTTTCATTGAGATATAATTGAAATACAACATTCTATTAGTTCCAGGTAGACAATATAATGATTCAATATTTGTATATACTGTGAAATGATCACCATAATACGTCTAGTTCATATCTGTTACCATACATAGTGACAATTTTTTTCTTGTGATAAGAACTTTTAAGACTGTTCATATTATTACTAAAATGAAGAAGATTAGGGAAAATGGGGATATGAATAAGAGAAGTGGATCTTTTATTTTTCGTACTACAGCAGAGTACATTGGCAATTCTATGTCTAAGCACTGGCCTAGAACTTTGCTATTTTAACAGAAAAGAATGACTGCCTTTTTTTTTCCTTTAAGGTCTTGGTTTAGGTGGACCAGATTTTACTTACTGATAATCCCCTGCTTTATTTTTCTCCTTAGTGCTTGTCACCCTTGACAAACAATATCTTATAATTCTTTCTGTGTTTATTGTCTAA
>NW_011888811.1:3019794-3037040 GCF_000151845.1 Pteropus vampyrus
TGTTTTTTAGATTCCACATATATGTGAAATCATATTGTAGTTTTCTTTCTTTGTCTTACTTATTTCACTTAGAAGTCTTAGCTCATTTAAAAGAATCACAATCACACTGACATCATTCTATAATTTAATGAAATCAAGGTAGAAAAAAATAATTCAAGTCCCCCCCAAATTTGAAAATTTCAACACATTTTTATAAATGCATCATGAATTAAGAGGAAAATCAAAATGAGAATTATAAAATGGTTAGAAATTAACAATGTTGTAAAATAATTATGAAATGAAACTAAGTAGCAGTCACACATATACACACACATAAACAGAGCCTTAATGCTTATGTTAAGAATGAAGAAATGCTGAAATATAATGTTCTAAACATTTATTTAATTCAAGAAATTAGAAAACAATAATAGTAAGAATAAATCCAAAGGAAAATAAAGAAAGTCAATTATAAAGAAAACAGTAAAAAGTAATAAAAGATGAAAGACAAGCAATGGTGAACTAAACCAAAAGTTGATTCCTTGTACAGACTGATAAACACACATCTGAGAGAGCTAGTTAAATAAATAATAAAAAAGAAAAAAGTAAATAATATTAGGGATGAAAGGCAACACAGAAGAAATTTAAAAAGATAATAAGAGAAGATTTTCTTATAATCTTTTAACTTACCAATACTTATTGTGGAGAATAGCATCAAAAGGCATTTAACTATTATAAAAGATTTAATTAGTAAATTAAAAATACACACAGAAAAACACATAATAATGTCTAACAAATACTCAAATGACAGCTCATAATTGAAACATAAACTCTTCCAGGGAATGGCAAAGGAATAGACTTTTCCAAGATGTTTCATATATCAAGCAAATATGTTCAAATTAGCACTATTTTTTAAAGTAAGATAAAGAAAGATGTTTTGATGAAGAAAAAAATGCAGGCCAATCTTACTTTTAGAAGTAGAAAAACAATCCTAAACAAAATTTTGACAATCAAATCCAGCAATATAACAATATAAATAATAAAAAAAAAGGCATAATAAGTGGGGTTTTTTCAGGTATGCAATGATGTTTTAATCAGAATGCTAATTATTGTTAACTAATTTACCACATTAATTGATATAATAAAAATGTTATAACAGATATTAAGAAGTAATTTGACAGAATTTAATAGCAATTTATAATTAAATAGAAGGGACAGTCAAACTGGGACTAGAAAAAAATTCTGAACCTTATAAAGTTATCCACTAAAATAATAAAAAAAGATTATGAAATTTTAGCACCACCATTCCCTATAAAATCTAGCTTACACAGTATTAGAAATCTCTGATTAAAGCAATAAAATAGGAAGAGGTTATAAAAATTGAAATAAAAGATACAATATTGACTTCATTTTAAAACATTAAGATTGTCTACATTGGAAATTTAAGAGATTTTATTGAATGACAAAATAAGAATACAATGATTAAAAAAAAAGAATTCAGTGAGGTTGCTGGATATAAGATCAATATATAAAAATTAATTGTATTAATACATACCAACAATACACAGGTGATATAAAAGAAAAATACAATTTACAATAGTAACAAAAACTTTAAGGCACTTACAATTAAAGCTATTCAAATTTACATGATCTATCTAGAAAAACTATAAGATTAAAAAAATAATAAATCCTAAATTAACAGAAAGGTATACATTGTCCAAGGACTGGTAATTCAATAATACAAAGAAATAAATTATCCCCGGATTTCTGTATAAACTCTATAAAATTCCAGTCAAATTCTCTAAATATGATACTGAAAATTATGTAAAGAAACAAAAAGCCAAGAATAGAGAAGACACATTTGAAGAATTAGATCAAGGAAGAACAACTTGCCGCATGAAATATTAAGATCATATAGAAACACCATACTAATTTAAATGCTGTTGCACTGGGACATCGGATGGGGCAGGAGCAGATAGAGGTGAAAAAATGATGATAGCGAGCCTCATTCTTTAATAGCACTGTATAATACATCTTTCTGCGATAATAAAAATGTTCCATATCTTCAAGATCCAGCAAAGTAGTGATGAGTCACATAAGGCTAGTGAGCACTTGAAATGTGGCTAGTGTGACTGAGAAACTAATTTTATTTTTTTTACTTTGCTTATTTTTAATTAAAATTAAATGTAAATAACTATAGTAACTATTAGCTCTCATATGCTTCAGTGCAGCTCTAGAAGCATGCATCTATTGAAACTTAATATGTAGCATAGGGTCACTGTCATTCAACAGTATAGGTGCTAACAATATGAGTTAGCCATATGAAAAAGATGAGGATGCTTACTTCACAAAATACACAGCCCAAACTCCACATGGATTGAATTTGGAAATGAGAAAAAACAAACTTTATATAGAAGAAATTATAAGATAGTAATTTTATTATTTCAGAAAAGACTTTCTAAAATAAAAAACTACTACCTATTAAATTTTAAATCATGTGTGTGTGTGTCAAAAGTAACCGTAAGCCAAATGACAAAGATAAACTACAGAAGGATGGTATATGCAGTGTGTCCCAAATAAATGAAACCTACTAAAATCCATTAAAAAAATTAAAGAAACAACAAAATAGAAACAGGCAATTCGCAGAAGCATCAATATGCATATGGAAGATGTGGACTCTCACTGACCATAAGAAAATACAAAATAAACCAAATTGGAATATACTATTACTCATCAAATGGACAAACTTAAAAATGATAATTTCAGATATTGGCAGGGATATAGACCTATAGGAATTCTTATGCATCACTGATAAGAAAGTAAATTAGTATAACCGCTTTGGAGAGGAATATAGCAAAATCTGGTCAAACTGAAAGTGCAAATGATTTGTAACCTACCAATTCCATTCCCGAGTAGTCTAAAGAAACACTTTTACAGCCATAGATGAGAGAAGCATTGCTTATAATAGTGAAAAAGTGAAAACAACCTAAATGTCTACAACAGAAGAATAAAGTGTAGACAGTCTTAACACATTATACAGCCATGAACATAAATTACTTATAGCTCCATCTATTAACACTGATATGCTGCAACTATGTTGAGAGCCCAGCAGAAGAGCAATGCAGTGATGATTTCATTTTAGAGAGTTTTATTTTATTGTTTGGAGTTGTGTGTGCCTGTATGCATATATAATATTATACATCATATATTAAAAGCATAAAGAGATCTTTTGGAATGATGAACACACATTTCCGAATAGTTGTTACTTCTCAGGAGCAGAAAGAGTAATACATTTCCATAGTGGAGAATACAAAGGCACTCACAAAATAATAATATGGGGCTAAAGTTAGAGTGAGAATATAATTTCTGAATTTTGTCTTTTTTTAGCCTCCAAATTATACTAATCCTCCCTCTGTGCCAATTAATTTAGTCCCATGAATTAGAATTCAGTCATCTTTCTAAAGTATCTTCATTTAAATTTACAATGAACCATTAAAATGTAAAGGGAGGAAAGGAAGCTTCAGGGAGGGGAAGAAATAAAGGGAGGGAGGGAGAGAGAACTATAAGGTATTTTCTATAATCTCTTACCATATTATTATAATTTTTGTGTATTTTATATCTATTCATTTAATATTACTTATTGAGAAACAGGTGTATAGTTTTAGATGTATAACTGTTACCCCTCATTCGAATTTTACTGTCTGATCAAGTCTTCATTGTTTTTAATACAAAGTTTGATGTGAAGATGTATCACACATTCTTGAATTCATTATATCAGTCCAAGAAGGCAAAGATAAAGTATCATTTGATGAGTGGCAAGCCTACTACAGGCAAGGAGTCTTTAAAACATCTCTCACTATCCTTTTCAGGGGAGGAAAAAAAAAAACACCATGGCTCCAATTGCTGCATTACATTCTTAATTTCAGTATTACATGGCCGTCTAAAAGCATTTCACAGGTGTTTGCTGGAACTCATTAGACTATTTGGAACTCCTTCATGCTCCCTAAAAGGCAATTAAAATGTGTCTGCAAATTACCTCATGTGGGCCAAAGCACAGCTGCCTCTTCCCCCAGTTACTACGCAGTGTTTCCAAACACCAGAAAACTGCTTGGAAACCATCAGTTTGCAAAGGCAAAAAAGGGCCTTTGGGTGGCTTCCTTTCTTCTCATCCCCAGATAGGCCAATTCACTTGAGGTCTGTTGCCAAAACACAAAACAAGGCTGTTAAATGACAAAAGTGTCTGATTACAAAGAGAGCTTTAAAGGGTCTACAGAGACAATAAAGACTTAACTGATCCACTGTACTGGTGGAATCTTCTTTTAAAATCCTTTTCTTCTATAATAAGAGTCACACAGACTTCTGGGTTGGCCTTTAAGGTTACTGAATTGAAAATTCTGTGACTTGTTTAAGCGTGGAACACTAGCTTTCTCAGGCCGTGAATCTCATAGTGTCTAAGTATTATCTGCTTATTTCTCCAAGTAACAACCTCATCATGAGGACATATTACTAAGATACAGTCTGCACATGTAATCCTATAACAGAAAAAGAAAAAAAAAAGTCTTCCCTATTTTTGGAGAATTTTACTTCTGCAAACGTAAAAGGGACATCCAGCAGTCATGATCATCCTCAAGGCAACCCTCTGCATTAACTACTCTATTGAATCCCATTTCACAGATCCTGATGCTGCGGTTTTAAAAAGGGCACAGCCGGAGAGTGAACTGGCACTTGGTAAAGTGGCATTCCATAAGGTGATTCTAAATCACAAGAACTTAATCAAAATGCATCCAAAGTAACACTAAATAAGTCTCTAATATTTCCATTTACAACAAACTTTTTCTTTGTCCAATTTTTAATTAGAATGATTTCTCCTGAACTGGAGATATATTAATTGATTTCTCTTTATAGCTGCATTTCTTGATTTCAATTAAATCACAGTAAATTGTGTATTTTTAAATGGTATAACTAGAAGTGGAAACAAAAATTAAGGATCAGGAGACTGCTATTTCTTTTCCCAAAATTTTGTCCCATAAAATCAGCATGTGTAGTTATACTGGTATCTAAATACTGAATGCTACAAAAATAAATTATTTTAATATGTTTAAATGTTCCATTTGTCGAGTCAAAAATTAAGCTACAAACTGCTATTTTGGCAGCAAGAAAATATGCACATTCAAAATAGATGTTAGGTATAAAACAAGTGAGTTGAGATACAGTTAAAAATATTGATTGAAAATGACAAAATAGTATGGAAGAAATTTATTGTTTTTTCAGATAGCCGGCAAGGCATAGATTTCCAATAACTTAATTGGTATGCTGTTAGGAATAACTAAATGATGACTGCAAGCTATTTTGTAATTACAAAGTGCTAAATAATAAAAGTTGGCTAATTACCATTAAAAAAAAATACATGGATGATTATTGGAAAGAGAAGAATGAGGTGACAGTGATGAGTTTAATGTCTAAATTTGTAATCATCTTAACTACTTTATTGCTGACCAATTAAGGAAATAAATGAAATTTTAAAGATGTTCTGGTACTTCACTATATCTTAGTTTTGGTATAACATTCCACCTGGTAGAGGTGGAGGCAGGCAAAAACATCTTGCTGTAGCATAAAGCTTGAAAGATAGTAATACATAATGGTTAAAATTAAACAGTTCATGATATTTAGGTCTTATAATAGTGTAACTTAGCTTCCCATCTATTAGGTAAATAGAATTAATGTAGTTTTTTGTCTTTAGTTTATATCAGGCATCCTTCTTCAAGAATTCCTTCCTGACTACAGCAACTTTGATCATCTTTCTCTGTGCTGTGATACATATATGCTTTATTTATCTTGCTCTTTTTTTCTTTATTGCACTCATCACTACAAGTGTGTGTGTGTGTGTGTGTGTGTGTGTGTGTGTGTGTGTGTTATTGTTGTTCATTGCCTTTGCTCCACTATTCACGGCACTAGAATACAAGCTCCTTGCAGACAGTGATCTGGTTTTCTGTCTCTCACTGTAGTCTCAGGACTGTCCCTAACAGGTGCTCAGTGACAGATTGCATTACTAAGGGAATCAGAGCATTCCTGTAGATGTACCAAATAATTACTACGAGTACTTGTTTAGGTCAACATATTATAAGATCAGTCTTTGTCCTTCGGCGAGACCAGCAATTCAGTCTTCTCGAAGGAGCCATAATTAATCAGGATCGAGGAGAAATGACTCGTGCTAATTAAAATTATAAAATACAGATGTATACAATGGCATTCTAAAGATTGAGATGGCTAGGTGGCACCTAAGTCAAAATATCAAAGAGGCACTTGGAGTTATAAGTCTAGGAATCAGACTGGACTGGAGATGGATATATAGGAGTAATCAGCTTATAGATGGTATTTAAGGCAACTATTGAACCCTTTCCTAAATATTTTATATTAATAAACCCTCCAACTATATTTCAAGTTCAGCCCTGGCCACACTGTCCTGTTTATCTTCTTTGGTTATTTTAGATTTGTCAAGTTTGCCTACATGTGGATCTCTGCATGGAAACAAGGTACCATGCTTTACTTCCTCTCTTCTTAACATTCCTCTATCTCAGGCAACCACACATTCTCTACCCTATCTCTTGATTCATCATAACACACTTTCTTTTTTATTTATTCCTGTATTTATTGCCTTCTTTCCATCTCACCTGCCCTGAAGGAATGTAAGCCCATGAGCTTAGGGATTCTTAACTTGCATATTAAATTCTGAAACTGTCCAGCACAAAAGAAAAGTTTGTGGAATGACTAAAGGAATGTTGTTTCAACATTAGTGTATTTTCTAAAATCAGAATAATAATATAGACTTCTAAAGAGAATTGAGTACGTCTAGCAAGATTTATATCAGACAAAACAGACTTTAAAACAAAAGCTGTAACGAGAGACAAAGAAGAACCCAGCAATTCCACTTCTGGGTGTTTATCCAAAGAAACCCAAAACACTAATTTAAAAAGATATTCGCATCCATATGTTTATTGCAGCATTATTTACCATAGCCAAGATATGGAAACAACCTAAGTGCCCATCGATGGACAATTGGATAAAGAAATGGTATATATACACAATGGAATATTACTCAGCCATAAAAAAGAATGAAATCTTTCCATCTGCAACAACATGGATGGACCTAGAGGGTATTGTGCTGAGTAAGTCAGACAGAAAGACAAATGCCATATTATTTTACTTATATGTGGAATCTAAATAATAAAATAAATGAACAAACAAAACAGAAATAAACTTATAGATACAGAGAACATTTTGATAGCTGCCATATAGGAGGGGGTTGGAAAGATGAATGAAAAGGGGAAGGGATTAAGAAGTAAAAATTGGTTGTTACAAAATAGTCATGAGGATGTATAGTATAGCATAGGGAATATAGTCAACAATATTATAATGATATTATAAATATGATGTCAAATGAGTACTAGGTTTTTTGGGGTGATAATTTCATGTTACATAAATGCCTAAATGCTATGTTGTACATCGGAAATTAATAGTGTATGTAAACTATAATTATAAAATTAAAAAATATATATTTAAAAATAAAAAAATCAGGATAATAATAATAATAACAAAGCTTTGTAAAGAGAATTGCATAAGTCTAGATAAAGGGCCTCAGAAATACATTCTCCATAATGACAAGTATAATTGTTATCATCAAATACTAAATTATTTTCATATATTTCTTCAGAACATTTTGATGAATATAACTGTAGCAAAAATTTTAAGTAAAGTGTTTTCCAAAACTCTATTGGAAATCTGCCACAGAAGCCCAAAATAAACATTGTTTTAAACATACAGAAAAACCTCCCTTCTGAGTTTTTCATTTTAAGTGGTGTTTTGTAAAATATATTCATCATTTTGAAATATTGATTAATTGCCCTGATTCCTTAACTTCCTAATTTAGTGTTTTGAAAAATGGTTTCCATTTTTGGCATTTATTTTACAATATTTTATCTTCAAGTGAACTTTACTTAGGTTGTTGTCAGAAGTTTTATGTGATGGACTTAGCAAGCAAAGTCAATATTTGGCAATAGTAGTATGCACTGCTTATAAATACACTTTCCAGCATCGTTTCAGTAATCCATAACAAAAGATGGATGGCGCCAAACTCTGCTGTTCTATTACACTCACATAAGCATAGTGGTTTTCATAGAAGAAATATATACACATTTAATGCCTTAAACCAAAGTTAGAGTGAACATCTCTGATGAGCCCACTGTCATTCAGTATGTATCAAAGAATGATATAAAGGAAGAATTTAAAGCACTTTCAATAATCTCATTCACTCCCTGGATGAGATTTAAAATTGATTCTTTGTCAAGTGAAGCACCATGATCTGATGACATATACAAAGACAATTTGATATCCCTAACATGCTTTCTTGAGTTCTAAACCCAGAAATCTAAAATTATTGACCTCCCATTCAGAGTTTCAGCAGTAGTTTCTGGCATCTAAGTTTAGGTTCTTATTACCTAATCCTACTGATTTGTCATTAATATGCAGATATCATGCAGACTATAAAAAGCTTATGGGTGTGGTTATTGTTCTTCAGTTGTCAACTTAATTTTGGTGGATCCTGCACTCACTAAATGTAAGGTAACTGAAATAATTTATAAGATTACGGCCTCAGATTTACAATGGTGAAATGAGATAGTATATTCAGAGCTGTGATGATGAATTTTAGGTGTCAACTTGACTGGGCTAAGGTGAAACTTTATTTCTGGGAGCCTCTGTGAAGCTGTATCTAGAAGAGATTAGCATTTTTATCAGCAGATTGGGTAAAATAAATTGTCCTTAACCACTATGGGTGGCATCATCCAACTCCTTGATGGCCTGAATAGAACAAAAAGGCAGAGGAAAGGCAAACTGCTCTTTTTGCTTGAGCTGGGCATTTACCTTCTGCTCTCTCTAGCGAGAGAGAGAGAGGGGGGGGGAGAGAGAGAGAGAGAGAGAGAGAGAGAGAGAGAGAGAGAGAGAGAGAGAGGTGTGGGGGGAATCTCCTATCAGTCTAGACATCTAGAGAACTGACTAATACAGAGCCCTATACCGCATTTTAAATTAACTATGAAGTAGTGAAATGGACATTTTGGGCAAAAACCTACTTTGATGAGTATCTAAAAATCTGTGACCGTTAAAATGATTGATACACATTTAAAAGCAATCTTTCCTCATTATGGCAATTATCTATGAGATTTTTTTTTTATATTTGCATCTCAGTGGTAATATTTTGAATGAATCCATTAAGGAATCATTCTCTTCCCTTTCCTTGAAAGCCAAGATCTGTGGTTCAAATGCCAGAATGGACATCAGTATCACTTTAGAGAGCTTTGCAATATACTGAGTCCCAAGACCCTTTCTAGTTCTACTGAATCAGAACTCTGAGGTTGAAGCACAGAAAATAGATATTTCAAAGAAACAAACAACAGTAATTTCCCATATGGACTGAGAATTAAAACTACTATATAATACTTATGTACGCACCACAGTGGCTTAAATGAAAGACGTAGAAAAAATGACGAGTGCTGACAAGGACGTGGAGCAAATAGCACACTCGCCCATGGCTAGAGGGAGATTTGATAGAATCACTTTGGAAAACTATTTGACTATGCCTGCTACAGCTGATCTAATGCAGACCTCGAGACCCAGTAATTCTGCTCCTGGGTTCACAGTCAGCTGAAATGTGCACATATGTTTAGTAAAAGACATGCATTGGAATGTTCATAGTGGCACTCTTTATTAATAGTCTAAAATGAGGAACTACTAAAATAGTCATCCATACTCACCCATAGATGAATACGTTGTGGCATATTTAACCGAAAAGATAGCCTGCCAGAATGAGGATAAAAGAGCTACTACTACATCAACAATATGAATGCATCAAACATAATGTCCAGTGAAAAAAAGCCAATTACAAAAGAATCCATTCTATTTGATTACATTTTTAAAAAAAATGCAAAAACAACCTACAGTGTTAGAAGTCAGGATAGCGGTCACCCTGGGTCAGGGGGATGATTTTGACCAGAAGGAGTACATGGGGGCTTCTGGTATGCTAGAAATGCTCCGACTCTGTATCCGATTGCTTAATGAGTTAATATATTAGATGTGTGAAAATTCATCAAACTGTACACTTATGATTTGTGTATTTTTCTGTATATATAAATTTCAATAAGAATCTTAACAAAGAAAAAAAAAACTTCCCATGTAATTCTGCTGATCATCAATATACTTGTCTAACTTAAATTTTTTCCAGGTTCACCCCAACTATTGTATACTACTGTTCTACTGTAGATTGGAAAACTTCTTGGCCATATACACAAAACTAAATGAAACAGAGATTTTTGTGAGGCACGGGTTAAGGGAGCTGATATAACCTTTATCTTGAAAGTCAGGTTTAGGAATATTATCGTTACCTGATTTTCTCAAACTTTAGTGTAAATATTAGGTTTGGAATAAGCTCCAAGAATCTGCATATTTGCAAATACTTAAGATGATTCTGATGCAGATAATCTATGTATAGATCACACTTTCAGAAAAACTAACTTTAAGGGGAAAAAAATGAATCCTTAACGTGGGCTATCCAGGTGCTGTGGCCCAAGGATGCGGGGCACACTTTGACAATGATGCCTCTCATGTGGCATCCCTGAAATCCTGATGCTGCACGTGACTGCCTTTGCGTAAATGCAAGCCTGTGCCTTTCTCTGGTGTTTGAGAATAATGTTTACATAGTTTACACTTCTAAAATCATGGGGTAGGAGCTGGTAAGATTCCAACAGATTAGAAAGAATTGGTTTAGATGAAAACATTATTTAATTTTATTAACAATGAAAAGATTTACCAACATTCGTTACAAGCCTCCTATGTGCCAAGTACTTTTTAGAAGTGTAAAACATGCATCATGTGTCATACATGGCCTCTGTCCCTGTAAATGTGTAAAGAAATCTCTTTCAGTCCATTTTATCTGAGTTATAACTATTTACTTGAGAGAGAAGGGAGGGAAGGATGTAGGGAGGGAAGATAGTCTTGGGCTAATAGTCAATCACATGTCATCTTCCCATGTACGCAGTTCTTGGTCCCAGATGTGTTTTCTTTCTTGCCAGTCAGACTCAGAGAATTAGAGGAAAGAAACTATAGTTAATGCTAAACTAGAAAAAATTAAGAAAATATATGTCACGAAGTCACATCTGAATACATGTATTTACACATATACCCTTATTCCCAATTTTTCTCTTTTGGTACAGCTATGCTAATGATTACTTCACTTTTTTTTAGCACACATAAATCCATAATTAAAAACTCCTGGTTCTTTACAAAATCCAGATACACAAGAGGATAGCTGAAAAACAGAAAAGTCAACAGTAACCTGCTCAGCTTCATAAAGGCATTCCTGCTAGATTATAAAGAGTTTTTTTTCCTTCTCTTTCTCCCTCCCTCCTTTTCTCTCTCCTTTCCTTCCTCCCTCCCTCCTTCTTTCATTCCTTCCTCCTTTTCTGATAGAATTTAAGTCTTATTTCATGGGTATAAAATCTTACCTCACTCCCTTCCTTCCTTCCTTCCTTCCCCATTTAAAACTATATTATCCCCTTAATACAAAAATTACATATATTCATTGTCGGAATTTTGGAAAACATAGAAAAGCATAGAGAAGAAAATAAAAATCATCAATAATACAACCAACCACAGATAATATATTAAAATTTTTCTTAATCTCTTTTAACCTTTTTTAGATATATATGCACATACACATATACTCAATATAATTATAGCTATGCATATATAATAAAGTGATTGTGACATATGAACTACTTTGTGACTTCATTTTCCATATAATCATATGTAACTAAATATTTTATGAGCCCAATCTCAAATCAGTAACACTCCTATATAAGTTAAAATTGACTAGTGTTTGTTTTAAATTAGAGCACTGCCTTATATGATGCACCTACATATAAAAACTTTCAAGAAAGAGAAAAGGGAAAGAGAGATGGAAGGAGGGGAGAGGAGAAGGAAGGAAGGAAGGAAGGAAGGAAGGAAGGAAGGAAGGAAGGAAGGAAGGAAGGAAGGAAGGAAGGAAGATCAATGGTATATGAATGGTAAAGATTTCGCTAAAATTCAGTAATTTTCAAAACAGCTCATTTGACTAATTCTAATTTTAAAGCACTTTTTTTTTTACATTGTATTGCAATGATTTGAAATTAGACCTTGTCTATAACATAGTCAATCTATCTCCAAAATAAATCAAAAGAGAGAAACTTCTTTTTGTTTTCTCTACAAATACAACTGAAAAATTGACATGGATATTGAACAGTCAAGGAGAAAATTCCAAGATTGTAGATCTCACAATAAAATGTTTGATGGTAAAAATATTGAATATTAAGAATAACTCTGTCAACCTATCTGGACTCTAATTTTACATTTTAAGTAGAAAATTATTTGATAGTCCTGGCATACTCAAAATTGGAAAAATGTTAATGTAGAGATTTCACAATTTCTTAACTTCCAGAGCAAATACTGACTTAAATTGGTGACTTTTCACAAACTTTCTTATTCATTCTTTGGTTTAAGAACATTTGTCTTCACTGATCACGACCACATAGTTGGACACCCATATTTAAATATTTATATAAGGTATATGTATATATGGTAAACTTAAAAATAATCTACGGATAATTTTTAGCTTTGGGGAAAGAATAGAGATTTCAAAGGCAAATTTATTATAGAGGTATCTACCAAATTCCATTTTTAAAGAAAGAATATGAATGGAAAAATGAACATATACAAAACAGTTTGTCAAGAGCAGTGACATTTCAACAACTAATGATTTAATCAAAGTACATACTCATATAACATTTGAATATGAATAACTATTTTAATGATAATGTTGCTGTTAATTTGAATTAAGAAAAAATGAATTTATAGATGGGGTTGTTTATGCCATAGTAAAAAGGTGTATAAAATAGCTACAAGTCAAACTGTCACTATTTGCAGATGACATGATTCTCTATATAGGAAACCCTAAAGACTCCATGAGAACTCTGCTAGAGACAATAAGCAAATACAGTAAAGTCTCTGGATACAAAATCAATGTTCAAAAATCCATAGCGTTCCTATACTCTAATAATGAAATGTCGGAAAAAGAAGTGGAAAAATAATTCCTTTTGCAATTGCAACAAAAAGAATAAAATATCTAGGAATAAATCTAATGAAACATGTGAAGGACCTAAATAATGAAAACTCTAAGACACTATTAAAAGAAATCAAAGAAGATACAAAGAAATGGAAAGATAGTCCATGTTCTTGGATTGGAAGAATCAACATAGTTAAAATGACCTATATCCTATGATAGAAGATTGGATAAAGAAGCCATGGTACATATATACAATGGAATATTACTCAGCCATAAGAAGAGATGAAATACTACCATTTGCAACAACATGGATGGACCCTGAGATAATCATGCTAAGCGAAATAAGCCAGACAGAAAGAGTTGAAAACCACATGACATCACTTATATATGGGATATAAACCAAAAAGCAATAAATGAACAGGACAAATAAAAAGAGAGTCATGGACATGGACAATAGACTAGTGGTTACTAGAGAGGAGTGGGGGTGGGGTAGGGGGTAATGGGTTAAAAAGGGTCAAATATGTGGAGACAGAAAGAAATCTAACCATGGGAGGTGAACACATAATGTAAATATATATAAACCTTACTGTTAAAATATACAGCTGAAACTTACCAGATTTCGTTAACCAATGTCACCATAAAAAATAAAGTAAAATTAAATTAAATTAAAAAGTAAAGTTAAATAAAATAAAATAAAACCTTTTTTTCCCCCTAAAGAGTGTTTTCTTTCATCCATTTTACTTTGTTGGTTTTCTTCTCCTTTGAGGATGAAAACTTTTCAGATGTCTGCTAACCCTCCGTTGTCTGCTCCTGGTAAAATGTGGGGTAATAAAAAACAGGCTGGGCATTCCAAGCATGTGGGTGTGACATGTTAATAGTGGTTTCGCTCTGGGTGAGATGGGAGGTAGGTGGAATAAAGGGGGTCAAATATGTGGTGACAGAAAGACATCTTAACTCTGGACAGTGAACACACAGTGCAATATCTCTATATGCCTTACTGTCAAATTGTATATCTGAAACTTACTGGATTTCGTTAACCAATGTCACCATAAAAATAAATAAACAAACAAACAAACAAATAAATAAAAATAAAATAGCTTTTAACAAAAAGCTATATATTTACTTTGATTGGACTTTAGTAATGTGTGTATGCATGCATGTATGCAATGTAAAGAATATGCGATGTAACAACTCATTTCATTATTATAAATTTATGACTTGAGGATAATGAACACAAGAAGTATGGTAGTATTGTCAGAATATGGACTATTCCTTTCTTGGTCCTACCAGTAAATCTTTTCTGAAATGCCTCAGCTGAGAAAGCTCTTCCCACCCATGCTCATTCTATCTAATTCAATGAGTCTATCTTATTTCATTCACAACCAAATTAGTTTTCTTTTAAAAAAATTAAAGTACTGGGTATTCAGGACTTCATTATGAATATATGTTTAGCCAGTTTACAAAATGGAACACAGTATGTAACAGTATGAACACTGATTATTGGGATGTGTGTGTGTGTGTGTGTGTATTTGTGTGTATTTTTTAAAAGTCGGATGATTGGTGGGATCTAGAAACACAAAAGCAGATATGCGAGAACTAAGAATTAGTTGTTTCTGCCTCACACATACATTTGATACCATCATAAGCTTCACAAAATGCATACTAAACAAATGCAATAAACACTTTACATGATATCAAAGCATTTAACAAATGTAGTCAGAATCTAACCAGTCAAAATAGTCCTATGGTAATAAGTTATTGATTTTTTTATATTTTAAATATAAGGTGTAAGAATAGTTTTCTTAACTGAAAGTAGAAGATGTCATGCAATGAAATAAGTCACAACCTGGAGGAAATATTGAGGAGCAAATAGGAATCAAGAAAAAATAAGTAGAGGAAAAAGCAAAAACAGAAAGGAGAGGAAAACCTCATGAAGAATAAAAATAAAAATGAGTTTGATGGCTTTAATTGAATGTAAAGGAAATAGTGAGGACTGGAAAGGAAAACTTCAATACTGCAAAGCATAAGACTATTTCAGAAGGTGACAGAACTTAATCCTATCAACATCTCATTTGCATATCCATAGTAAAAATAACAATGGCATTTTTTGTGACCAAAAATATATGCAAAGTAGTCATTGTGATAGTTCAGTAGCTATTTTTGAAATGGAAATTTCCTTACAATTTAAAACAGCTCCTTCAAAACACCAAAAGGCATCAGCCTCTGCTTTAGACTACAGTCTTTTTTTTCAATGTGATATGCTGGATTTAACCATAGTATTCTCTTTAGAGGTAAAATTTACCCCTGTCTGTAAAAAATTGATAGCTTTTTTTTTTCTGTGTATTTGAGATTGCTATAAACATCTGAAATGACTGATAAAAAAAAAAAAAAAACTCGTTTCAACATAGTGAAATGATACAACTATGCCACTGCTTCTTATGGCAATAAAATTTTTTTTTGCAAGCTCTGGAAAAAAAATTATATCTCACACGGACAAACTAAGTAGTTTTATCATAAGTACCCCCAAAACACACACGAAAAAACTCTGATTGTTTTTAGTTGTGACCCCTTCATTGATGGCTGTATAAACTCCTATTTCTGCCGCTGATTGTGTGCTTATATTGAGCACTAACATTTTAATAAGAAAAAAATGTTAAATATCAAAGTAATAGATGAGCATTCCTCTAAAAACCAATTTCATTAAATACCATCGGTATTAATCTTTCTAAACCTTAATTACAGCCTTTTGACATTACCCCCCATTTGACCTTTTCTGCTCAATTCCAGTAAAGAACTCTTGGATGGACAGGGATATCAGCCCATGAAAACCTACAGGAATGCATCATTTTAATGCTACTGAGAAAATGGGGATGGTGACCCAAATTATATTTTATTCAGGAGTCAATGAGACCACATTTTTCTAACTGGTCAACTAAGTTCAATCTCTTTCGAGATTAACACATTCAAAATGAGACGCCCATAGTCTGAGCAGATAAAGTTCTAAACACTAGGGTCTTAAAAAAAAAAAAAAAAAAGTCTATTGCTGAAGAAGAAAACTTCTTGAACTAGATATTTCCAATGAAATTTAAAAACAATTAGTAATGGCAGCTTGTAATCGAACAACTTTAAGTTCAATTGAAAATAGTAGGGACTGGCAGTTCCGAGATTAAAAAAGTAATGATTCTGCTATTAAGCCACATTTGCACCAATCAATATCTCAAAAGCATCCTTATTTTGTTGGATCCACTGAATAAGCACAAGCAAAATCTCTGAGGAAAGAGGGCCTAAAGAAACTTTTTCCTGGGACCTTGTAAAGGCTCTTTGCTACTAGACACCAGAAATTTCAATAGGAGTTTCTTTAGTACAGTTATCTTTTCCTTTGTTTTTTTTTCCTTCTTTTTCTTGATATCTTTCTCTCTTTTATATCTCATACACTTTGATCTTTCCGCTGTTTTCCCTTTCCTTGTCCTTCTCCTACCCCATGCCCCCAATAGATCACCTTCATATCCTTAAATCTGCTGGTCTATCTCTTGCTTTTTTTTTTTTTTTTTTTTTTTGGCAGCGGTAAAGTGATGAGAAGGTGGAACGAATTTAAAAAGCTCAATAATTAAAAGTATAAATCATTTAGAAATTATCCTGCATGATGTTTCCCTTAAGATCTACCTTTAAAATTTAAATACAGGGTGGACAAACTAGAATAATAGATTGCCACTATTGTGGAGATGATCACAGTTTCACAATTTCTGAGCACATCAATAAAAATGTTTTAAAAATAATACATAGAATCTAGACTATCAGGGAGGAAGCCTATGATTCTGGATGTATACAATTGAGTATAAAATTGGGATATTTAAAAGATGCTTATGATACTGTCTTTTAACTAAAAGTAGGATTAATAGTCTTTTTGCTTTCATGTGCAAAATGGGTAGAAAAGAGCAAAAATCTATAGCTTCTGGAATTTGAAATTTACAAAGTTGTTTCTGCCAGCCTGCCCTAACAGGACCAAAGGTGGTAATAATTCCTTGTATTGAAGAAATGTTTTCTTCATTTGCAACATCAAATCAGGCTTTAATTCTGATCCACTGTAGACTTAGAAACTGACAAGGTAAGTAATATATATAGG
>NW_011888811.1:3038295-3064656 GCF_000151845.1 Pteropus vampyrus
GATAGGCTAGGAGGCAAATTGGGAAGGAAGAAATGAAATGACAGGTGGAATGCAAAAAACTCGGCACCCCGAGATGAGAGACAAATGATTCTCATTGAGATACCTTCCCATTATTACCTCATGATGCTGAGGGCACACAGTTTTGACGGATTCCATTCTAAACATGTTTACTGGGTACCTGGAAGGCAGTTTACTAAGCACGGAGTGTGTGTAAAGAGGAACTCAATATGATCCTTGCCTTCTGAGCACTGATAATCAAGAGGAGAAGAAGGGTGTGCACACAAAGGGACATAGTAATTATTATATAGTGTTTCAGAGCATGGATTTGGGTTCAGATTGACTTGGAGCAGTATCCTGGCTCTGACACTAAGCTAAGAGATGTTGATCAAGTTATTCCTCCTCTCTAAGAATCAGCTTCCTTATCTGTACGTAATGATATTATTCGCAGAGTTGTTCTGACAATGACTGAACGGTGTCTGATTCATAGTCTTCACTCTGTAAACTTGTAATAATATTGTTATAAGTAATATCAGTAATGGTTAAAGAGACAATCTCAGTTAGCAGGTTAAAGGGAGGCATCGCAAGGTGCTGTGAGTGTAAAGAGTAACAAGGAGTGGTTCTAAATTAGATTAGGGACATCTTTATGGATTAGACGGTGGTCCCCCAACCTTTTCAGCACCAGGGGCTGGTGCTCCTATTAGAATCGAATGCCTGATGATCTGAGGTGGAATGAGGAGTTGGGGACACTTGGATTAGAATGTAGCACGTGAAATAAGACCAAAAGAGTGGGGAGGACTTGAATAGACACAAATAATATTGATGATGAAATTCCAAAGGGGTAAAAAAGTCATAGAAGTAGACACGAAGGTTGTGTTCATTAAAGGGTAAAATAATCTGATTTGAGCAGGCTCTAGGAATGCGGGTAAGGCTGAGAATTGAAGTGACCAAATAATGAAGGATCATATATAGGACATGAAACACTGTATCTTTTTCTTAAAGTAGCTAGTGTTTGTAGAGTAGATTTTTTGCAGGATATTAATAGCAATATGGTTAAAAATAGGACCTGTGACCAATTGAGGAAAGGCTGGATTAAATAAAGTTAGCAGATGTTTAGCTACAGGACTTTTCATAGCCTTTAAAAAGCTAATGTGCACTGGATTGAGGATGTACTACCCAAGGACTTGTATTAATATACAATGAAACATTTTCTTTTGGTGTATCCATTTAGGAAAATAATTTGGAAAATACTGTTCTGAAGATAACGAAACTGTTTTAAGGGACTTTGAGAACACCGATGACATTTATTTGGTTTCATGTGTAACAAATTTACTGAGCAATCTTCAAATCATTGGTATGTAAAAATAAGATGGTTTTATTTCTCTGTAATTGCTAATTTCACCCTTGATTGTCAAGTCCTCCTATCTGGCTATTTAACAATATCTGACTATTTACCAACATTCTGAATAAATTCTGATATAACAACTTTGGGCTGTCCAATGTAATATACTAATCTTTTACCTGATTCAAAGCTTGATATTCTCTCCTCCCTCTTGTAGGCTCTGTAGCATTTAGCGTTTGAGGATGGGAAGACGAATAGAGAAATAGCCAACTCTCTTCTTAATTCCTTGAGGCTAACATTGACGAACACTGCTCCTGTGAGGCAGGCATCCTTAACCTGGCTCTCATAAGTACACGCATGTAAATTCTTCAGAGGGCTCCATGCAATGTCCACATCTCCTGGTCCTTGGACAGAGGAGCTTCAGCTCCAAGTCATCTCTTCTACTCCTCCATCCCCCACACAACTCAAGTTGCTGCGGTCCTCCAGGATGGGGAGCCCACACTATATCTTAAGCCAGCGACTTCCCTGGTGCTTACTTGACCCACTGGAAATGCACATCCTTGTGAATTTCACCTGAAATAATCTTACCAATGTTCTTTCCTTCTCTCAGATTGGCATGGGCACAGACCAGTAAGCATATTCTAAACAGAGTTCTAATGAGGGAACAGAAGGAATGCTACTTTCTCCTTCTCACTGATACTTCCAATATTTATGAGTGATTCACCTGGAGTTACCTTTTCCCACCTCAAGCACCTGCCTATTTGGCTTATCAAATAAGAAACACTCTGTGGCGAGGACAGGTATACACTGCACCACCAATTTCTCACTACAAACAAGGCCTGTGACCCTAGTACTCCCCTTTCTTTCTCCTAATGACTTTTCACATCCACTGAGAGTAAGAAAGGGGCTGGGGAGGGGGTTATTGATAGGAAAAGTACAAGCTACTTTATGCTTGTTCAATGCTGGGTTTTCTAGCCTCATAGGTTAGAGGCTCCCTAGCAGCTATTTTTACTACACGAAATGCACAATTCTTTGAAATATCACTCAGACTCTGTCCTCAGCCACAACTCTAAGATAACCAGGAGAATCGCAGTCAACATTCTTCTACAAATGCTCAAAATTTTAATTTAAATTAATTTCATTTTATATTCGCATACATATATATATAATGCAAATATGTGTGTTTATCATGCGTGTGTGTAAGTGTCCACATAGAGCAGAGGTGTAGTGGGCTGTGATAGACATGTGGTGTGAGTGAGAAATAAGTTATTGTTGTTACAAGCCATTAAGATCCTTGAGCTCATTTCTTACCGCAGCGCAGCCTAGCCTATCATGAGTGATGCAGACGTTAACTGCTTTGGATAAAAAAGAAAGTAGGAAAGAGGGATAGGGAGTGGGCAGTGGGAGAGGAGGTGGTACTTTAGGTTTTACTAGAGAAATCAGGGGAGCCCACACTGAAATGCTGTTTCATTCTAGACCCCAAGAAGGTGAGGGAACAAATATGCTTGGGTATTAGATGGTGGGGACTTCAATTTTTCTTCTCAGTCCCCAGTTTGTTCATCATGAGACCTCAGGAGCATGAAATGTGTTTGTGGCCTTCCAATAATTTCTCTCTTTGTGCTCAAGGTAATTTGAATGAGTTTTGTTTCCAGCACAATAATGTGGCCTATTTTTTCTTACAAATGAAGAACTATGACCAAGGCTAAATTGCATTACAGATATTTCAATATCTGCCATGTTGTTATCATGATTATATGTGTGTGGGGTGTGTGTGTGTGTGTGTATGTCTGTATGTGTGTGAATATATTATGTGTCTTGATACTCGTTACTGAAAAAACATACTGAAGCTAGGGCTGAAACTAAAGGCTTCTGTCTTTTGTGATTTATAGTCATCCGAACATAGATACTTATAAAAAATTTCAAATGAGAGAAGAAAGATCTTCAACCAGAGGGAAAAACACTGTGGATGTAGATGTGGATATTAAGTCTGAATGTAAAATGACCACTAAAAGCTGAGGGTGTCTTTTCATAATGTATCTCTCATTGACAGGCAGCTGTGTGAAAGAAAAGCCTGTTTTAATGTGAGCAGAGTGTCTCACATTCTGCAAACACTCAATCAATAATTGTGGAATAAATGTTGAAAGCCTATTTTTCTGCTCTTACTGGTAGACAAGTGTTCTTGTTTTTATTTTGTCCCTATTTTTTTGGCGGTTGTTCATTTTTCCTGCCCAACATCCAATTCTGTGTCTTTCTGTTAAGAGTCTACAGATCCTCTAGGAGAAATTTTCTTGTGGGTGCTGCTGATCTTGACAGAAGGGTCCCACTCTTATTGGCCAGACGCAAATCACGCAGCCCAAGATCGGCCGCATTGTGTCTCCTGAACGTGTGGATTCTAAGTGGAGCAACACAAAAGAGGGAAACCACAGGATCTGATCTTCTCACGTGCCGTTGCCTGTTGTCACAATCCATCAATCCTGCCTTCTAGATACATCGGTGTCATCCTGGTTCCTGCATCTCCCAGCCCTCAATTACTGGGCCTTCCCCAGCTCTTTTAATTCTACCCCATTGTTACCAACAAAACAAAACAACCACAACGAAATCTCATCTTTATATTCTCATTTTTCTTGCAAACAAAAGAACCTCAATGGATGTACTTTTGAAGAAGAGCTATTTGGAGACTGCGACGATTGGTGATATTCATGCTTTACCCCTCAAGCCAGATTTCTACACTTCCCTCCTCAGGATTCTAAAAACCTGTTATTTTAATCTTCTCGTAGACCACAGGCCACTCACTGCCCCTTAGCAGAGCTGGAGTCTGCTAGCAGCCCCCGACCTCTGCCTCTCTGTAACTTAGGTATTCTGTTACTGAGTGAGTGCCCATGGTACATCTTCAGTGGCAATTTCTTCAATAAACCAATTAAAATAAAATTCTGATCATTAATTTATGAAGACACGGCACGGCTTCCTCTGATTAGAGAGTGATGCTGGGAAACTGCTAAATCCTGTTTCCATGATTCAGGGCTAAGTCAGGGGCAATTGCTTCAGCATCTCTTACAATGTGACAAACCTTTGCTCTTATCTTCTGTTGGACGTTTCTAAAAAGGGAGAATGAGATCTGGATCTCACTACAAAATGAAGCACTAATGGTTATTCTTAAAATAATTTCTGTTTTTTTTTTTTTCTCTCTCTCTTTAGCTTTTCAGTAAAGAAAGTGGGAAAAGGCATATGGGCTGCTTTAAGGAAAAGGTGGCCACGGACATATCTTTGTTTATAACTTCAGCAAGTATTGTAAGCGGCAAGTTCAGGTAATACTTGAACATGCCTAGGTGTTCTCAGTCTGAAACCCACATTCCTGAGATAGTTACTGGACTCACACAATCATAGCAGCGTATGATTTAAGCAGCTTTAAAGTGTTTTGGTCCAAATTTCCACTAATGCACTCTGTAGCCTGCCTATTAAAAATCGTCAGTACATCAGTCATCCCACCTGTCGTTGCTTATCTCCAATGAGGGGGATCATCTATCTACAGGAAGCAGCTCGTTTCACTTTGAAATGGGTCCATTTTATAATGTTCTAATTTCATTTGTGAACGTGTCCGATTTCTATTCAGTGGTCTTGGATCTCTCAAGTAATACAGAACTCTTTGTATACTATGTAAACATATTTTAAGTTAGACTCAGACAAAACCTACTAGCTTCTCTTGAAAGCCTAAATGTAAGTTCCTAATAGCCCGAATAAACTAATTAAGAATTGCAATTTAATTACACATTAATTACACACCATTTTCTTTTTAATTAGTGTCACTTAAAGTGAACTGTGACTACAAATTTGTTTCTATTGATTGCGATGGTATAAAGCCTGACTTAGAGTAATATCTTTTTTCTTTTTTCATACATCGCTCAATGGATTAGTGGTTTTACATTTCTTACCTCTTTTCCTAGGGTATTGTACCAAGTGGATCAGAACTTCAAATGCTACAAAGCTACAAAAGAGCTTTACTGTAAAAATCCAAGACGCGGATAATTATCACCCAGGTTTTTCAATGATTTTTTTGATGTTTAGGTGGAGCTTTGAGCAATAATTTTTTTTTTTAAAGAGAGAATAAAAAAAATATTTTCAGTGGATATATAATAGTCTTCAATGTCTCATCTATTGATTTTCTTCAAATGTTTAAAACCTCAGTGTGACTTAAATTTTATGAAATGGGGTCACTGACATCTTAAAAAGTACAACAAAAATATATACTGAATATCCTGTGAACTGAAACACATAATTGCCTAATGAAAAGGTTATCCACTGTGTTAAGTCCATCACTGGCAGAAAATTTCTATTACTTCTAAGAGAACAGATTTGGCTGTATCTTCAAAGAGCTCAAATTTTATGTTGACTGGAATTTGTCCATGGGTATTACTATCTTCTATTACCAGCTTATGGTATCTAATTTATAAAGTCAATTTACATGCAAAGCTTTTTGTATTCTTTGTACTACTTAAATTCATCACAATACATTTATATTTCCTTTGTGAAATTACTTCCTGGCTGCCAGCTATTCAACACATAACTTTTTAAACAAAAGGAGCTAATTTAAATGGTTTTTCCAATAAACCAATTCTAATTCAGCTACTAGGTCCATAAAACCTTAAAATATATATTCCTTTCTAGTAGAATATATTCATAGAGTGGGAAAGAACATTCATTCAAGACCACTATCAACACAGCAAATAATATTTTCTGGCATGGTTAATAGCTAATACCAAAGCTATCCAACAGTGAGGGACCTGAGAGAAATCAGAGAAAACTGAAATAATTTTTTAAAAAAGAAGAAAGTGGGGTGGGCATGAAATTAGTAGAACCTATAAAAAATTCTCACCCTTAACTCTGCTGCTGATTTCTAGAAGTAGTTTTTATGTCTTATGTGTTGAAGTATACTTATAATCTTGTTTCCTTCTAACTCCATTGCCTGTGGCTAGCATAATGACCGTCTTCTCCTTTATTTTGTTTGTTTGTTAGTTAGTTAGTTAGTTTGTTTGTTTTGACCTTCTTAATTTCCACCTCACACCTCATTCCTCTTATTAGCAGTCTTTCTCAAAGGACACTCGGTTTTCTCACCTGCATTAGTGTAAGCCTGATGTATTGGTATCTATCAAATCATCTTTCAATAAAGACAATTCTGGTTACTGTACAAAGCCCATGTATTTTAAAGAAATAAATTCATTAAATGTGATTTAAAGTAAAACCGTAATGAGAATAACTTTCAGAAGGCCCTGCAGAACGTTTTGCAAGTTCTGATTTTCATCACCATGAATAACTGATGTTCTTATATGGAAAGCATAAAGTTCAAATCTAAATAGTATATTGTGACAATGTAGTCAGTTTGACTGAGCAAGTAGAGTCATCTAACACTTGCCAGACACTTTCTTCCTGTTGTAACAAATTACAGATAATACCAAATGCATTCTAATGTAGTTTAAATACCAAGTTAACTCAGGAAGTAGAATCAATTCATTTCAATGTGTATTTTGTGGGGTGTGTGTGTGTGTGTGTGTGTGTGTGTGTGCGTGTGTGTGTGTGTTACTTTATTGAAAAGCCACATTAATTCAAGGGCACTATTCCAGAATTCTTAGAAGAATCCTGCATCTTAGTGGAGGTTTCTCTTTCTCTTACCTAAGTTTCAGATGTTGCCAAGTAGATGGAATAGAATTGAGATGTTATGGGAGTAAACACCAATAAACATGTTTTAATGTCAACTGAAAACTATATTGTCAAATGGGAAGTTTTAAAATCCATTTCTTTAGACTATTTTTTATAGGTAGAATATCAATTAAAAAATACAATTGGAAAAAAGTTTCTTGAAATTTCTGATGTTACAACTTTAGAACAAAAATGTCTGCATTTTAAGATGCTTTTCAATTATCTAATACTCCTCATAAACTCATAACAATTTTGAAAACCCAAACATGGTTAATATAAAAAAAAGTTCTCATACGTGTTATATTTTCAGTTCAAAAATTTTTTTTAGAACTCACACTAAAGGACAAGGTTTTCCAGCAATTAGATTTTATTTTAATTAAAGTCAAACCCATATTGATTTATTTGGTGAGTTCAGAAGCATAAGAAGGATGGGGAAGGCTAAAGAATGAATTGCTTCCTTTAAAGTACACTGATGGTACAAAGATAGATGGTGATTTAAACTCTGAATATGCAATCTCTACAGGAATCATTTGAAGTTATTTCTGCTGCTTCTTTTGTTTAATGATCTGGAGTCTGAAAATGAGAATAAGGAATGCCAATTTGGTTTCTCTCTAAAAAAATCACATAACATGCCTGTGAAACAGGAAAACAACATTGTACTTTTAGATTGTTTGATAGGTCAGGTTTAGACCTAATCAAAATGAAGTGGATATGAAACCGAATAGAACTAAAATTAATTAGAAACCTAACTCTATCTTATGGTAAAACATGCATTCGGCTCTTTGAATCCTGAAATAATCCTTTAATGAACTTGAGATTTGGGATTGTTTTAGAAAGGACAACTCTCCAAGGCCCATGATTAAAATCTTAGATACTATCTCCGTTTATAACGCAGTGTCATCCTACAATCATAAAGTAATGAAGGCTAAATATACTTGTAACTTGGTAGAAAATTAGGTAACAAGTCATTCTTTGCTTTTACATTGTATTAGAAAACATCTTTTACTTGTGTTGAGTAACATTGAATTAATAAGATAGAGAGAGTTGTCTGTAGTCACAGCACAAGGAAACACATCAGGAATTTATTAGATTTGGATTTATCAGTGCATAGAAATTCATGATATTTAACTTAAAGGCAAAAAGAGCAGAAGACTTTGAATAATAGCTCGAAGTGGATGATTAGCTAAGGGGATGCAACATTTAATAGCCAAAATAAATTACTATAATTATTTTATTACCTATGCTAACTGATTCCATTGTTTTTATTGAAATAACAGCTCCCTGAGGAAGGGAACAGAGATTCAAAAAATCTCAGCTGTAGGCTTGTGTGTTCTTCTACAGCAATCAAAAACAATGAAAAATAGCCTTCACTGATAAGACTTGTAATGTCTGTATTTTAGGACTTCGAGAAAATATCCCATCCAAGTGCAAAGACCTAGAAATATCTGGAAGCTTCTGGACAGAAGAGAAAGCCAATTAAAAACAATATGGTTAATGTTAGAGCTTTAATCCCCCATATTTGTATTCTTTTACTGGTTCATATAAGTCTTTTCTCTTTTCCATTTCATTTTCTAGGGAAAGACCTTCTTGAGATTATGATATACCCTCCTTCTAGAAAAATATACACACGTACTTGCATTCTTACACACAAGTTTCTCAAAGCAGTATAAAGAAGGTGGATGGGTCAAGGTGCCAGGGAGTGCGTGAAGCCATGGAATAAAATACTGCATATTCCTAGAAAGTAAGTTTAACTTGAAGATTTCAGAAATTATTTTTTTACAAAAGAAAAATGGATTTATATGAATTATACAGACAATCACCCATGTGAAAAAGTCATTTCCAAAATAATTTGGGAGCTCGCAGCAGACCACATCCCTCCCAATTATCCCACCCTCGGCTTCCTCTCCTTTCCTTCTCACTCTCTTTGTCCTTTAGGGAGATTCCATGAACCAGATTAATAAATGTTCCTAACGCATTTCTTCAGTTCCTTCCAAGGGTCTACATTTTCAGATGAGGAAACAAAACACCTTTTGCCCATGTAAGATGAAAAATCCCAGAGGTGAAACAGAAAATCAGAGAAGAGACAGAATAGACTTTAATTATATAACATGAGGGGTAAATTACAGAGCAATACTTTCAACTCAAACTTGAAAGTTTCTAACCAAACTTTTCTCCATTAGCAAAGGAAGGTCAGTCTTTAAGTATGTTTGTTTGTTTGTTTGTTTCAACTTAAATATGTCATACTTCTTATGTTGATATTTTATTTGATTTGATTTAGAAAAAGATTCTGAGATGCTGATTTTTAGAATGGTTTCCTTCAGGCTTTTGTCAAAGTCTCCTAGTTTAGCTTTCACTAATTTACTCATATAGTCATTTGTTAAACAGGCGCTTATGGAATCCCACTGTAATGCAGACATCATGCTAGGCTTTGGGGACACATGGTTGACATTAGTGGCTACCTGCAATAAGCTCACAGAAAAGAGAGGAAGAAATAAGCAACCAGTGATACAATTAACAAGTTGATATTTCATAAACGACAATGTTAAATATGCCAGAGACTAGAGGTGTTCTCAATGCAATTGGTAGTTGCCTTTGTAGGGCTGTTTGAAAGAAGCTGGGATGCATTATTTACATAAGAAACGACAAAGTAAAAACTGGATATCCAAGCAACGCTTCCCACCTGTTCGCCAAAGGGTCTACAGTTCACCCAAGAATCACTGTATTGGATAATTACATTAGAAGACAGGCCTTTATTAGGTAATTCACTGTAGCATCAATATAGTATATAATGAATGTGTGAATCTCATAATAATCCCTAAGGCATCCAGCAAGGATTCGAGTCAATGGGACATAGTACAGCTTTGCTGGGAGCTTGAACTTTATAGATGCTTTTGTTTAATTGAAAATATTGTATACTTTCTTTTCATGCATCTCATCCCAAAACACACACACACACACACGCACACACACGCACGCACACACACACATACACACACACACACACCAGCATTAATTATCATCTATTTAGTGGAGCCTCTCCTGACAGCTCTATGCATACTCCTATTAGTCTTTATTTCACTGTTTCCTTCACAGCATACATCTATTTAAAATGTATTTTATTTATTTACTTGCTTTTTTTATGACTCCCTCACTAGATTTTAAATGTCATAGTCACAGAGTCATGCTTTTAAAAAAAAATATATTGCACCCAGAATCCCTAGCTGCTCAATAAATAGTTGTTGAATGAGTGATTGAATTCATCAATAGAAGGAAAAATAAATAAACAATTCAAGATAGAGATCTGATGGCCCACACATTCAAAATGACAGAAGTTTTGGTTTAAAATAAGAAATAATACATTAAACATTGGAAATGGCTTTTGGTCTCTTAAAGCAGTAAGTACGTGAATTTGAAGCTGTTCTAGTTCATATTTCTTCCAGATGCTCTTCTAGACTTTTGCATTTCCTTATGAATTGTATTGAGATATTTTGCACATTTTTTTTTTCTTAGATCTCACTTTTCAGAATGGATGTACTTTTTCTGGTAGTTCCATTATTTAAATCTGCTAATTGTTAGTCACTTCAAGACCCCCACAGACCAGAACCACTAAAAGAAAGAGTGTCATCCTATCATTAAAGTAAACAACTTAATTTTAGATTGTAGTAGTCTGATGTGAGTCAAGATGTTTTTAAAAGAGATCAAACATTCTATAAAATGATAATATGTTAATTTGGAAGTTTCAGGACAATAGAGATTGAACATATAAAGGGAAATAAAAAACATGCCTTGGAAAAACTGTTTCTAAATATTTTATTTTCTTTATGCAATGGTGATGATTTTTGGTGAACTTCATATTGCACAGTTAGAATTCATGATTGAAGCATGATGTATGTATGTGATACAACTTTCAATAAATAAACAGCTGCCATTTGTTAAACATGAGGCTAGGTATATATTACATGTATTGCTTGTTTTCACTCATGGGACAGCCCTATTTTATGAAAAAGATAACAGATTCAGAAACATTATTGAGTTATAGAAATAAACAGCTAGAAGAGAAACAAATGAGAATAACTCAAATCTAGCTAATCGTCACATCTATTATCTTCCCTGTATAGTTTTTCTCTCTCTTTTTGTGACTTTAGTGGAGACTGCATGACACACCTTGAGCTCATTTTAATTCTGAGGACAACAAATAAGGGTGAAGTGAATCAATAAATCATAATTTCTGTCAATTACACTACCCATCCAAAGGGATTCTTGTGAAGCTCTGAAAATCAGGCACTGACCGAAAGAGACAATCTACTGGTGTGTGTATCTGCCAGTAAAAGGTAATTTACTAAACTAGTTATGCTGATGGTACCAACGTCCAGAGAATGAGCCAGATCTATAGGCTGCCAAAGTGAGAGACCTTGGGCATACATGGAACACCTTCGGGGCATTAGGCTACCAAAGATAGAAGTGAGACAGAGGCTTGGAAGGGAGGGATGAATAATAATAATGATGATGATGATGATGATGATGATAATAATAATAATACATAATCCTGTCAAGAATTCTATAAGGTTGAAATTACTATTCTTATTTTATACCAGAGGGAACTAAGGCACAGAGGAGTTAACTGGCCTGTCCAAATGGAACATATTATTTACTAGACAAATTAGCATTTAAAGCTGTTTTATCTACCTCCAAAGTCTGGGTGCTTTTCATTTTGCTCTCTGATAATTTTTGGCCTATTTTTGAGTGGGTTCAAATATTCAATTTGGTATCCTTAAATCACCATTTTATATTCTTTAGTATATGTTGAAAAAAATAGGAAAGTGAGAAAATATTGAAAGGTTTCTTTAAAGCAGGGCTTTTCAATACTGGAATTATTGACATTTCAGATGGGATCGTTGTTGGGGAGGGGGCTGTTTTGTGGGCTGTAGGATGGTTAGCAGTATCTCTGGCCTCCACTGACTAGATAACACTGGTACCACATTCCAGGTTTTGACAATCACTAGTGTCTCCAGATATTGCCAAATGTCCCTTTATGAAGCAAAATATTCCCTTCCCAACCCCTGCCCCACCTTAAGAATCACTGCTCTGTAACAGCCAGGGGTTAAAGTTCAGAGCCTAGACTCAAGACAACCACACAACAGTCCTGTTTTGATCGTCTGCTACCTCTGTGAACTTCAGAAATTTTTGAACTTATCTGAGATTCAGAGGCCTCATCTAAAAAACTGAAAAAATTATGACCATTTTACTTATTTTATATAATAATTAGAATACCTCCAAATCTGAAACTTAGTGTGGAAATAATTTAGATATGTTAAAAGTACTATCTAATATAAAGGAGCGTTAATTTTTTGTGTGAAAAAAATAAAGAACAAAACAAAATAAAAATGAGAAAACAAAAATTTAGGTCATTTTAAGGAATACATTTGGTTCCTGAAAACTATCAGATATCATTGATATAGGAGGACTAATTCATAACAATCAAGGAGATTGCTTAAAAATGCCATGCAAGAAAATCTAGTAACTTAAACAGAGGTTTTTTTGATAATCTAAAAGTTGTTTGTTTCTATCCAATACGTGACACATGAGTGTCCATTCATAAAATCTGATATAGAACAACAGAGAAAGCCTTGTTCTTCTGGAATTGCAAAACAAACACCGGACTCAGTTGAGCTAATTTCTAATTTCAGATCTGTCAAGATTTAGCTTACTGACCCTAAACAAGTAACTTAATCTTTCTGAATTCCATTTTCTTTATCTGTTCAATGGTAAGTAAGTTAATTTAATTAATGTGCAATCTGGTTGGGAATAGTCAGTGAGATAGACAATGTATGTGAAATATAAGTGGTAACACTTCAAAGTATAAAGTGCAACAACAAACCAAAGCATATTACTAGAGATATTTTTCAACATACAAAAGCAGAAATGGCTGCTTCAAACAATGAGATACTTTTTATCTTTTCCCAAACTCTAAAACAGTATGTTCTACATGGGCTTAAAGAGACTAGCTTAAAAGAGAAAAATGATGAATTCGCTCAATTCAGAAAGTCATGTAAAACAATCCTCTTGTTACCGAAATCACATCTCAAAACATCTAAAATCTCCAGAAATCTACAGTACATATATTTTAATTTTCATTTCTCTACATTCCTTTTGCAAAGTGACAGTCATAAAGCAGAAAGAAATATCTGCACCCAACTGCCCTTTAAGTTTTAAAGGAGACTCTAAATAGTAGTTAGGTTTATAAGCTCCACAAGCATAAGCAGATTATCAATAGAGAAGAGCATACTTATTAAAATTACCAGAGAGAAAAACAACTGTAACAAGTAGAAATATGATAAAAAAGTCAAAAAGCACATGAAATTAATTGTGTGTAATTTGTTATATAAACAATTTTTTACTAGAGTTTGATGATGTTTTTCATCTATGAAAGAGGAAACAAAACCACTAGGAATATTCAACAGATCCTTCAATAGCAATATTTTTATGGCTAGAGAAAATATCTTTTATTCTGAACTCTAGAACTTTCTTTCCTGGTGATATTTTAAAATTATGTTAATTATTACACCCATTTTTGCCTTTCTTGAGCCACCTCAGTTTGGCCAAAGTCAATAGTGGTTTGTTTCCCTGAGACTGAATGCTTGAATATCAGTTTAAAGAAAAAAAGTTTTTATCATTTTTTCTTCTCAAAAGTTGTGCCTTTCCAATGGCTTCATTCATTTGTCTCTTTCTTGACTTTCTCTCTTCCATATGCCTACTGTTTTTTGATTCATTTGGTTCAGAATTCTGGAGTTGCTGGGCATTCAGCTCTCTTGAGGGCCAAAGTTAGAAGAGTACAATTGGACGCGGACTTTCAGGATGATGGTTCAGCACCGTGGACAGCAACCACAGATCTGTGTCTCTGCCTGAGCTGGCCCTGGCTATGTATTTTATTACTTTAAGTCCACCAATAAGATTCTGCACGACCCACACACGCAATCAGCAGTTTATTTGACGATTTTGGCTGGATCATATTCCTTAATGCCCTTTGCTGGGGGTTCCTCATGCAATTCTAAAACAGAATGTAAGACTTCAAATAAATGGTGAAAATTTTGCTCTGTGAACCACAAAGGGGAAGTTAGAGTTGGTCAACAAAATGTAGTCTTGGCCAAGAAAGGGGATTCAGGCTCGGCCAGTGAAAATCACATAGCACCCTAGACTACAGTCAGATGACTTTCACAAAGCCCTGGATTTCAAACGTTTGAGTACAGATAATATATATTTTCTAAATCATAATGTGATAATATCTCTTATTTCACTTCTTACATTTTTGTACTGTGAATCAGAAATCTCTTTGGGCTTCCTTTAAATTTGAAGAAGTATATTTGTCTTTTGCAAGAAATCTTTACCTGGATTTAGAAACTAAGAAACAAAGTATGCCAGTCATATTAGTTCTCTCCTGTAGGTTGTGGACTCAGCAATACTTCTGTCAGGTTTCTACCAGATCTGAAGAGCCTTCAATATAATCTTCTCAATGTTTATTGAAGGTTAGTACACACGCTTTTTTCCTTTTCATTGTAGAAAGGATAAAACCTATAAAACAATTGTATTTTACAACAGCCCCTTCTCAACATCATAAAACTGAAGTTGTAATTTAGGATTGATAGCTACCAGAAAGAACAGGAGTTCAGAATTTTTCACATTTAAGACAAACACTTTGCACATGCACCAGTTAAACCTCCAGCACTTACAATTCTGTGAAGTAAATTCAGGCCCTGGGGCTTGATGGGATAAGCACTACAGGTACTTTATAACAGCAAGTGAAATCATCAATTTAACACATTTGATATATGTGCTGTTCAGTTTTTGAAAAGTAAAAAGAAAGCTGAAGGAAATGAACATGGCATATGACTCGATGCTAAGCATTTTGAAAATGCACATCTAGAATTGAAACATAATTTATCTTGCAGTTACATGAGCATTCTAGAGGCCTCTGTGCAGAGTCAGCAAAGTGCCATGCATTGGCAAGCAGCCTGGAGAGAGGTGAGGTCACCGACCAGCTTGTAAAGGGAGACCTTGCATTTTTGTAAATATTTTGATCAGTAATATGAAGCTGGTATATCCTACCTTGACTAAATTTTGACATTTAGAGAATTAGAATATTGTATAAACATAACTTTGTGCCCTGTGGGAAAAAAAAAACTGACTAATGTCTCATTTTCCTGGTGAGGACAGTATTTTCAGCTTAGCTGATTTTAAGAGCAAAGACACACCATACTCATTGCAAGATATCCTGGAATCTATCCAGGTTTAGATTTTTATATTGAATACAAGCAGCTGATTTGAATGTGCATGATATTTATAAGGAAAAATAAGATATAACCAACTCAGTGTCCAAATACTTGGGAATAGCAGCACACAAAAAACAAGTGTCAGTCAACATTGTTTTTAGCTTTATCCATGAGTATGTCAGTGTCAAATACTGTGCAAAGTAGTTGGAGTATAAAATGAAGATAGTCCTTGCTTACAATGTATATATTTAGTCTAATAGGGAAACCAAATCAATTTTATGATAGCATACGTAGTAAGAAAAATGTATAAACTTAAAAATCAAAGAATAAAGAATGATTAATATCTATTGTACCCAACCTATGAGATAAGATACAGTGTTAAAGACAAGAAGGTATAAAGGAGCAAGCTGGAACCTATAAAGTATGATTGTATTGGGACGTCAATAGTTTATAGACTACGTATGAGGGCAGAAACTTGATGAAAACATCTTAAATGTAATACAACATAGAAGATTTTGAAACAATAAAATTATGACTAAATTTTAATAAGCCTAACTCTTACGCAGCATTAACCATCAAACCCATGGCGAGGTTATCAGTGGGGATTTGGTTGGGATGTCAGTGGCTCAAAGCAGTTGAATCAGCTAAATAACTAATATGTAGTATAGGTGAGAGATAAGAGTCTGAACTAAAGGTAACGGAATAACAGGGAAGGAAAGGATTTGTGAGAAATAAAGGAGAAAAAAACTAGTGATTCTAACAACTGTAATAATCTATATTCAATGAAAAGTTAATAATTATACCAAATAATTCTTGGGTCAATCATCATTGTGAATAATAATTTTACGTCCCACTACAAAAATTACTGGTATTCCAAATAAATTTAAGGATCGATAAGAACAAAAATCATAGATTATAGAAATACAGCCAGGAGAAGAAAACATATTAAAATGACATCTGATTTCTACCAAAGTTGAAAGGAGCATTGCCTGTGTTCCTGAAATTTCATTTTAGGATATACATATCCAAGAAAAATCTAGAGTCATCAAATCACATGTACTAGAATATTCTTAGAAACTCTATTTATAATAGTGTCAAAATGGAAAAGTCCAAAATATTTCATCAGTAGAGTTGATAAATGTATATTTATTAGATATACATTTGTATATTCCCACAGTGGAATACTATGCATCAACAAGAATAAAAATGTATAATCTTACAGAAAAATGTAGATAAATTTTGTACACATATCCCGAATGAAAGAAACCAGGGGAAAAAAGAATATATAAAGTAGAAAGACATGATGTTACAGATCAGGATAGATGTTATTTTGGCATGAGGTAGTGACTAGAAAGAGATATGAAGAGATATGAAGAAGAATTGCAAGGTTCTGGTAATGTTCTATGACCTGTGTGTGAGTTTTCTGAGTGTGATCCATCTGAAAAAAAAATCCAGTTAGCTGTCCCTTTATGATACTTTTGCGATGCACTTTTTTTGTGTTTATAGTATAGCTTAACAAAAAAGTTAAAAAAAATTATACTTAGTGAAGAAGAGAAAACGTAGTCACAGGGAAATGGGAGGATGCTGAGCAAATGCAAATGTGCCTCTCAAATAGTCTTATTCTTATACCTACCTATGGATAACATTATACATACTTAGACAAAGAAACGAGTTAGGCTCTCTTAGGGTTAGTTACTTCACTGGTTTTAAGTGATTCCTACATACTCTATTGACTCTGTAGTCACCTGCATGTTTTCAAGAGTTTAGGTTTACACAAATTGCACTGAAAAAATTGTTTACTGGTTGCTTTTTGTATGTGGATAATCATTCCAAGGTCTTCTGTGGGCTGTCCATGGAAACTCACAAGTGGTCATGGATTGGAACAATGTGCTACTTTATTCCCTGAAAATAATGGCTTCCAGCCAACTCATGGGAAGAATGAAACTGCTTTGTATCAGACTCCCTGCTGTGCATTAGAATTTCAGCTGCAGCTGCTACCTTGTTATGACACCCACATTGCTTCACTCACAAGACCAGCTTCACAGAAAAAATGCCCATATTTATTGTCTAATTATCAACTCCACGTACCTTGGAAACAGACTGTAGCTCAAACATATCTGTGATTCAAAACATTACTGTAAGAGTATTAAAATCTGGAGCAATAAAAAATTTCCAGTCACTGTTAATAGGCTTGTATAACAGAAAAATAATAATGACATAAAATTAGCGTTTTTTTTTTTAAAGTTAACTTTTTAATGGACAGATTTATTTGTAGAAATATGAAGTGATTTAGATAAATGGAGGGGAAAAAAATTAGCATGGATCAAGGTGGGCCAAGAACTTGTTCAGAACATTGGCAGCCTGCCGAGCATACCTCTGGAAGGGGACATGCAACTTTAATCTTTATTATGGAGTAATCATAAGTGGACTGATTCTGAACGCCATCTGCTCTCAATGAAGCATAGGAGTTAGAGGCTGCTCCCTCTGAGATGCTCTTCACCCTTGCTCTCCGATTTCACCCCAAGTCCCATTATGAAAAGTTGAGTTTTAAAGTTTATTATAATTAATATTCTTTACAAGAACAATTTATTTTTCACAAATAGCGGAGTGGAGAGAGCTGAGGTTCCTTCTTCAACACTGAAAAGCAAGTCAATGGAAAGAAATATTATCTAATTAAGGTCTCTAAGGAGGTAGAGAACTTTTAGCTGGGTGCTCATATGTATCTTTGAAGGTTAGACATCAATTCTTGAGCCCTTTTTTTTTGCAATGTAATACTCCGTTTAGATTAATAACAAAGGGATAGAGAGAGGTGTCTTGTCTTTAATATAAAAGAAAAAGAAAGTTATACCGTATGGTTTATAATATTATAATATCCTAAATTAAACAAGGTCTCTAATTTTATTTCTTTTATTATGCCCTCTTGAATATTGTGCTCTTTTGAATAGGGCACATCACCCCAAGTTCTTTGATCGTATGGGAGCCTAGTACAAACCAGTGATGCTTTATAAGACACATCTGGCCATAGATGAATATGACTGCATTGCAATACAGGAGGCTAGTGTGGATTGCATACTGTCCCCCAAAAATGTATATCTGAGCCTCAACCTGTGGTATTTGTGAATGTGTCCTTATTTGGAACTGGAGTCTTTGCTGATATAATTAAGTTAGGGATCTCAAGATGAAAACACTCTACGTTTAGGATGGTCTCTAAATCCAATGAGTAGTGCCTTTATAAAAGAAAGAGGAAGTTTTGAGATACAGAGACACACAGGGGAGGCAGAAGAGATTAGAGTGATGCATCTACAAGTCAATGAATGCCAGAGATTGCTGACAGCCATCAGAAAGTAGGAGAGAGGCATGGAATAGATTCTCTTTTTGAGAAGAACCAAGCCTGTAGACACCATGATTTTGGACTTCTGACCTCAGAACAAAAGACTGCATTTCCACTGTCCTAAGCCACCCAGTTTGTTTGTTATGGCAGCTGTAGGAAACGACTATGGACATGATTACTATTAATTCAATTTTGGGGGGAATCTTTTTGTGAGCTTAGGTAAAAGAGATTCATTGGTATTCAGAAGACAATAAGTGTGAGTAAACCTAAATGGCTTTACCCTCCTCCCTTGGATGTTACATTTTTACTCATTTGCTCCTTCCCTTTTTTTGCCAAGACATGTTAGAAAGAACGCTTACATACCATGAAGATAACATGATAAAAAAGAAAGATTTCAGAATATTCATGGACGTTATTTTGGCAGAATCTTTAGAGTCTATGGACAACATGATACAAGATGCCACTTTATTTCACACACACCAAAACAACACAAGAGGTGCAACTGTTCTCCTGTGGCTATGTTAGCACTATGCTTGACTCTTCTTATGGAAATGCAATACATTTTCCCAAAAGACAATGTACATTTACACATGAAATCAGTCCACTTTTGTATCTCCCCGATTAGTGTCACCACAGTGTCTGGTAACTTTCCTAAGGCAAGCTCCTACCACCCAAATAACATATGTTACTATTTCCTGTAACTTCCATTCCTAAGAACTCTCTCAAAGAATACCACTAAATAACTGTCCAAATGCATACTTATAGCTCAGCATAACTCAATTATCCTGACAGAATTTTTATATTTATCATTTACTACTTAAAGATTTATTGTCCTGTTCCTTAAAAAAGCTGCAAAGCAAATATATATTAAAAAAAAAAAATTATTCCTAATTTGCAAAGGCAGTAACAAACAACCTGAACTCCTTAAAAATGAAATTACTAATGATAATATTTTAAGACTCTTTGTCATCAAACAGAATTTTTAAACAAAGTTATATTTTAAGATCGAAGCATTTCTCTTTTAAGAGTATTCCTTATCTTGTGAAGTTGTCCTTGGGAAAGATTCACAATGACGAAATATCAGAGTTTTAAGGTTTATAGGGCAGAAAGATTTCAATGTTAACAAATATTTTAAAGTTTTCTTTAGATAGGTTGTAATGACATGTGCAAAAAGAAAAATTAACAGAAATTGTTTTAAGGTAATAACTGGTGCATAGCAATGAAAGCTATAATTTAGATATAAGAAATAGTTTAATGCAATGAAACAAACTGTGACAAAAAAAAAACAAAAACCAAAACATCTCTTTAGTATTTCTCACAGGAGTTAAAGGCATTTGAGAATCAGGAAGTATATAGGAAGTCACAATACCTAGATAACAGATCTATGCTGAATATATTTTAACTGTTACCTGACAACTTACTTTATTTTGCTCTACCTTTCATTCCTCACCCATAACATGCAGGACTGAGGGGAAAATGGTTTATATATGAGTTACTCAGGACTGCTATCACAAGCAAGTTACCACAAATTTAATGGAGTTAAACAACGGAAATTTCTTTTTTCACAGTTCTAACAACTAGAAGTCCAAAATGAAAACATCGGCAGGGCCATGCTACTTCTGAAGCCTCGGTCCAGCCTTTGGCGGCTCTTTATGTGATGGGCCTGTTACTGGTCTGTAGATGCATCACTCCAGCCCTTGCCTCCATTGCTTTCTTTTCCGTGTCTCTGTCTCCTCTCAATCGGTCAATGGATTTAGGGCCCATCCTAACTCAGAGCGACCTCATCTTAACTCATTACTTTTGCAAAGATCCTTTTTCCAAATAAGGAGGCTATCTGGGTGGACATGAATTTGAGTGGAAGGACACTTCAGGAATTCACAACCAACAGTAGTTTCTGATGCTGTAATCCTAAAAGAGCCCTCCTCATTCTTTTACTTTCTTACTAAAGGAAAGAAAAAAAGAAGCAATAAGATATCTTGATTCTTCATGAAGGCTTACATAAGGATGAACACAAAATAAAGTCAGTTATTTGGCCTTTGCCTATCTGAGAGTTTGCCTATCTGAAGCTGGTCGACTGAAGTAGTTAGACTCTAATGTTGGAAACCCAAACTGGCTCCGGTCTTTCACAATATCATGGACTCTGGGCAGCTACAGACAAAGTGTTAGCCCTTAGAAACAGTGGAAAATAAATAAATCCAAACTTATCACCACTAACTTAAAAATTAACCCAACGACATCTGCTATAGATGGGTAAATGAAGTTGTCTTTATAAACAACAGTAGCTCTTCCAGGTAACCAGGAACATATATTTTCTTTTTCATTTCCTAGTAATTATTGTTATTTAGAGTAAATATAAAAAACGATACCCCTATAGAGATTTGGTAGTCTTCTATTTATGATAGGTCACAAATATCCCTTCTTTCCAGGCAACTTTTTATTCATGAACTTTTGATTCTGCAGTCCAAGTATGGTGGTAAGAATATGTCATATGAATTACATTAGCTAACAGAATTACATTAGTTCAAAGAAACACACTGATTATGAAGAGCTAAGGTAACCATTAAATATTTTACATGTATTACTTCACTTGATGGAAAGAGTCCATTGAATTATGGACTTTAATTCTCCCTGTTTTGAGGATGAGAAAATTGAAGGTAAGGAGATGAACTAAACTCCGCAAGGTCACAAACCTAGTGACTGAAGGAACTCAGAAACAGAGTCAAAGAATTTGAGTCCAGCCTCCACATATGTTACGATTATGTGATACTTTATCTTATACTCTCTTACATCTCAGTTTGAACACAAAGAACCCTTAGGAACCTCCCTCGTCTTTAACTTTGCAGCATCTTTCTCTGCCCTCATCCTTTGGCCATGCTCCTCCATCCCCAACCATTTAACTAGATTTTTTATCTTTTCAAAGTCAGCTATTCTTTGTTCTCTCTCTTCCAGGACACCAGTCTTGGATCCAGCCCTAGTTTCCAAATCAACAATCATCTAAGCTTCCCCACTCCCCCAAGCTATTTCCATGCCAGCTGTCTTAGTCAGCTCAGGCTGTGACTACAGAATACCATAGACTAGGTGGCTTAAAAACAGACTTTTATTTCTTATATTCCGGAGGAAAGTCTATGATTAAGGTGCTGGCAAATTCAGTTCTTGGTGAAGGCTCTCTGCCTAGCTCGTAGACAGCCATCTTCTCACTGTATCTTCACATGGCAGAGAGGGAAAGCTCTGGTGTGTTTTCGTCTTATGAAGACACCAATGCTATCAAGGGGCTCTGCCCTCATGACCTCATCTAAACCTAACTATCTCTCGCAGGCTCCATCTGTTAATATCATCACGTTGGGGGTTAGGACTTCATCATATGAATTTTGGGGGTACACATACATCCAGTCCATAACATTATCCAAATGAAAAATACAGAAGTGCCTTAGTTGTTGTTGTCAGAGTTTTGTTACTAGTCTCAAAATGGGGAAATGGAATAGTAACAAATATGAGAAATTTACAACAATTTCATTAACACATCCCCTTTTTTTTCCCAGGAATTTTCTTCATGGAAATCTTAAATAATATCTGAAAACCATTTAACTTAAAGGACTGCTTAAATTGGCTTGCCAGAATTGCAATGGTCAGAGCCTAAATTTATTTGAATAGGATTCCAATTCATCCATGTGTGAAGTATTTTAGCTTATTTTTTTTTTCTTCCTTAGAGGCTCTGACTATTAAAATCCGTGGAATGCGCAAAGCCAGAGGATTGTTTTAGGATCCCCAGAGCAAGTCTTGGCCTCTCTCTGCCATTACACTTGCTTAAACCTGGGAAAAAAATGCACAGTCTGCATTTCCTCTTGCATCAGCGAAGCCATAGGTCAGTTCTCCGCCCATCAGGACCTCAAGAATTGTCCACCGCTGAGTTAGCTGCAGCCTTAGGCTTCTTTTATTCCACCTTCCTAAGTTTCACCCTTGTAACTCTACTCTCCTGAGGTCCTACTAAATTACTGGTATTCCTACTTTTATTTTATCCTTCTCAATCGTTTCTTTAGAGGAGGAAGAGCCCAAGGGAGGCTGGTGGCCCCGAACTGAAGAAATATTGGTATCTCAAAAATAGCCTGAAGAGAAATGCATCTTAGTACAATTCTTTCCAGTATAGTGTTTCTGAAAAGTGGTAAGCACAAAACCATTGACAGTATTTTAGGTAATGTATGAATGAACATACACAAATTTAAAAATCGCACATATAATGCAGTCATGTGCCACATAACAATGTTTTGCTCAACTGACAGACCACATATACAATGATGGTTCCATAAGATTGTAATAAAGCTGAAAAATTCCTATCATTCCTGTTCATTCACTTTTTATATTTATTGGACAATTGACATTCTCTCACCATCAACCAAGACTATTAAATATTTATATTGTTTGTACAACTAATAAAACATATTAATTTAGTATATTAGATGTTCCTAAATATTTAACGGTTATTCGCAGACTTATTTAATCAAAATTTATTCTAAATATTTAGTTAAAATGAAAAGTCTACTATTGCCTTCTCGGTGTTTAATTTATTTTTTAGTTTTACCTTCTCAATGTTTTAAATGCCATAAGTAGATGTAAAAAAAAAAAAAGCAGATGTTAAACCCCAAATCATGATTCCAAAATTGACTACTATACTTAGGACTGAACTGTTTACAAAATTACTAATAACATGGGTTTAAATTTCTTTGTTATTTCTATTCTTGTTTCATAGGGTTGTAATAAATTTCTTAGATACTATTAAAAAATATATAATGCAAAAACAGATTTATTTGTATGCACAACAATGAGGATTAGGATACTAGATAAGGAAAGCAGTCTTCTGTCAAAAGGAGAGGATAAAGATTCTTTAAGTAGCTGACTTCAGGACCTGCCATCCTTCCATTGTAGTGAAATGCATTGCTCATGTGTTTGTGGTGATGCTGGTGCAAACACACCTAGTGTGCTTCCAGACTTATAAAAGTATGCCACATGCAATTAAGTACAGTACATAATACTTGATAATGCTTATATATGACTGTTACTGGCTTATGCATTTACTATACTATAATTTACTATACTATTGTATTTAGTATACTATAATTTTTATCATTTTTTTTACTAATTATAAAAAAAAAACGAGTTTGCCATAAAACAGCATGCCATGTTATGTTGGCAGCAGCCTCATGCATTTCATGTTTACCATCTTGTGATTGTATCATTTCCTCTTGTGCTTGATTTAAATTCATTTTGTATCACACAGTAACATGTTGTAAAGGCTCGTAGCCTAGGAGCGATAGCCTAAATGTAGAGAGGGTTATACGATAGCCTAAATGTAGAGAGGGTTATACCATCTAGGTTTGTGTAAGTGCACTCTATGATATTTGCACAATGACAAAATTAGCTGCAGACACATTTCTCAAAATGTATCCTCCTCATTAAGTGGAGCATGACTAGATATAACACATAAACCCAACCAGTCCATCGTACCTACATTCGGTCATTGTTTCTTAGAACAAGGCAAAGTTAACAAAGTGAGTAGATCCGAAGTCAATTTAAAGGAGAAAAAACCCCACTCAACAATTATATATGGTGCAAAGCAATGGCAAACATGCTATGGGACTATGTGGATGACAGAAGTCTAGAAAGTATTGTCTTAAAAGAGCATGATATTTATTAAAAGCAGGAAACAAACACACACACACACACATTCAGAATTTGGAGTGAGATGACTCACCAGATTGATCAGCTTGAACAGACTTACTTTAATTCCTGTGGCCTGACTCAGTTTTTTAATTTAAAAGTATGGAATGCTTTCTCGAAGTACACTTATGAGGATTAATATTATTAATATGTGATAAAGTCTATAATAGGTACCTAATAACTTGTGGTTCTCTTTTTTCCTCCTATGCGCATCTGATAAAATAATATAATAAGTGATGTTTATGGGTGGGCTCAGGTCTACAAATGTTTTCCTCTCTCTTCACGCTTACCTCTTCTTTTTTGACTGCACAGATGACCTCTATTAGTCCTTGAAAACAGGATTTATTCTCAGAAGATTTTGGTTTTATATTACGAAGGGAAAAAACCCATAAACTTCAAAATCTTTTAAAAATTTGTTCTATGCTGTTTTGTTTCTTTTGAAAGATGGGAATTGACCACTCTTATTTTCCAATGGCAGTTTAGAAGCTGGGTCAGAAGAGGTTAATTTCTTAAAGAAATAAAAAACATGTTGCCTTTTCCAGAAAAAAAGAAAATCTGACTGTCAGTGAGAATAAAGCAATGTTCCAGTAATACTGAATAGTTCTCCAGCAATTTTTCAGTACTCATCAGTGATACATTTTTTATAAGGGATGTAATTCAGTGGTTCTAAAATTTAAATACACTTTTTGAACTATCTGCATAAGTAAAAAATTGATTTTTATGGGAATATGGAATTATTTAGCTTAAAATTATATAATAATTGATTGAAGCAGCAATCATTTCAATAGAGGGATATTTGCATAGTTTTTAATGATTCCTTGCATAAAGTATGTAAATTTCTTGAAACTTTTATTTTTATATTTAACCAAAGGCTTATTTTCAAAACACTTTAAAAGAAGGTTAAGTAAGCTTTCTCATTTTAAAAAAGTCTGGTTAGTTACATATAGAAATTTCTATATACTGCAGGTTTTAAAGCACAGCCATTATGTAAAAAAAAAAAAAAATCTTTTAGTTATGACCTTTTAAAAAGTTTTCAGTCTATCTTTTGGAGAGGATACCTATCTACTAGAACTGAAAAAAAAAAAAAGTCTAAGGTACTATGTAAATATTCAGGAGATAGGCACTAAGGAAGCTTAAAGAAGATTTTTCTTGGAGGAGATAACCTACTCACACTGGGACTTTGAGTTGAAAACTCTTTAGAGATATTGCAAGGCAGGGAATCTCTCAAAGGCAAATGTAAGTTGTTTGGGACTCACTGCAGGAAGGAGACCACGACTTCTTAATTTCTAGGAAGATGACATCACAATATTTTTATACATTGGCCTGACTGATTTATATCTTTATCAGTTTAGCCTCTAGAGAATAAACCAAAAGATATTTTCTCTTAAAAAAAATACAAATATATTACTGAACAACAAAAAAATCTATTAAGCATTCAAGGTGATCATCGGATCATGATAATTACTTAAATTTAGTTCTACAATCTTCAGGATAAACATAACCTTAAACAAGAAGAGTAAGTGAAATCATTTATTGCCATGAATATAGCCAACCAACTTCAATTTACATGTAAATGAGGAAAAATATCCAAAAGCCAGTAACTATCTATATCGGTAGATCTGAAGAGATAAATAATATTATCATTTCCCTATACTTAGAAAAGATAAATTCTTAAAATTAATTAATAGAAGGGGAATTTGTGGTGCTTCGTTAACATAACATCTATATTTATGTGTGTAATCTATTTATATCATCAATCTATTAATCAATAATCTATCTATATTGATAAACAGATTAACAGATACTTTAGCCAAAAGCCAACATCTTAGTTAATGAGAAAACAATGGCTCATTTCTCACTAAAGACAAGAACACCACAAAGATGCCCACTATCCCCACTCTCGTTATTATTTGGTTGGAGATCAATGTAACCAGACCAAATAAAATAATTAAAGGAATAAAATTGAAAAGAATAAGTAAAACTATCTCTTGGTATAAATCATAAGATAATATCCCTGAAAA
>NW_011888811.1:3064706-3077551 GCF_000151845.1 Pteropus vampyrus
TAGCCTCTAGAGAATAAACCAAAAGATATTTTCTCTTAAAAAAAATACAAATATATTACTGAACAACAAAAAAATCTATTAAGCATTCAAGGTGATCATCGGATCATGATAATTACTTAAATTTAGTTCTACAATCTTCAGGATAAACATAACCTTAAACAAGAAGAGTAAGTGAAATCATTTATTGCCATGAATATAGCCAACCAACTTCAATTTACATGTAAATGAGGAAAAATATCCAAAAGCCAGTAACTATCTATATCGGTAGATCTGAAGAGATAAATAATATTATCATTTCCCTATACTTAGAAAAGATAAATTCTTAAAATTAATTAATAGAAGGGGAATTTGTGGTGCTTCATTAACATAACATCTATATTTATGTGTGTAATCTATTTATATCATCAATCTATTAATCAATAATCTATCTATATTGATAAACAGATTAACAGATACTTTAGCCAAAAGCCAACATCTTACTTAATGAGAAAACAATGGCTCATTTCTCACTAAAGACAAGAACACCACAAAGATGCCCACTATCCCCACTCTCGTTATTATTTGGTTGGAGATCAATGTAACCAGACCAAATAAAATAATTAAAGGAATAAAATTGAAAAGAATAAGTAAAACTATCTCTTGGTATAAATCATAAGATAATATCCCTGAAAACTTCAAAAGAATTGATTTAAAAAAGACTACATATAATAAGAAGTCAAGAAAATAGCAGAATATTGAATTAACATAAGGTATTGATAGACTTTCTGTATCTTCAAACAATAATGAATTAGAAGAGAGAGTAAAAGAAAAAAATAGCCATTTCAAGTGCAAATTTGAAGATTAAATAGGTAGAAATAAAGTTGACACAAAGGAGCAAAGCCTAATAAAGACCATTTTTAAATTTCCCGAAAGATCAAAAGTAGAATTGGACAAGCGAAAGACCAAACCATATTCTTAAAATTACTAGGTATCGAAAAAATGTCAATGATCTCGAAGTCAGTAAATTTACTATAATCACAAGAAATATAGTCATTTATTTTCTGGAGCTACACAAGTTATTACAATATGCTTGTTAAAAAATAATGAATAAAAATTCATTCATAAGAAAAAAAACCTGAAAAAGTTAAGCAGTTGGGAGTGGGGTAGGACTGATCTATCAGAAATTGAAACAAACTAGAAACACTCTATAATGTACTTCCAGAACCCCTCAAAAAGTATAGGTATTGGTACATGAATGGTCAGATAGCAATGTTTTAAAATAGAAGAGCCCAGAATTTTGATGTATGTTTTCAGTGACAACTGAAATCACTAGGGAAAGTAAACTTTTTACTCAATAATGTCAGGAAAACTGGATAGTCATTTACAAAATGATAAAACTGAACCTAGATCCTGCAGTTTACATCAGACTATTTCCAAATAAATTAGAGGTTTTAAAAACTACAAGTAGTAAATGAAAACATGAATAAATTACTTTATAATCAAGGAATGAAACAGACTTTTTAGTATTTAAAATTCAGAAGCAACAAAATATAAGAATGATATATTAAGTTTTAAAAGAAAAATAAAATACTGTAAATTGCAAATAAAAGAATATTTGGAAATTATATTACAGGCAAACATTTTATTTTCCTAGCGTATAGGAAGCTCCTAATAATTAAGAAGAAAACAGTCAAAAAATTCTAACATAAAATTGGGCAAAATAGGTGATGGGAGCTCCAGAGAAAGCTAAGACAAATGACAAGTAATATGAAAAGAATGATCAGTATTATTCATAAGACACACATAAATTAAACTATAAAGAGATGGAATCTCACTTATTAAATTGACAAAAGTTTAAAAGAGTTACAATATGCTGTGTTAGTAATGATGTAGAGAAAAAGATCCTCCACAATGTTGGCAGAGTGACTGAAACATGACACAATTCCTATGGAGGAGAATTTGGCACATCAAACAAAATCCCATAGCATTAACCCCTTGACTCAGCAATTGATTACAAGGATTTCATCAAGGAGAGAAAGAAAACCTTACCACGTGTGAACTATCAAGGAAAATGGTAATTCTTGCAGAATTTTTTGAAACAACAAAAGGTTGGAAACAATTCAAGTGTTCAGCATTAAAGGATGGCTTTAATGAACTATTACTATGAAACGAGGACATTATGCAGCTGTAAAGAAAAATAAAGACCAGTATTTATGTACTGGTAACAAATGATCTCCAAGTTATAATAAATAAAATATTTAAAGAAGTAAAAATATGAATATACTTATAAATGTACTTGCTTATTTTTGTAAAAAATAAGCACCGGAAAAGAAAAAAAGAGAGAATGAAAAGATTTACTTATAAAGGGAACAGAAATTAGAATGAAAGTGAGATTTCTCTGATAATTTAAAATGCCTTTCACTTTTAAGCCATGTAAATGATTTTATGTATTAAAACATAAATAAATCATAAGAAATAACTCTACAAAGTAAAACATATGAATACAATTATATTAAAATTTTGGTTTCATCATTACATAGAGTTTAAGTATATAACAAGTGTATAACAATATATAAATAATAGTATATATTCTAGGACAAGAAAGAACTACAAAAATGTCATAAACTTCTCTTAGTGATTTTATTTTTAGTGCATTGCTATATAATTATGAAATGTAGAATAAATCAAATAAGAACATAGGGTAATGTTAGGAACCGAGCATTTCAATGTACAAGAAAAAAGAACCATTTGTAAAATTAAAGAACTTAAGAAAGAAACCCTATATTAAATTTGTGTTAGGAATATATTATATTGTCATGAACATATGGCTTTAAGAGTTAAGCAAATTCTTTAGAATTTAGTTAGCATCACAAGTATCCATACACAACTGATTAACACATACATAAGAATTTTCTAAAAATAATTATTAAATACAGAGAGTAAATCTTTCTTAGAAATCCATTTCTTAATGAGATGAACAATAAAGATGGACTGTCATTTTGATTCTTAATATCAATTATAAGTATGTTTTGAAATGTCCTTTGCTTGTTACCCCAGAGTTATCTCTTTTTGTTTTTGCCTTTGGTGCAATATAAATAGAAGATTTAAGATGTAAAATGGATAAGATATCTGACTTTCTTTTGTGACTTTAGGATAAGGCAATTATGATGGAGAAGGGCCATAGCAAGGCTCTCCTGGGCAGATGAATTTTAGGAACGGATCCATAAAAAAGCTCGGGGTTAGGAATCAAATCCTTTTAAACTTTCCATGCTCGTGGACTCTTTGGGGAATCTTCATGTAGATCCAGTTTTCATGTACTCAGATTGAAGACTGCTACCTTAAATCACCTAAATATAATTCAGTCACAGGCATTCTCACCCCACCCCACACAGTATCTTCCCTCTTTCGCCCCTTTAGTTGTACTCCCTCTTCAGAATGCGGTTATTCACAATTAAACAACAATAACAAAACCATTTCACTGTCGAAAAAATTCTGGAATGTACCTACATGCGAGCAGATTACAAAAATTTCATCATGACCAAGTTTTCATAATTTCACTTTGTTTTTCACTCTAATTGTGACCTGATTTATTATATGTGGCAAGAGAAACATTGCTTCTTAAACAATAGTAACGTTAGCAAGAGGTATTTATTGATTGCCCACTATATGTAAGCCATTATACCAAGAAGATAGAATGTTTTGTCTTCAACCATTTTAATAATCTCAGCCTCACAGATCTTGAGGATACCAAGGCCTGTCCAAGGTCACACAACTAGTAGAACAGGATTCTGCGTATCCGACTTCAAATTTTGTGTTTCTAATCATTACATTCTGCTGTTATTGTTGCTTGGTTTCAGTTGAAACTTTATTCTTCCATATTTTAAGTGGTCTGATTGTCCCTGTATTATATTCAATACCTCTTTATTTTGAGTTTGAATGAATCAATTTTATATTGTGTTTCAAATTCCTCACCTCTAAAATAAGTGGTTTGGACAAGTCAATTCTGAGATTCCCTTCCAGCGCTAAAACTCTGTGGTTCTACAACTTCTTGCTTTGTCTATAGCTTATTAGAAGCATTTCACATAACGCAATTATTAGAACAACAAAACCAATCTGCTAATCTTTTCCTTTCTGGCTGATAAAAGCAGCTTTCCCAAACTAAATTCAGATATAATCTTATTCCGACTCTTCCTTCTTGCCATTCCTTTTTCCTCCCAACTTTGCCTTTTTCGAGCCACGTCTTTATTATTATTGTTCTTCTTTTTATCAATTTTTTTTTTTAACATTCCTTCTCCTTTACTGGACACTAATTCACAGAGTCAAGGAAGCACACAATTAATTATTCCAAAATTCGGCTTTAATATTTGTTAACCTTTTTGGGGAAAGAAGGTTCATACTGTTAAAGAAGGCACTGGCTTCTTGAAGGAGCTATTTTCTTATGAAATGGTTTTAAAAGAGTGAAAAGCCCTCCAAAATATTTTCCTCCCTTTTCTGCCCTGATAGCTGAAATGTTTGCTACTGGAGTTATCCCTTTATACAAAGACATTGAGGTTCTCGTAGGCTTCTCCTAAAATGTATATATGTTAAGTGAATGAAGGGAGAGGTACTGGGATATGGAGGAACATATAATAAGCTAGAATCATTTATTAAGTCATTAAAATGATTTCACTTTAACTACTTTTCATAATCGTGAGGATCCTAGGGGAACAGGGCACCAACCAGGTGAATTTTGAGTGTTAAAACTGGAGAGATTGCTTGATAAAGTGAGGGGTAGAATAACTCTTGGGAGGCAGGGAACAGCTTGAGGGCATTCTGGTGAAATGACAAATGGAACTGGGAACTTTGCCTACTTTACAATTTCGCCCAAGGCCAGCCTACCTTTAGAGGTCATCTTCTTCAACCCCAGGCCTGCAGACTTGATTGCATCCGCATAGGACAGTTGCATTCCTATCCAATACCTAAATAGCTCCAGCAAAGGAGTTCCAATAACCTTGGTCCAGAGACAAATTATCACAAACTGTTTACCTCACATTTTTGAAAGTATAAATATCCAAAGCCTGGTAATAATGGCAACTCTTTATAAACTACACACTGCTACTCTCTGAGATGGCTGGGGTGCTGCACAGGCAATGAAAGCACAATGCATTTGCTCTCTTGCAAATTAAGCTGTGAAGATCTGCCTCAAACCTTCTACAGAGATTTCTCAGTGAAAGGTAAAGTGTCTGCATATTTAGCCCTGTAGCAAACTCATAGCACCGAGATTTCTTATTAAAAATCCTGTTCTCATAAAATAACCTTCCAGCACACACATCTGATTACTGGATTCCGACTCTTTTCAAAGGGCAAGACCTTGGAAGAGGCACTGGGTGACAGATACGAGTTTGGGGAAACTTTTCACAGGACTGTGCAGACATCTTTGTATCTATGAATTTTCGAATGGACACTCTGTCAGAATACCTAAGTCTTCAGCCGAAAGTAGTTTACCAGAACAGAAATGAGAAAGGATTATGTTCACGCTCTCATCCTACCAAGGTGCATAAACTATTCCTAAAAGGCAGAATACAGTACAAAACACATCATTAAGAAATGTGTTCTGCCTTTGGCAAGGCTTGCTGGCTGGGGCTCACCTAATAGCGGTCTTGTTTATTAGAAGCTGCTTTATTCCTGCAGGAGGGGCAATAACTTTAACATTGGTGGCAAGATACTGAACTTAAAATATGCACCGGCATGCAGAATTAAAGCAGAGATGCAAGTCCTCATTGCTCTATTCACCTATGGAAAAAAATATTAGCACACTACTTTAATTGGCTTTTTCTATGATCAATTTTTGAAAATAAATCATAATATCACCATAGGAAGCCAAGTTATATGTGAATTGCATTAGAAATCCTTTAAAGCTCTTTTATAGTTACAGAGAGGGATACAGATTACTTGATTTTCATTTGTCAGATTTTTTTCTTTTTAAACAGATATGGAAGTCAATCATTCTAAGGTGATTCCCTTTTTAAACTCAATCCCACATTCATACAGCACGCCTTAATGAGTCTACTAGGAGTAAACAAATTAGTCTCCAGAATGTATTATGCATTAATTAATCAAACTAATAGTATTGTATAATGTGCTATAGATGAAAATTGGATTCTAAGTACAATACTCACATATAAGAAGAGAATTGGATAAAAAAAATATGATGTAATAAAAAAAAATCAGTTTCTATAAATCTAAATAAAATAGCTCTGCCTTCCCTCCACCCATTTCAGGCCATTCAATGGCAAAGAGAATATTCAAAGATGGCCTTTACAGCTGAGATAGTTGTGTGATGAGGAAGAAAGCAGCTTTGGGTAACAATATCCGCAGGGTTAGAGGAGGGGTTAGCAAACTATGGACTGCCATGTTTTATATGACTTGGGAGCGAATAATTGTTTTTACATTTTTAAATGGTTGAAAGAAATCAAATGAACATTAATATTTGATGACATGTGAAGATTACATGAAATTCACATTTCATTGTCCATAAATGAAGTTTTATTGTAATGCAGTCACACATGTTCATTGCATATTGCCCATGGTTACTTTTATACTACATCAGAAGGTTGAGTAGTTATGACAGACGCCTGGCCTACAAAGTCAAAAATATACTCTGTCTTTTTATGAAAAAAAAAATTGCCAACTCTAGTCTCAAGGAAGGATAAACCTTCTGCAATAGAACAAATACATCTATGGTATAGGAATATATCTTTAAAAAATGAGAGGCAAAGGCAGACACCATTTTCTATGATACACTAGAAAGAACAACATCACTTCTTGCTCTTCCTGCCAAATTCCTTAGTCTAATTTTGAGAAAAAAAATAGACAATTCAAACAGAGGGACAATATACACAAGCACCCACCTATACTTTCAAAAAAAAAAAAAACAATGACATGTTTATGAAAGAAAAAAAGAAACTGAAGAACTGGTCCAAAATAAAGGAGACTAGGGACACATGACAACCAAATTCAACATGTGACCTTGGATTGGAATGTGGACAAGACTTTTTTTTTTTAACCTTGGTAATGTTTTGACCATAAAGGACATTACAGTAATAATTGGGTGAAAGTTAAATAAGTTTTGGAGATTAGATGATAGAATTGCATTAAAGCTAGTTTTCTATTTTGGATAATTGTAATGTAGTCATGTAAGAGGAGGTTCTTACTCTTAGGAAATACACACGAAAGTATTTGGGGATAATGGGTTCCAAGTATACCATTTAGTCTCAAATGTTTCAGGAAAAACATGTGTAAATGTTTACATGTGTCTGTCTGTCTGTCTGTATGTCTGTCTGTTGTCTGTCTGTCTACCTATCAAGGGATTGAGAAGAATATGCAAATTTTGCAAAATGGAGGAATCTCAGAAATGATATAATGGAGTTGTTTGGCCAACATGACTTTTCCATAAGTCTGAAATTAGTTAAAAGTAAAAAGCTAAAAAAATAAGATGAGGACGTTTCTGATTGATTCTCTCCCTTCATCAATGAGAACTACAAATGACCACTTTTTCAGGTCTTCTTATCAGTAGTACTTGGGTTCTGACTTGTTACTTGGTGTGATGGCTTTGTACTGTTTCACGGTAACTATTCTGGAACTGCATTTCCCAGATTGCCCTTCCTACATGGTTCAGAATCAGTGCTGTACACAAGGGGAATTTGCACAAGATTTTGAAGGTAGAAGGGAAACAACAGCCCTTATTTTTTTCCTTGAAAATTAGGGCTGTCTCCAGGCATTCAGGCAATTCACACATGCTGTCACTGATACAGCAGCTTACTTTGTTGCTGTGGGTCATCTACCAGACCAATAGGTCCTCCAGCTCCCATCAAATCTCCTCCTTCAGGATCTGCTAGTCCTGAATCAGATGTGTTACAGTTTGGTGGGGGAGACTAGAGCACAGCTCCTCCTGCATGTCACCTCGGTGGCAGCTGCAGGTGGTGAGAGACTGACATGGATTCCCATGTGCCCTTATTAACTTCCACACCTAGGTCTCTTTCGTGATTGTCTCCATCACCTCCCAGAGTCATGTAAGGTCTAATACTTACTTTTTAAAAAACCCTTATTCTATATTGTTTACAATGGCTCTACACTTCCCATCAAAATTTGACTCATATCTTTGGTTTCCTGAAATGTAGCAAAGGTCATTTAGCAGCCACTTGATCTGTTCATCTCAATTCAAGTCCCATGTCATTACCCTATCCTTTGAAAACATATCCTTACCTAGAACTGCTAGGAGAGCATACTGAAAAGTTCATATTAATAAAAATGCATGAAATCACCATTTATTCAGCGCCTACCATGTGAAAAATCTCATACTGCACATTATCTCTAAACTCACTAATACCCCGCAAGCTAGTTATCATCGTTAACTTTTACAGATGAGAAACTAAGAGTCAGAGAGCTAAAGTCACTTGTCCAACATTGAGCATCTAAGTCATAGTAAAGCAAGAACTCAAATGCAGTTCTGTTCAAATCTCAAGTTTATATTTTTTTCATTGTACCAACCTGTCATCTTAGGAAAAAGAAATAGCTTTCTCACCCTCCAGAGGATATTGCTTTGTGACTTCCCAGAAATTTATTGAATCTCAATATTTCATTCTCACTTATTCATATCATAGAGTTATTATATATTCGAGGAACTACAACTGGATATATATATATATGTATATACATATATATATACATATATATATATATATAAAATCACCTTTCTGCAGTCCTTATGTCTTAGAAAAGAAAACACCAATAATTGCTGATGTGCGCAGTGAGAAATGTCACATAACACTCTACTAAAGAGCTATTTAGATAGTCTCAACAAATAGTTTCATTTAACCTTTTTAAATCTGTAGACTTTTTCACCATACAACAAATTTTTTTCTTAACATTGCTTTTGATGAACTTCTACATCTATGATCTCATTAAAACTTTACAATAATGAGCCTAGAAAATGTACGGAGCTCGTGTCATTAATGTTTTGTTTTACAGATGCAGAGATTAAATTCTAAGAGATTACATAAATCATATAAGTGGAATATATATTTTTTTAAATCTACCTTGTTTCCTTTCTCTCTTGATCTTATAAGAGCAGATTTTGCGTAAGATTCTACTTCCTACACAATTTTCAGTCCCTATAGTTTGTCTGGAGTTTACTCCTCCATCATAACTAGTAGTGGGTATATTACACTGACCTGGAAAATCATCATATACCATGCACTCTATCATAATGATGTGTTCAAATGGCCACCCACGTCAATTTATTCAGGGCTAAGCTCAGAAGAAAGACCTTGAAGGAAGCACCTTCTTCCCCTGAACTTGGAGGTAAAAGAATGTGAGCCTCTATTTGCACAGGTTAACACAGAATAAAAAAATGAGCTTGAAGTCAATGCAAAAGTAAGAAAAGGTGAGATACAGAGAGATAGTTTCATGTTGCTTGAGCACCTGGTTCCAGCTATACTTGAAGGCAACCACCTTAGAAATTTTTAGTTACATTTAAAATAGATTCTCATTCTATTCTCATCCTCTCTCCCTCTCCCTCTCCCTCTCTCTCTCTCTCTCTCTCTCTCTCTCTCTCTCTCTCCTCTCCCCCCCTCTCCCCTCCTTTCCTTTTTCCTCCTTCTTTATCCCATTCCCTTCTCTTTCCCTCCTCTTTTCACTTATAACTAAGCTTTGTAATCGAAAAGTTAATACTCCTACTAGTAATAAATAATACCCACATTTTTAAATGTTAACTGAAAGTCTGGAACTTAGGTTACTGATATTTAGCATATCATGGTTCTTCACTAAGCAAGCCACCTCCTTAGGAAATGGCATGTGTTTTCCCTCTGGCCGATATATATTTCCAACCTAAACATTCATTCTAATTTTGTTTCTCTAGAGAATTTTCCCTCTTGAAAATCCAATGGAAGAATAAATGCTTGTGGAATCTGACCTTTCTCTGAGCTGTGTAACTCCATGTGTAGTATAAAGGATACCAATAAGGCAAGATTGATCTGAGTGCTATTTTTCTCTTGAAGAAATCCAGTTTATGCTATAATCAACATCCAGAGATTGCATTACAACATCGGTCACCAATATCTCCCTTAATCAATTAATTTTACTATGTTTAGAGAAGATTTATAAGCAAAAACAAGCATTTCTGAATTGTTTCTGTGTGTGATTTTCTTTCCATGTTTTCTTTTTTTATAAAAGACTGATAAATTCTGTACAGTACAACGGCAGGATTTCACTATATTATGATGAAAGAGAACTGAGAACATTTTTGTCTGAGTGATGAAGGAGCCAGCAATATGTAATTTATAGCAAAATAAAAGTAATACTGTATTACACTATAAAGTCGTCAATTGGATTATCACCGAATAAGCTGCTCAATGTTTACTTGTATATAACTGATATGTTGAACAAGCAGGACTTGTAGAGTACAATCAGAAAACTACTTTATTTCTTCCCCTCACTGCTTCTTCAAATCCTTTTCATGTAACCAATTCTCCTGCACCTCGAAGAAATCTTGGGCAGGTCTCATAGTTTAGCTCCTTCCCTTGACCCAATAAATCATTCTTCAGTTAATCTCAGCCATAAGAATCATCTCCTTTTAGTAATTGCTTTGTCCATTCTGTTGTATTGATCACAAACTCAGAAAGTCATTCAAAGTTAAGTTTCCACTAACAGACCCTCCTTCCACCTGCTCCTCCCTTCCTCAGGCTGCCTCCTGTAGCAGGGAGGAGACATGTGATTGGCTTCTTCATCTTTTTGTCTTGATGCTGCTCCTCTTCCCTCACTGAAGTGGCTGCCTGTGATTCCTCCAGTGTTGAAACAGAGGAGGAAGGAGAGGATGCTGACAAGAAAGGTCTTTCTGGGCTTAAACTGTGCAATGGGTGCTGGTTTTCTGTGGAGGTGACTGATGTTCAAAGGTGATTCTATTTCTCATGCATGTTCCCATTTACTACTGAGAGATGTCCTTGGCTGTTCCTCTTGCTTGGCTGGTGCCTTTTCTTCGGCCAGCCATACCACCTCACTTCTGTACCTCACTGTGTACTTCCGGCTTCTTCTGCTGGGGTCACTTGTCATTGGGCAGATGACAACCTCCATGGAAGTAGCCTTAAGCTAACACTCCCACTGTGGAATGTCATGGAATTAACTCCGAGCTGCGTTTAGGAAGAGGGTGGTTTCCAGATGCAGCCCTATTCTCTGCTGCCATGAGACATTTCAGGCAGCCTCTAATGCAGCCTTTTTGTTCAGGAGTTAATTAGACACCATACCATGTCTACTAAACTCCAAGAGTTACACCTCTAGGGTCTCCATGGGGTATCTATCAATAGCCTTCCTAACTAGGTTGGAGGGGAAGTGAAAAACCATCAATCCATTCTCCATCATAAGCAACTATTTCAAGACATTTTTTATTTTTAATTTTCAACTTGTTGGCCCATCAAAATTAAAACTTTTTAGAAGACTGGCAAAACTAGTGTAAAACCACTTCTTTTTTTTTTTTTTTTCTTTCTTTCTTTCTTTTTTTTTTAAGTCCTGCTTGAATAGTCTAGCTCTTCCCTCTGGAATTTAGACACTTGGCACTGACTTTCTTATTTTTTTTTTTTTTTTTCTTTCTTTCTTTTTTTTTTTAAGTCCTGCTTGAATAGTCTAGCTCTTCCCTCTGGAATTTAGACACTTGGCACTGACTTTCTTAGAGCTTTGTGTAAATCCGAGTCCTTAAACAGCCCATTGATGTGAATCTCTTCCACTCAAAGCAGTTTCACCAAATATCAGAGTATTTTTTATTTGAAAAAAAATCATAATCTATAGTTCAACCAATTGATAGCTGTCTACGTATGTGACAGTTAGGAATAACTAAGTAATTATTTTTACCCTGCTAGTATACATTTAATGTTTAGATTTAATTTTAATCAACCGATCTGCCTGTCATCTTCATGCTGAGTAGACTTACTCATCCTGAAAGTATAAATGTATTAACTAGTTGCAGAATGGGAGGACATCTCCCAGGAGAATAGATCTGGGAAAGATTCATTTTGTTCTACTCTGACTAGACAAAAGCAAAGAAGTTGCTTAGATTTTAGTTTCAGGTACAAGCAAATCCAAGGGGACTCCTGGTTACTTTATCAAAGGAGGTCAGCAGACCTGGTTGTTATAGCATGGTGATTCTGGACCAGGGACAGTTTTGCCTCCTAGGGGACAATCTGGCAATATCTGCAGACATTTTTGATCATTAAGGCTGGGACAGGGGGTGCTGTTGGTATGCAGTGTGCAGAGGCCGGGGATGCTGATATATATGCTACCGTCATGGGACAGTTCCTTTCACAAAGAACTGTCGGGTCTAGAGTGTTGATTGTGTTGAGGTCGAGAAGTCCTGCTTAAATGAGGAAGAGCACCATAAACTACGAACGGGAGGCACTGAACACAAAATCTTTGCACTTTTCAAAACTGTTAACCACTTTTATTTCTCCCATTTATTCCACTAGGAAAGAGCTTTATAAGGTGTGTGTTGATCTCCTCTTAAGCAAGAACATAAATTCAAGGAAAGCTTGAGCTCCCCGCTCTTTCCCTCCCATAATCAGGCTTACAGTGGAAGAGCCCTAGCATAGTCAGCTTCAAAATCCTAGACTGGGTACTCTCCAAATGACTTTTAGAAAATATCTTCACACTATTTAAAGTTGATATCTAAACTTTTAATTATCATATGTTGAGAGCTGTGAAGTAAATATTTTCCAGAAGTGAGATATATTGCACATAGGCTTTAAATATACCATTGTCAAAAGTTTATGGCTTCAAGTTTAGTTCATTCAACTACATAAGCTAATTGGCAAAGTTAATTCTCATTGTCAAACCAGTCCTTC
>NW_011888811.1:3077601-3079650 GCF_000151845.1 Pteropus vampyrus
TTTTTTTTTTAAGTCCTGCTTGAATAGTCTAGCTCTTCCCTCTGGAATTTAGACACTTGGCACTGACTTTCTTAGAGCTTTGTGTAAATCCGAGTCCTTAAACAGCCCATTGATGTGAATCTCTTCCACTCAAAGCAGTTTCACCAAATATCAGAGTATTTTTTATTTGAAAAAAAATCATAATCTATAGTTCAACCAATTGATAGCTGTCTACGTATGTGACAGTTAGGAATAACTAAGTAATTATTTTTACCCTGCTAGTATACATTTAATGTTTAGATTTAATTTTAATCAACCGATCTGCCTGTCATCTTCATGCTGAGTAGACTTACTCATCCTGAAAGTATAAATGTATTAACTAGTTGCAGAATGGGAGGACATCTCCCAGGAGAATAGATCTGGGAAAGATTCATTTTGTTCTACTCTGACTAGACAAAAGCAAAGAAGTTGCTTAGATTTTAGTTTCAGGTACAAGCAAATCCAAGGGGACTCCTGGTTACTTTATCAAAGGAGGTCAGCAGACCTGGTTGTTATAGCATGGTGATTCTGGACCAGGGACAGTTTTGCCTCCTAGGGGACAATCTGGCAATATCTGCAGACATTTTTGATCATTAAGGCTGGGACAGGGGGTGCTGTTGGTATGCAGTGTGCAGAGGCCGGGGATGCTGATATATATGCTACCGTCATGGGACAGTTCCTTTCACAAAGAACTGTCGGGTCTAGAGTGTTGATTGTGTTGAGGTCGAGAAGTCCTGCTTAAATGAGGAAGAGCACCATAAACTACGAACGGGAGGCACTGAACACAAAATCTTTGCACTTTTCAAAACTGTTAACCACTTTTATTTCTCCCATTTATTCCACTAAGAAAGAGCTTTATAAGGTGTGTGTTGATCTCCTCTTAAGCAAGAACATAAATTCAAGGAAAGCTTGAGCTCCCCGCTCTTTCCCTCCCATAATCAGGCTTACAGTGGAAGAGCCCTAGCATAGTCAGCTTCAAAATCCTAGACTGGGTACTCTCCAAATGACTTTTAGAAAATATCTTCACACTATTTAAAGTTGATATCTAAACTTTTAATTATCATATGTTGAGAGCTGTGAAGTAAATATTTTCCAGAAGTGAGATATATTGCACATAGGCTTTAAATATACCATTGTCAAAAGTTTATGGCTTCAAGTTTAGTTCATTCAACTACATAAGCTAATTGGCAAAGTTAATTCTCATTGTCAAACCAGTCCTTCACAGCAAATGTATTTTCAATCAGAAAATGTCTGATTTTAGTTTTTAATAAAATAAAATAATGTGCATCTCTGTGACAACTTTTCTCACTTTTTAATTCTCATCTAATAGACTATTAAAAAAAGGAGTTAGTTTATCACTAGAATGTGAACTCCAAAAGGGCAGAGAGTTTTGACTGTTGCTTAGTAATATACTCTCTGACATTAAGTACATAATAGGTGCTTTACAAGTATTTAATACTGGATGAAAGAAGAGATCACAGATAGTTAGATTAGATAGATTGATAGATAGATAGACAAATGGATGATAGATAGATAGACAGATGATAGATGATAAACAGAGGCACTGAACTCCACCATGAATTTATGGCCAGGATGGAATAAAATGCCTCAGTCACCTCAATGAATTTATGTATTCTCAAATTATCACTGGGAGTCTTTATTACCTGGGGCACACATATTTGGACTGAGCAAGAGTTTACCTTGTACAGCAACAATGTGCACTGTGCAAGGGGATCAAGGAATGAACTGGCAGACCACAGACAGGTTTTTAGGAGGATAATTTTGGAAAGAAGAGTGCAGGAAATGAATTGCTCTAAAGCCATCCACACCAATGTAACTGCTGGACAGTCTTCTTCTGCTCTGATTTGGAGACTGGACTGCTAACGATAAGGGAATGACATATTAATCATAAAAGCAAAGCAGGACAACATAAGCAAGGTTGAGCAAAAAGGGAGATGAAGTGAGAATACATGACAGGGCCGGACCAGTGACCTAATGATAGGACAATCGGGATTGCTCTAAAGGAACAAG
>NW_011888811.1:3080899-3085406 GCF_000151845.1 Pteropus vampyrus
CAGCTAGAGAGATTAAATGCCATACAAAAATGCTAATAATAAAGGTATTAAGTCTTGGTAATTATGTCTCAGTGATATGTAATCATTATTTCATTTAATTCTTTTACCAAATCTGTGATATAGGCACCATCAGTTTCCCCATTCAGCAACTGAAGAAACTGAGGCTTAGGAAAGGAAAGGTCAGTAACTATCCCCAGGTCATACATCTAGTAAGATAAAGCTAGAGAACTTGAGTGATGCCTTTTATACAAAGTTGTATCTAAACACTTACCAGATTTACTATAATTTGCCCTAGGCTTTGCTGTCTAGACGTGACAAGCTTCCTCGTAGGAGAAGATCTTATTCAAGGTGCCAGAAAACTTAGAAAGGTTTAAGCCAGTCAAACTCTTTGATTGAAAGTAAATGACAACCATTGTTTGCCTGCTCACTTTTACTTTTAATGTACATTTGTGTGAGAGTGTAGAGATGAAAGCCTTGTCAGTCACAGGTTCACTTAAAAAAAAAAAATCAATCCAAAAGCAAAAGGATCTCAAAAAAGATTCTACAGTGGCAACATGAGCTAGTCCCAAATGCCTATTTTCCATTCAGTTGTTTTTCAAAGTTTGAAAGCTGCTTGTTAATTCTGTTTATATATACAAAAGATTTTAACGTGTTTGTTTTTTCTAAGTAACATGATAGAGTCAAGTGTTTCTTTTTTTATTATTATTGAGATATCAGTAGGAAAAATATTTTAGATGTCAGTAGGAAATAATATAATTAATTATAATGGCATTTACTAACTTTTAGAGATTGTCATTTATTCTTTTTAATTGTGCTAACATTTAATTAGAAGGTATACATAAGCACAATTGTTACAGAACTTTAATAGGTGAACATCATCGTTTTTGTTCTATGATTTTATCTTCTTTCTTCTAACATGAAGAAGAGGTTTCATTTGGACAGTCTTCTGTCTATGGTTAATATAAATGTGAAACATCCTCTAAACATTACATAGGGAGGAACATGTAAAGATATTTTCTACAGAATTCTACCAATATACTAGGCTTCTATTCAGTGCCAACTTAATAAATGCTCACATGGCTCAATTTCTGTCTGCCAGAAAGTAGCTAAAAAGGAACTCCGACTTTTATTTGCATCTCTCAAAAAACACTAACATTCCCATACCAATATTTCTAGAAATTTTTCCCTCCAATGTCTAATATGTTCTTGCCTTGTGTCTGTTCAAAAGTCCTTCAAAGTCTGAAATCTCAAACCTTCTTCTCTCAACTCATCTGCTGGCACTTTTCCTACTCTTTGCTCCCATTTTTAGTTAGAATTCATCTTTCTAGATGCATTTTCTCCCTCTCTCCTAACACTTTGAAAGTCATTCCTACCTACCTCCATTCTCCTAGTTTTGTACCACAAAAGATTCTGGAACCGTGCTGGCAAACTCTTTGCTTTAGGTGAAGGGGTAGGGGTAGGGGTGCAGCAAGAGGACGGGGGAAGACGCTTACTACTCAAACAATAACACATCCTATTCCATTGCACGAATAATAAGGGAAGGGGTCCGATATTTTCCTGATAAGTTCCCCTTAGTCTGGCATTAACAGTTGGTTTCCAGCTTCCAGCTTCTTTTAAATTTCCATGAACCAGCCTCATCATATTCCCCAGAGGTACCAGTGCCATCTAAGTAGCATTCATTCCTCCTCGAAGGTCTGACCCTCAGCTCTAGAGACACAGAGGAAATGGCACCAGGTGGGCAGAACTACATGTCTGAGTCCCAGAAGCTGAGCCTGCCTTGACATTGATGCACTTCTGATAACTCCAACTGCTTTCTCTGTTCCCTCAGCTCAGGAGGTGGTGGCCACATCCTGTAGTTATGATATCTAGATTACCCCAGGTGGTCCTTTGATGTTGATTCAGTTCTCTAACATCTGCATACTCATTGCTTTTATTAAATTCCCCCTGTATAAATTCCTAGTATGGTTTCTGGTTTCCTCACTGGAGCTGGGTTGAGACAGGGCTGGAGGATGCTAAAAGCTTAGATCGCTGGACTGTTACTGAAAAAGAGTCACACTCTATATGTGGAGGAGAAACACTGTATGTTCTACTTTGAAACTGAAAATTATTGTTAAAAACAGTTACCTAATCCTGAAGTAAAATGATAGTAGTTTAAATTGTTAAGCAAAAATCTCAATTTGTTCTTTGTTTCTATGTTTTGAGTATTTTAAAAATATTGTACTGTTGTTCATGAAATGATTACATGTTCTTGAAATAGATCAAATTTTATGAAAAACCTTATAACTTATTTATAGATTCGTAAAATTGAGTGCCAGTGGCTCCCAAGAGAGACATCTAAGGTAAGACATTTTTTCCCCCTACTTCTGCATCTCTTTCTGCATCTCATGGAGGACCAATAATTTTTGAGGCCTTCTGGAAATTTACGTATAAAATAAAAAAACAGCTAAAACTATACTGTTGTGTTTTGCCTCCAGGAAAACAAATAATGTGTGGCAAATGACTCATTTTATAAGTGTTTTGTCAATATAATACTTACAATAGCACGTTGTGTTTGAATAGAGTTTTACTATGTACGAAATACTTTTTTATCTCTTACCATCCATATTCTTATCCAAGACTATATATCAGGTATATTTTACATTTTTTTCCTTTAGAGAATCTTAAACTTAGAAGGATGCAGAAATTTACCCAAAGCTTTAGGAGTAAAAGGTAGCACCTGATCTTATACTTATATCTCAGAACTTTCTATCCAGGCAGTATTTTGCTTTGCCTCATTGTTGATTGACTCTCTCATAAAAAGTATGTTATCCAAAAAAGAGTATCTCATCATGGCCCAACAATGGTGAAAACTCCCAAATTAACAATGTTGGAAAAAACACATTATCGCATTTATTGTGTAGCTTATGTAATTTTTTTTTTTTTTTTTTTTTTTTTTACTGTGTTTAACAGAAGGTTTATCAGAGACAGGGCTCTAAGAAACCACCTGGAAGGTATAATTACCTTCAGAAATATTTTATTATTAAAAAGTATAATGAGAGGTCCTATAAGAGTAGATTAAACTATTAGGCAACCTGCCATGAGTGACTTTGTAATTTGAAAGATCATTTATCATTTTCAATCATGACTTTCGTTCATTTTTTCTAGGTGATTTTTCAAATTACTCAAAAAAAAATCTCATTTTTTTTTGGATTGCTCAGTAGATAAATTGCTCTTCTTTTTTTAGCACAGAAAATAAAGGTACCTTCGATAATTAATCTAGATATACATGTACCATTTAAATTTACAACAGCTTTAAAATTTATCTTTGTATTAAGTTGTTGGATACTCAGTAATTCTTACTTCAGAAATCCATTCTTGTGGCCTTAATTTCCTTTATCTCTCAGTCTTTTTAAACTTACCCAAATAGTTATAAACTATTGACAATTCTTCATCAGAAAGTAAACTAATAAAAAGCATATAATTTAGGCTTATTGATAAAGACTTAAATATAAGTATATAAGTATATGCATATACAATGTTTTCACAGAAGCTGCTAATTTCCTACTCAATATCAATTTCCCTCTATTTCCTTACAAAGGAATGCCTATATTGCTGAAAGCAGCAGTATATCCAGCTAAAAATTACTTTTCCAACCATCCTGTACAGATAGGGGTGGCCAATGAAGTATAAACAACCATGTGATGTGGCTTCTTACAGATGTCAGGTTTTAACTATTTTATAAATATTTTTTCCTTCTTTCATTTTGACTTACTGATGTGGATGGAGACATGATGGCTGGTACTACAGTATCTATATTGTGGAGGTTACACAGTCAAATATAAGAAACAAAACTGTATTCTAAAATGAGCAAAGCAGTTGACAGGAGGATCATGGGCAATTGATAATACAAGGAGCTGCCAAAGACCCCCAATCTGCCTGTCTGAATTTTGTTTGTTTGTTTGTTTGTTTGTAAGAGAAGCCACTGTATCTTCAGATCGTTTACTAACAGGCACATATAGTTCCCTAATTAATATACATGCTTTTGAAGATATGGGATGTTCTTTACACAAGTCTGGTGGGACCATACACTGCTATACAGTTTGGAAGAGAAACTGACATGCAATATCAAAAGTCTGTAAATGTAAATATATTTTTACTTAGCAATTTCACATCTAGTAAAATTTATCTAAAGGAAATAAAGCTGAGTATAATATGGACTTATAGTGACATTAAACTCAATATTGCTTACATCTGTTTGAATATTTGAACCAACATAAATGCACAATAAAAGTTATTATAGTACCATCATACACAGCTCAACACTAAAAATAGTTTGTGCAATATTATAACATGAAAAAAATTTATGACATTGTAAACTATCCTAAAGTGGCATCATATATTTAATTAAAGTACATCAAATGTATAAGATACACATTACGATACAGGCAATGTCAGCTATAAAAAAAAAAGTCACACATGTGCATAGAAAACTATCTATATGGTCATACAAGAAAAGTTGATATAGATA
>NW_011888811.1:3088406-3092257 GCF_000151845.1 Pteropus vampyrus
CACACACACACACACACACACTAAAATGTTTTTGAAAAATATCAGCTTGGATCACACTATGTCGATATAGCTTACACTAGTTTTATGCAAATGAAACTTGAAGTACCTCTTTATTTTTACTTACAAATGGAATGATAAATAGATAAGCAGACACACATAAACACAAATAATTTTTAAAATGATATTATACAAATCATTACATGAGTTTAATTGAATATAAAAAGAAAAAACTAAAATTAGAAAAAAATTGAAATTAAAAAAATGGTTGACTTTTAGGAAAACATGTTTTTGTTTCTTTTTTTTTTAATCAGAGATTCTAGTTTCCTTTTGAATGCATTGGATGCATTTTCAGATATTAAAGAGAGATTAATTTTTATGAATGGTATATATGGTTATACAAACAAAAAGTGTTTTCAGTTATGAATGGTATATATGGTTACACAAACAAAAAGTGTTTTCAGACTTCTATACTGAAATTATGTATGGTTAAATAATGTATGGTTAAATTAAATAATTTCTGTTATCATTTGAATTAATTAGAAAAAGGATCAGGATGAAAAGTAGATGGGGTGGAATTCTCCATAGGTGGATGGCTTTGACATTGGATGGCAGGGATAGGTGGATTCATTATAATAGCCTATCTACTTTTTTTTTCCTGAGACTTTATTTTCTTTTTAGAGCAGTGTTAAGTTCACAGCAAAATTAAGAGGAAGGTACAGAGATGCCCCTATATGCCCTGCTCTCATACACACATAGTCTATCTACTTTTATATATATTTGCAATTCTCCATAACATAAAATTTTAAAAAAGAGATTCTAGATTCTAAAATAGAATTCTGTTTAAAACAACCTGGGCACCCTGCTAAAGGGTATCTCTTGAACACATGCCTGACAGACAGGCTGAAGTATAAGGTGAAGGCTTTGAGAAAGTGGGCAGATGTCCATTAGGAATTAGTATAACAGAGCTAAAACCAGCATCGCTTTTGACCCAGCTTTCCAAGTTTCCACAAGCAAGCAGTAATACTCCAAACTCAATTATCTGCCTTCTGTTCTGCTGGCCAACCATTGGATTGATGATAGAGCAAAGGTAACAAAATTAAACAAAACAGGGATTTTATGTAAAAGGAATTTCTTTCTGCCTTTGTGATAAGGTGGTATTATCATCATTATAAAAGGTTTAAAGTAAGTGAGGCATTTTATATTACCTGTAAAATACATTTTAAAGTGCTAACCTTGAGAAGAATAACCCTGATTAATTATAGTTCCCAATAATTAATTCACTCTTTTAAATTTTTTATCCAATTATAATTCTTCTTCCTAGCTGGTTTCCACTGTAATCACTCATGTTCTGTAAGAATAAAATACTCAGAAATGGATCTAATTCAGCAACCTGAATATAGCAGCACTAATTATAAAAGTAAACTGTATAAAATGTCAAAAATAATGTGACCAATTTTTTTTTTTGTGACAACTTAAGGAATTAATAGGTTTAACTCAAAGGTATCCCTTCTAAAGTTCCACATTGACACTCTTATTTCTGCAGAGCAGCTAGGAGACTCGCTCTTTGAAACGATTAGTACTATTTCCTATAATCTCCCAAATAATAAACATTAAAAAACCCACAGGTATGAAGAACAAAAACATATGAAATAATATATAATAGGAAATATATATCATATATTAAAATAAGTATTATAATATATCATATATATGATAGAAAAAAAATCTTTGCTAGTTGAGGATAGTCAATTCTTTTTCAAAGACTTCAAGGAGTTTTCTTATAGGAATACCAATGACCAAACTTTACCATTAAGATTTTTAGATGGTTAGATGAGAACAAACCCACAGGGAATAAAGAGAGAAAAAAAGCAACTCAGTCCAACACACTTGAACAGTTAAATTGTTATTGAGGTAGCAGAGACAAGGAAAGCTTTGAAAAAATTTTTCTCTATAGTGAAAACTATGAATTCAAGCTGAACAGGTTTTCATTAATATGATAAAGGATTTGCTTTTGAAGACTAGAAATTGTGTTAGAAATTACTTGTTATATAGTTCTGAGACTGAAGTGTCATATATTAAAGGGAATCATTACAGTAAAGGGATCTGGAGAAAAGTACCAAACCCTTTGGTGGCACACTAGAGAAACGATTCATCACCATGGGGGTTCTGAGAGATTGGTGGTATGGTGTGAATATCAGGAGCTAAAAAGTTAGATCCTTCATGTACTCAGTATCTATCCTGGAAGCTGCTCTGCAGAGGGATCACATTTGTCACCAAGAAGTCGGTAATGTGGACTAACACAGACTAGCTGAGCCCTCAAGGAATCCGATTCCCAGAGACCATCCCTAAATGTAGGTGCTAGAAGGTACTAAGGAGCCAAATGGTTTTCCAGTTCTGAAAGTTGGTACAACTGAAATTTATTTCAGCCTCACCCAGCAATTATCTCATTTAGCAAACTATGTCACACGAGGTTGAAATAATGAGAAGTAACTACAAGTCAGAAACTCCATAAATGGAACCAAGCAAGGTAGTCTGTGATGAGACACCTGGGAAATTAGAGGACGGAATCTGGATTACATAAAATTATATATTTTTATCAGATGATATATATTTTTATCTGTCCTTAGAGTTGCAGCAATTATTCATTTGACGATACCATCTGGGTTTCTAAGAGCTAGAGGGGAATAGGTGAGTCCATACTTATTAAATTTAGGAAAAAAATGGAGATTGAATTATTTTTAATGTGATACCCTAGTTTGGTGACTTAGATGGAAACTAAAAAAGCCTGGTCTAAAAAGAAGGAATAAAAATTATGGATTTTAAAAAAAAGAGTAAAAATGAAACCTATTAGTTCCTTTCGATCAAGGCTATGTCTCTCACTAAATGATGCTTATAATAAGCAGATAAATCTTTATTCTTAAGTAATAATCTTTTGTTCAATTTACCTTGGAGAAGAGGGTATAAAGATTTGGGGCTACAAAGGAGACAAGAAGGATCTAGATATAGAGAAAGAATATTATAATGTACAAAGACCTCTCCCCTCAAGGGCAGAAGCCAACTCTATGTATTGCTTTCCCATCTAAAGTTTAACTTATTTGGAGATAGGCAAATAATACATATATATATAGTATGTATGTATGTATGTATATATATGTATACATATACACACACATACACACACACACACACTTCAATATCACATATATTGTATGCCTTTATATGCCTATAGATATCAGGATATTATAGCACTATGGGGGGGGATATGATCATGTAGTTGTATAATTTTTCTACCAATAAAAGTCTTATGATATGGCCATTATTATCTCCCATTTGTAGTCGTAGGATTTAATTCTTGCTGTTTGCTCTCTGATTTCACTGAACCTGCTAACAAATACTCTCTCTTTGGATCTCCTTGTCCTTTAGATCTCTCATACAACACAGGAAATCTCTTAACTGATCCCTTGTCTAAAAATACTGGAATCCTGATTGTTTTTTTTTGTTTTTTTTAAACAAATCTGTATATGGATGTGCCTTCTTATTCGTGGCTTTGGTTAATTACTCTTGAAGTCTTTCTTCCTGTTCTGACAAGTCTTCATTCAGGACTAGGAATCTCTTCAGTTTCTGAATACTTACTCTCCGATGACTGACTGACTCCATTGCTATATGAGTTTTGTTCCACAGAAGAAAAGAGAAAAAGAGATAGACAGAGATAGAGATAGAGATAGAGATAGAGATAGAGATAGAGATAGAGATAGAGATAGAGATAGATAGAGATGATAGAAAGAAGAAGAAGAAGGAGAAGAAGGAAAAGAAGGAGAAAGAGGAAGAAAAGAAAGAGAAGAAGAAGGAGA
>NW_011888811.1:3093017-3095424 GCF_000151845.1 Pteropus vampyrus
AGTAACTATAGGTCCATTGCTCTAATTTCCCAAGCAAGTAACGTGATGCTCAAGGTGATACAAACAAGGTTTCTACCTTAAATGAAACAAGAAATGCCAGATATTCAAGCTGGATGCAGAAAAGAAAGGTGTATTCAAGATCTAATAGTGAATATTCATTGAATAGTGGAGTGCTTAAAGAATATCAAATGAAGGTTAGTCCAAGCTTTTTAAACACAGTTAAATCTTTGAAAGTGGATCATGGAAGCTATGGGTTTCTTTAAAATAAATGGGTGTGCCTCAGCCCTCGATAAATTCAGATTCGTATTGAGGACAGGAAGCCAATGTGCAGAGAGAATGGGGAGAGACAGAACGTTTTCCCTTATGGAAAGGTATCAGACAAGGTTACATTTTATCTCCCTATTTGTTTAATGTATGCGCAGAATATATCATACTAAAACCTGGGCTAGACTCAGAGGAAGGAGGAGTGAAAATCAGTGGAAGAATTCTCAGTAACTTAAGATGTGCAGATGACACAGTCTTACTGGCAGAAAACAGCAATAATCTGAAACAACTTCTGATGAAAGTGAAAAGAAGGAAGTGCCAAAGCTTGAACACCAAGAAGACAAAAATCTTGACTACTGAAGAAAACACATGACTTTAACATAGACAATAAAGATATTGGAAGTATTAAAGATTTTACCTATCTTGATTCAGTCATCGATTTGGATGGAGACTACAGCCAAGAAATCAAGAGAAAGCTGCAACTCAAAAGGGCAGCGATGGGAGAATTAGAACAGATCACCAAGAACAAAGATGTGTCATTAAAGACTAGGGGGAAGGTCATCCACACTCTCGTCTTCCCATTTACTGTGTACGGATGTGAAAGCGGGACGGTGACGAGTAAAATCGATTCATTTGAAAGATGGTTTTGGAGGAGAGCTCTCTGGATACCCCAGACCACCAGAAAGACAACCGAGTGGGTCCTAGAGCAATTTAGCCTGTAACATCACTGGAGGCAAACATGACAAAACTGAACTTGTCCCTTTTTAGGCCTATCGTGAGAAGGCAGAGTTCTTTAGAAAAGACAATAATGCTGAGAAAAATAGAAGCCAGCAGGAAAAAAGGAAGACCAAATATGAAATGGACTGACTCCAGAAAAGAAGTCATGCACACGAGTCCACAGGAGCTCAGCAGGGCTGTTGCGGGCAGCACACTGGGAATCTCACTCAGGCATAGGGCTGTCAGGACTCACAGCTGACTCAGTAGCACAGAATACACATTCATAGTATTTACATAAATGCATTATTTAATTTAATTATATCTAACTCATACTAATTCTCTAAATTGGGTATAATTATCTCCATTTAATAAATGAAATAACTGAAGCTCAGGTAATACAGTTAACAGGCTGAGCTTCCCCCAGTGGGAAATACTGCAGTCAGATTCGGTTGGTCTAATAACAAAATCTTCCTTCTAAATTAGTGAGTATATGTATGAAGGAACCGAGACCCAGATTAATACTTGTTCCTTATATCTAATTCATAGGATAATTTAGGCATGTAAACTCTGTAAGTTAATACATGTTTTCTGATGATCCAACTATCACCTTTTACTTTTGAAAGTGAAATAATCATAACAACCAACCAGGAGGGCAAGTAGTAAAATATCTAAAGAGAAAAGCCAATTATTTCAATATTTATTCATTCATTCATTTATTTGAAAACTGTGCCCTACATCGTAAAGTATTGTGCTACTTAAGCAGGTTTTTTCTAAGAAATAACACAGGCATTGTATTTCTCCACCCACAAGAATAAGATATATTCACTGCAAAATTAACTCTGGTTTTCTTTTCCTTAAGTGAATTATGGGTATTGTGATAATCTAAATAGTATTCAGACTTTTAAGAGAGCCCAATACTGAAGGAAACAGAAAGACTCAATTTAGTACGAAAGGGAAATGGACAATTAGCCTATTAATTCTTTATTAGATTCATAGAAGGTTAATTGATAACTCAATAGTTTTAACCACAGCCATGATACCCTTGTTGGCTCAGAATACAGGAAGAAGAGGATCATTTGCTTAGAAAAACTCATAGATAAGTCGCTTCTTAAAGTCACTAGTTGACATTTAAAAAAATCTACAGACATCCTGTTTTGAGAGCTTCTAGTCAACATATAAGACTGTGAAGCAATTTTTGATGCTTGCTCTCAACCAGGAGCATGAAATAAAGACCCAAATGAAAATCCTGCGAGACCAAAGTTTTCACTGTAGCGTGGTCATGAATAAGGCACCTAGAAGATGGACTGTTACTTTGAGTTGGAGATGACCTAACACATATATTCTCTTTATCTTCATAAAAACACAGTGATCCCTTAAGAAACATATTGTGCTATTTATTTTATGAAATATTTAAAAGAAATAATTA
>NW_011888811.1:3095474-3097995 GCF_000151845.1 Pteropus vampyrus
TCTGTAATGGAAACTAATTTGAATTTTCAAACTCTGTATTTCAATGTCCATATCCTTTTTATTATCTTTCAAAGCAATAAAGCAATCTGAAGTAATTCCTCGTAGAAAGAATAATTAAATTTATGTAAGTGGCATTGCGACATATAAAACAAAACTATATCCTTTCAAATTACATATTTGGATGATTTCAAAAAATTTTTGCCATGCAAAAGATGTGGAATGGTCAAACTTAGTACCTCAGTGATGACAGATGGACTCAGGAAGTGTTACAGAAAAATTTTGCACTGAGTTTCTCTCTTAATCTGTGGGGAGACTGGACTAAACATTGATGTTATTCTTGGAGATGAGCATGGTACCTGAAACCAATGTTTGGATGGGAGTAATTTAAGACACAAACAGAAGCTATCAGAATGGAAAGGCCTATTGGCTGAATTATCAGCTGAAAGCACTCTTTGTGGAACACATATACAAAGTCCCTAACACAGTATTGATGGGCACAGGATGAACCACCACTCAGCAGGCACCAAATCCATTTCACTAATTCTCCTGGCCAGAAGAAAAGACACTAACCCAGAATGGAGTCAATCAGCAAAGCCAAGGTTTGCCATGCAAGCTGTACACGCTGGCAAATTTATAAATCTATTGTGATTGAGGTAGTCTATTTGGAGAAGAAGAAAATTTTTGAAAAGTTTCATTCTCTATTAAGGAACTGTAGAGATGAAAAGAAAGTTAATTATCTAGAACTAACCTATTTTAAGTGAAAGTATTTAAATTTTAAAGTTATTTCTACTAATAATAAATATTACTTATTGAGTATGTATTCATACTATTTGTATGACTGTAACATTTGCACTGTTTGTATGACTAGAACAACGGCCTACAGACTGGAAATGTTCAGTATATATCCTAATCTTCAAGTGAGAAGATGCAAAGAAATACAGTAACTATAGGTCCATTGCTCTAATTTCCCAAGCAAGTAACGTGATGCTCAAGGTGATACAAACAAGGTTTCTACCTTAAATGAAACAAGAAATGCCAGATATTCAAGCTGGATGCAGAAAAGAAAGGTGTATTCAAGATCTAATAGTGAATATTCATTGAATAGTGGAGTGCTTAAAGAATATCAAACGAAGGTTAGTCCAAGCTTTTTAAACACAGTTAAATCTTTGAAAGTGGATCATGGAAGCTATGGGTTTCTTTAAAATAAATGGGTGTGCCTCAGCCCTCGATAAATTCAGATTCGTATTGAGGACAGGAAGCCAATGTGCAGAGAGAATGGGGAGAGACAGAACGTTTTCCCTTATGGAAAGGTATCAGACAAGGTTACATTTTATCTCCCTATTTGTTTAATGTATGCGCAGAATATATCATACTAAAACCTGGGCTAGACTCAGAGGAAGGAGGAGTGAAAATCAGTGGAAGAATTCTCAGTAACTTAAGATGTGCAGATGACACAGTCTTACTGGCAGAAAACAGCAATAATCTGAAACAACTTCTGATGAAAGTGAAAAGAAGGAAGTGCCAAAGCTTGAACACCAAGAAGACAAAAATCTTGACTACTGAAGAAAACACATGACTTTAACATAGACAATAAAGATATTGGAAGTATTAAAGATTTTACCTATCTTGATTCAGTCATCGATTTGGATGGAGACTACAGCCAAGAAATCAAGAGAAAGCTGCAACTCAAAAGGGCAGCGATGGGAGAATTAGAACAGATCACCAAGAACAAAGATGTGTCATTAAAGACTAGGGGGAAGGTCATCCACACTCTCGTCTTCCCATTTACTGTGTACGGATGTGAAAGCGGGACGGTGACGAGTAAAATCGATTCATTTGAAAGATGGTTTTGGAGGAGAGCTCTCTGGATACCCCAGACCACCAGAAAGACAACCGAGTGGGTCCTAGAGCAATTTAGCCTGTAACATCACTGGAGGCAAACATGACAAAACTGAACTTGTCCCTTTTTAGGCCTATCGTGAGAAGGCAGAGTTCTTTAGAAAAGACAATAATGCTGAGAAAAATAGAAGCCAGCAGGAAAAAAGGAAGACCAAATATGAAATGGACTGACTCCAGAAAAGAAGTCATGCACACGAGTCCACAGGAGCTCAGCAGGGCTGTTGCGGGCAGCACACTGGGAATCTCACTCAGGCATAGGGCTGTCAGGACTCACAGCTGACTCAGTAGCACAGAATACACATTCATAGTATTTACATAAATGCATTATTTAATTTAATTATATCTAACTCATACTAATTCTCTAAATTGGGTATAATTATCTCCATTTAATAAATGAAATAACTGAAGCTCAGGTAATACAGTTAACAGGCTGAGCTTCCCCCAGTGGGAAATACTGCAGTCAGATTCGGTTGGTCTAATAACAAAATCTTCCTTCTAAATTAGTGAGTATATGTATGAAGGAACCGAGACCCAGATTAATACTTGTTCCTTATATCTAATTCATAGGATAATTTAGGCATGTAAACTCTGTAAGTTAATACATGTTTTCTGATGATCCAAC
>NW_011888811.1:3099210-3102153 GCF_000151845.1 Pteropus vampyrus
CATTAGAATCTGAGACCTTTAAAAAAGAAAGAGGAAAATAATAACTTAAAGAAGATAAGATTTTTAACAAGGTCAGTCATACTGTTCTTATCCATGTAGTTAATTCATCAATCAATTCATTTGTTTATTATGGTAGTAATATGAGTATTAATCATCTTGTATGTGCCAAATATTGAGTTAGGTGATGTGTATATAATGATTAACAGAGTACAGTCTCTTTCCTCGGAGACTTTAAAGTGAAATGGGAAAGATACCTAAAGAAGCATATTATTACAACATAGTGATAGACATGCCATGATCAGGGCACTTTTTGCTTAGGCAGGAAATGGGGTTAAATATTGCTGGTGATAGGAGCTGGATAATACCAATTTGAATTCACACAATTACATTTAGGGCTAAGATATTGCTCTGGGTAGAGGTGGTTATCTTTACTAATTTCTATTTTCATTGCTATGAACTTGATCTCTTCTGTAATTTAATCAATGATCACAGGGATGAGTGAAAAAAATGAAGGTCTAAAACATTTCTGATTGAAAATTTTTCAAGATAAGACAAAAGGTCTGTAAAGGGAAATAGAATATAGAGGAATATGGAAACTGAATATGTTCTCCCATTGGAGCATCAAGGGGTCACAGACCAATGATAACTCTTGGCACAATGTGGAGACATTTGAATGTGCCTGAGCCTTTTCAATTGGACCTTTTCTTACCATGGGGAAAATGACTGTGGGGTGTGTGTACCACTAAGAGAGGTAACATTCTGGAACCCAGGTAAGTGTTTTGAGGAGAATTTACGTCACAGGGATTCTCCTACCTGGGAGAATTGCAGAGGCCCAAGAGTTCAGGCAGTTAGATCTGCAACACTGATTATCTTCATAGATTTTCTGACTGCATAGGATTGTGGCCTGAATCCCATTGGCAGTGAAACACACACACACACACACACACACACACACACACACAGCATTCAGAAATGTAAAAAAGATGTATTAGTTATTTAGTGCTATGTAACAAATTGCCCTAAATTTAGCTTAATCCACATTTATTATCTCACACAGTTCACAGGAACCTGGAATCACCTTAGCTGTGTGGTTCTCCTTTAGGCTCTCTCAGGAGGTTGCAATCATAATGTTGACCAGAAATGTATTCAATCTGAAGGCTTGACTAGGGCTGGAGAATTCATTTCCACAGTTTCTTATCCACACGCCTTGCAATGTAGTGCTGGTTGAGGCAAGGTAGCCTCAGTTCCTCACCATGTGGACCTCACTGTAAGGTTACCTGAGTATCCTCATGGCAATGTAGTTGGTTTCCCCCAAAGCAAGGGATCCAGGAGAACAAAGGGGACTCAGCCATGGAAGTCACACTCTATCACTTCGGAAATACCTGAGGGTCGCAGAGGCTATTCAATGAGAGGAGACTGCAGAGGGGTATATGAATACCATGAGGCAAAAATCATTGGGGCATCTTGTAGGCTAACTACAATAAAAAAAAACCAAAGCTATTTTTTTTCTTGTTGTTTCGGTTTTGGGAAAAAATGGAGAAATCAAGTATGAAACTCAGGAGTCTGGCTTTTAACAGCATCATTGCTTTTGTTTAGAAGTGTTTTGCATTTGTACTTTCTTGGCGAGTATTTGTTAACATGTATACGTGACAACTATCATTTCTCTAGGGAAAGACACTGGTATGGAGGTTGCTAATTTGTATCATCTACTCTGGAAAGATAAGGAAAAGTATCCTAGAGACTGTTATAAACCAACTATTTCACCAAATTAATGGAACTAGAATGTCTGTATCTCTAAGGTATATAAAAGGTATAGAAATTAAGAATCGGTTAGTAGTACTTAGTACCAGAGAACAAAGTTTAGGATTGTATGATATGAGAACTGCTGCTTTTCTCTAAACTAAGCTTTCTTAAATTTGGCACTATAGACACCTGAGGCTGAACTATTTTGTTACTTTTTGTTATGGAGGGTTTTCTTCTGTATTGTGCAATATTTAACAGCATCACTTACCTCTACCATCAGATGACAGTAGAACTTTCATTATAAAAGCGATATGATTTATACATCAGTAAATGTCTAAAGGAGGTAAAATCATCCTTAGTTAAGAACTACTGGTTTAAAACGTTTTGGATAGTTAAAAAAATTTTGGTTAAATCTTTGGGAAAAAAAATATGTTAAAATAAAAATTTCGCTCCACTGAAATCTTGTGATTGATCCACCTGCTCAAAAGTCAGTGCCTGCCATGAAAAAATAAAATCTCTTTAATTCAACTGAAAATACAGGACAGAAATCCCATTTAGATAAAAATGAAAACAAAATTTTAGGTCAGTCTAGATTTCGAAAGTTGAATGCCTACAGTTTATGTCTTTTAATAAGTTGGACTTTTTGGATGGAAAAGGCAGCTTTTGATCTCCTTTATTACTGAAGTAAAGATGAAATTGTAACATGGGACAGAATAGAGATCCACATTGTGGGGAGCTTTGTCTAGGAGTAGCATAAAGGTAATATTTATGGGAAAAGTCAAGTGTCTTTCGTAAAAATGTTTTTATAAGGAAACCCAAGTTTGCATGTTGCTTCCATAAAAGTCCCATGGTTATTCTAGGTCAGGTGGAAATGCGTGAAACTTGAGAAACCAGTAAGACTATATCTCTGCTCCTACGTGTAGAAGGCATAACAAAGACACTACTTCCTTACATAATAAAGAAGGCAGATTGAACAATAGCAAGTTGATTGAATCCAAAATGTATAGCATTAAGATTATTTTGTACATTGTTAAAATTTATTATTGAAAAGTGTAAAATTAGTTTAAAAATGGAAGAGCAAGGAGCAACACAGAATATCTTCCCAGTAAAACAAACTTAACTGGTGAAAACTATTAAAAACAACCAGAAAAAACAGAAAAATAACTATATAAAATCTGTGAAAATTATCTAAGGATATAC
>NW_011888811.1:3102203-3105917 GCF_000151845.1 Pteropus vampyrus
TGTGTGTGTGTGTGTGTGTGTATATATACACACATACACACACACACACACACACACATACACACACACACACTAAACTTTATTAACAAGAATCTGTGGCATTTGAACTAAGAATGTCATCCCCACCCCAGCTCAGCATAGAAGTCCTACCTAGAATAGGTAAAGGTGTAGACAAGAACATAGGGCATAAGTTCTCAGCTCCTCATCTAGAACTTTGGCTTCCCTGTGAGAGGGCTCAATCATTAGCATTTTTTATAGTCCAGAGCTCTGTTTGCAGAGCTCTATTTTAAGCAAGAGTATCTGAGAAATCTGGGGCTCCCTTCTACCAAGCTCCCACACTTAGGGCAGAAACTCTGCTATTGAACTAGCAGACTGAGAATACTGTGGGCACCAGCCACTTTCACCACAGTGCATCAGTAAGATGGAGGTTCTATAAAAGAAGAAGCGAGCTGAGAAGATTTGTGGCTACCACTCCCACTTAGTGACCCACTCTTAGAGCTGCGCTATCATTCTGAGAAAAGAAACCCACTTTTCCCTTCCACAACTAGAGAGCAATGTGCAGAGATTTTGCCTAGAGGAAGAAGCAGGGTGTCGGAACAGAGAATGTCAAGGAGCTCCCCAATAAAGCCATATTTAGAGTAGTGTGTGTGGAAGTTCAGGTTTAAGGGTGCCATCAAAAACGGTGGAGATTTTGGTGGTAAACAATTATGAAGAAGCTGATAGCTCCAAGAGAGCAATGGCTAAATTGTAGATAATGTAGAAGTTTACTGGAAAGAACCAGGAAGAGATGTAGTTAAGATTTATCTTGGGGCTGGAGCAAGACTCAAAGTTTGATCCATAGACTACCCTGCAAGGGGACTGCAGTCAATTGGATCAGACACTGGGGCAAGTTATGCCCTAAGGCACTGTTTTTTTTTTTTTTTTTAAATAGAGCATTCCACTGACAGTTATTGGATGCTAAAGGCTGAGTGGGATGTCAACAAAAGCAGACAGCTTAATAAAGAACTCAAGGAAAAAGTCAAGAGAGTCCAGCCACAATCAGTGGTATCACAGAGAGACTGTGTCCACACCAAGGCTGTACCCCAGGAATGACCTCAAAGGCTGTGCATTATAAGGGGAATAAAATTCACTAAAATGGTCTAACCACATCACTAAAAAAAATAAATAAACAAGCATTTCTGCAACAGGTGAGGGTTATGTTTTTGCTCCTTCTCTTTCTGCCATCATCTTGGTTCTGCGTTCCCTGCACAAAATGCCACAGAAATGGTCCCTGCTGCACAGCAGGGGCTGCCACAGTCCCAGACTGAGACAGGATCTAGAACAGACCTTGACAGCGATAAATTACTACCACAGATCCCTGAACAAGATTCCACACAGGCAACCACAGAAGAAGCCTAGCTGGCAGCAGCAGCTGAAATCTTCGAAGAGCCTGTTAGTAAAGCAAAACAGAGCCAGATTGAAAAGAAGGTATAGAAGGCTATGTCCATACTCGGTCTCCAACAGCTTACAGGGGTTGCTAGAGTCACTATCTGGCAATCTATCAAAGAATATCCTCTCTTTCATCACAAAACTAGATGTCTACCAGAGCCCAGCTACAGGTACCTACGTAGTTTTGGGGGAAGCCAAGATTGAAGATTTATCTCAGCAAGCACAGCTAGCAACTGCTGATGAATTCAAAGTTCAAGGTGAAGCTGTCTCAAACATTGAAGAAAATGCACAAACTCCAACTGTACAAGAAGAGAATGAAGAGGAAGAGGTTGATTAAACAGCTCTGGAAGTTAAGGGCATAGAATTGGTTATGTCACAAGCAAATGTGTCAAGAGCAAAGGCAGTTCAAACCCTGAAGAGCAAAAGTAATGATATCGTAAGTGCTATTATGGAATTAAAGATGTAACCGTCTGAAAACGAGGACCTTTTTTTTTAATGTTTCAAATGAGTAACAGCTTAGTTTGAAATTTGTACTGTTTCTATCACTAATAAAATTATGCCTTTTGTGGGAAAAAGAGAAAAAAATAAACAAGCAAACAACGACAACAACAACAACAAAATAGCACTTCAAAGGTAGTAGTTGAGATCCAGAATTTCTATGATATATTTTCTAAAATGCAGTTTTGAACAAAAAACATTATTAGATATGCAAAGAAACAGGAATGCAAGACTCATACTCGGGGAAAAAAAAAGAGTTGAAACTGCTATTGATTGAGCTCAGATGGTAGATTTCACAGACAAAGACTTGAGTTTATTATAAATATGTTCAAAGAACTAAAGGAAATCATGCTTAAAATAGTACAGGAAGGTATGCTGACAGTACCTCATTTAACAAAATAGACCAATAAAATAATAGAAACTCTAAAAAGGAACTGATTGAAAATTCTGGAGTTTAATAGTACAAAAACTGAAATAAAAATTATACTAACTAGAAAGGCTCCAGACTAGATTTGAATTAATGAAAAACACAGAGAATGCACTATAGGTAGACAGAGATCATGCAATCTGAAAAACAAAGAGACAAAAGAATGAGGAATAATGAACAGAGCCTCAGAGAACTGTAAGGTACTTTTACCATATGTATAAGAGTACCAAAAGGAGAGAAGATAGAAAAAAGAGAAAGAACAAATGTTTGAAGAAATAATGGCTGATGACTTTCCAAATTTGGTGAAAAGCAATTATCCACACATTCAAGAAGCTCAACAAACTCCAAAGAGGAGAAATTCAAAGAGATCTATGCCAAGGCACATCATAGTAAAACTTCATCTACGTATTTAAAATGATCCATGTCAAAATCCCAGGTGACATATTTTGCAGATTGTGAGGTGGATCCTAAAATTCTTATGAAAATGTAAGAGACCCTGAATAGCTAAAACAATATCAAAAAAGAAAAAATGTTAGAAGGTACACACTTGCTTTTTCAAAACTTACTATAGAGCTACAGTATCAGTATAATATGATATTTGAGTAAAGATAGACATATAGATCAAGGGGATACAATTGAGAGACATATTATCTTTATACTCAAATTTAAAAAAAGTGAGCAGAGGTTAACTTGACCAAGGTCACAAATAAATGCTTACGAAAAGCAGAATTTGGTGTATTTGCATCAAGACATTTTTTACTTTCATAAAGAAATTTAACTTTGGTGTTTCTGAGGGTAAAGTCCAGTCATGTCCTAGTGATTAATTCAAAATATGCTTTGGTTTCACAATGATTTATTACTATTTAGGAAACGTACTGTGTGTCATTGCTGGATCGAAGTGTCTGCCCTTATACTACTGTTCTAGACTGAGAGTTCCTGGAAAGTGCAGCCAAGATCTTATATTTCACCTATTTCTCATCTCCTGTAAGTGGCATTGGAAAGAGTAGATAGTTGATAAATGCATGAGGAGTGAATTAAACCTGAAAACATCGCAATGTGTAATGTTTCAGTTGATGGAGTTTATTGGGAACCTCTGTTTTCTTTATTTTTATCACCTTAAGCAGAACCATTCAACCAACCATAGGCCTAACATGTTTCTAAATCTTCTTCGACTTGTGCTTCGAATTTCTTTTTCGAAGCAGAATCTGTATGTTGTAATTAATTATAACTGAAGAGTACACGGGGAATGTATGAGTTAAATCATGGTAATTTAACATGAAAAATATTATGATGTAACAGAATTTCCAGAAAAAAATTAATTTCTAAAATTCTAAAATTTTATCATTTTCTAAAAGAAGCAA
>NW_011888811.1:3106407-3123804 GCF_000151845.1 Pteropus vampyrus
TTCTTATGAAAATGTAAGAGACCCTGAATAGCTAAAACAATATCAAAAAAGAAAAAATGTTAGAAGGTACACACTTGCTTTTTCAAAACTTACTACAGAGCTACAGTATCAGTATAATTTGATATTTGAGTAAAGATAGACATATAGATCAAGGGGATACAATTGAGAGACATATTGTCTTTATACTCAAATTTAAAAAAAGTGAGGCAGAGGTTAACTTGACCAAGGTCACAAATAAATGCTTACGAAAAGCAGAATTTGGGTTATTATGTATTTGCATCGAGACATTTTTTACTTTCATAAAGAAATTTAACTGTGGTGTTTCTGAGGGTAAAGTCCAGTCATGTCCTAGTGATTGATTCAAAATATGCTTTGGTTTCACAATGATTTATTACTCTTTAGGAAACGTACTGTGTGTCATTGCTGGATCAAAGTGTCTGCCCTTATACTCCTGTTCTAGACTGAGAGTTCCTGGAAAGTGCAGCCAAGATCTTATATTTCACTTATTTCCCATATCCTGTAAGTGGCATTAGAAAGAGTAGATAGTTGATAAATGCATGAGGAGAGAATTAAACCTGAAAACATCGCAATGTGTAACGTTTCAGTTGATGGAGTTTATTGGGAACCTCTGTTTTCTTTATTTTTATCACTTTAAGCAGAACCTTTCAACCAACCATAGGCCTAACATGTTTCTAAATCTTCTTCAACTTGTGCTTCGAATTTCTTCTTCGAAGCAGAATCTGTATGTTGTAATTAATTATAACTGAAGAGTACACGGGGAATGTATGAGTTAAATCATGGTAATTTAACATGAAAAATATTATGATGTAACAGAATTTCCAGAAAAAAATTAATTTCTAAAATTCTAAAATTTTATCATTTTCTAAAAGAAGCAATTTCTTTCTCAGAAATGTAAATTCTCATTTCAATGTTTTTGGCATAAGTATTATCATAATAGTTTTAGGCTATTTTTTTCAGAAGGATAGTTTTTTATTGTATCTCAAAGCTGGGTTCACCTTCTTTAAAATATGTTAGAATGTGACTTTTTAACCATGAAGTTTAAATAATATCCAACATTTGTGCAAACATCTTTATTCAAATTGAAAATATAAACTGTCCTAATTGATCTTTTATCTTATTAGTTAAAATGTTTAATTTAAAATTGAGAATTTATTTAGCATGCCTACTTGGTAGTGAGTAATATATATTTTTTTTTTTCAGGGTAATTCTTGATGGCATTTGGATTTGTCTTATAACAGCTTTTGTCCCAGGCTATCTTTTCAAGAATGTTTACAGCACAACAGCCTTGGAAGATAGAGATAATGTCTTTCTCTGGGGCAAAGGGCACTTTTTTATTTTTTTTTTCCCTGAAGAAGATAACAATTTCTCTCTCTGGGGCAAAACAAAACAAAACAAAACAAAAAAACTGGGTAGTTTTGCTGGCAGCATCTTTTAAAATTTGGGGTTTCTGACGGTCAACATTCTTCAGCTTGGTACAGACCCACTGTGTGCATAGTATTCACCTGGGGCCATCTCAACATTGCCCCTTGGGACTTGGAGGTCAAGATGAACTAACACAAACATAGTGTTATGCTGCCTCCAGTGCTGAGAGCAATCAAGTCATAGGTCTCTGAATTCTCATGTTCCTGCCAGCATCTATAAAACTGTGGCAAGCTACCTTGTTAATTGGAAAGTAAAATGGAATCATGAACCCTTCACAGTTATTGACAGAGATAAGCTTCTAAAGAAGGACTCACACAATGTGGACATTCTTAACAGAATATGCAAATACTGATAAAAATACACTGCAAAATCCACATATCTAACCTTTATGATCATAATAGACCGGCATGATCTAATATGCACCCTGGCCATCCATGGTCACCATTTTTACACGATCATTTATAAATCATGAAGTTTTCTTACATGCTGTCTATTAGTTTCAGCATATTTAAAACCATAGTTTTATTTTTATATTAAAATTTTAATATATATTCTCAGAGTTTATTATCATAGAAAAAAATAAGCAAACAAAAACAAAAAGTAAAACATCATTGGTATAAATACTTTTACCAATGATTTCTTGTCAGACTTATGGGCCTCCCTCTGATTGTCAAGCCTTTTGTGTTGGCTAAAACCCACAAACAACACACTTTTGTCAACTTAAGTCCTAATATGAGAAAAATTGCAATCTAAACAAAACAAAACAAAACAAAAACACTGTTTAAGCCAGGGTAGTGTCAAACATACTTTTTAATAAATAAATTTGATGGTGCTATAGAACAATGCAGTTGTGTGTGTGTGTTTGTGTGTGTACATTCATTTTTGTTCATTTTTCTAGTTTAAATAGTTTAAATAGAATGAGGAAAGAAGGCAAGGCCCATCCTTCCTTGTGTTCTATGACACCAACAAATAGTGTCCACTATAATAAATATTAACTCAATGAATGAAGCAGAAAATAGATACATAAAAATTATAAACTCTATCTGCTATGTAAAATAACAATCTTAAAGCTTAGATATAGAATAGTGGAGTGAAGAAAACTACTATGAAAAGTTGGTTAAGAAAGACTTCGACGGGGCAGCAACATTTAGCGGGAGACCTGAAAAGGTGAGAAAGCAGCTCAGTAAATGATTAGTTTAAGGTAAGAGTAGGTAGAGGGGCAAAGGTTTGGGGAGAGAAAAAACTTGGTGTGTCCTATGAAAAGAAAGCCAGAGGTCCCGGAGTATAATGAGCGAGGAAATTACAGGGGAAATGGCATGTAGGGATGGGAATTTAAAGAAGAGAAGTTAGAATAATGTGATGGAGTTCAAATAAGGAACTGAGAACAAAAGGTTGGGGTGTTACCACGGATACCTTTGACGTGACGCGGGGCTGACAGTGTGGCGGAAGGACCAAGTTTGGATGGGGAACGCATCTTCTTTACGACAACATGTTTACAATTCCCCTGAGGGAATACTGGCTACGCGTTCTGTCTTGCCCGTGTGACCTGGATTCCAAGTCAGGTTTTCATATTTATATTTCTTGACAAATATTTGCCCACTTCTGCACAGGAAACGTTGACTATGTCTAGAAGATCACGATAGCGGCTGGGATGGCAGCTTCTGGGTCTTGATTATTTCTGATGCTATCTACATAAGGTCAAATACGTTGGACGGATATTGCCGTTCGCACACCCACACTAGACTGCTGCAGTCATTCTCTTTTGTTAAGATAATGATGCAAGCTCTTTTTGCCCAACACGCCCGGCCACAGCATTACAAATGGCACCCGTTTAAATGCCTCGTAAGACGTTGCAGGGGGAAATCTACAGAATTTTCAGAGCTGAGAGGGAGCACTGCGTATTTGCTCATTATTAAAAAGGGATAGTGTGTTTCACAAAATATGGTCCTGTAGGCTAAAGCTGTCTTTCTTTGTTCCTTGGAACAGCCAAGTGTGGCTTTACATCTCAAGCCAATTATCCTCCACCATTTTTCAGAAACTGACAAAACCTGTAAAATGAGCAATGATACAAGATAGCACATCATTCTGACTTTACTCTGCACCCTGTGTTTGCATCTGATTTGGGTCTATGTTTGCTGGGAGTGGTGGTGGAAATCTCACTACAGGAACAAAAGGTTTTCGAATATGAGAATGATATGCAAAACAAAGAGCTTTTAATTCCGGCTCTCTCTCATCTCCTTGCTGGACAACTCTTCTCAAGAAGGCGGAGGGTGTGTGTGTGTGAGGGGGAGTTCTTCTGTCAAGACCTAGCATTATTTTTTCCCCCTGAGATAATAGAATGAGCCAGGAGTGAAGCTGTACATCCTGATACCCTTAAAGAGAGCCCTTGCTCTTGCCTGGGTTGGAGGGATGTAACCTTCGTGTTCCCTGAGAACTGCCAGAGCTTGATGTGCAAAACAAACCACAGGGGCATGTGGAGTGATTTCATACCGACTTGCTCTCACAGGAGAAGAGAAAAGATGCAGAGATAGAAATTAATCGTGACTCTCCATCAACAAGGCTCTGTGTTCCCTTCAGGTTAATGCTTGTTCTGACCCCCGGAAGCCCCAGGAAGCCCAGAGACACCATCAGACGGAATTTACCATGGAGAAGACAATACAGGAAGTGCAGTTTAAAAATAAAAATGGGACTACATAAAGGATATAGACATTTTCTGATTTTTTTTAAAAAAATTCTTCAACACATACAAAATTCGTTTAGAATATATCCCTGATAAAAAGAGAAATGATCAGAGGTAGGACCTGCTGAAAACTGATTTTCAGATGTTCAGTAATGTACTGCGGGAGAAAACATTGTGTCAAATGTGAATTAAATTTGAACAACAGCCTTTCAAATGCAAATCCTTCAGAAGGGATGTCATTGATATACAACCTCTAAAAACCTTCCAAAAGAAATAAAATGAATAAATGTGATAATTAAGATCTCTATTTATAGGAAAATGAACTGATAACATTTGTTCTGAAATGTTTTTGTACCTGCAACATGGAGGGCAGATATAAAAAATAACGATCGATTTTAAAGTTTGCCGGTGGAAGGTGAAAATGGAATGATGGCTCATCTGACAGAGGCGAGGGTTTTCCTCGAGGACGCTGAGACCCATTATTATGCACCGTAATTGCCAAGGCCCCCACTGACCTCTAGTCACTCTTCCTCATGCAGTCTCATTTCATCTCTCCCTACAACACCCTCCTTTTCCTAATATAAGGTATAAGTTACTCCGCTGTCTGCAGCTGTATTCTGCTGAACATTGTATTGATGGGAATCTGAACGGGTCTTGTTGAAAATGTAAGGAGAATCTACTGTTCTGCATTGAGTTTTGGGGCAACAGAGAATTAGAGCCAGAAGGTTTATTAGGGAATGATCTCAGGAGCTGCATTTGTAAGGAAGGTGGAGTTGGACAGAGAGAGAGAGGAAGACTGACAACGTGGTTGTGACCGAATCCTCAGCTCATCCTAAAACAAAGGGGAGGTGAGGTCTGGAGCTGATCTGGCTCTTCAGAGTTGTCACAGATTGAGATAAGTATATGTATGTGTATCTGCCAATCTTTGGCCGCATCTGTCTCTGCGAGAGGGTTTCCTTGGGCAAAGCCAATCTCTGAAGTCAAGGGCATTTCCCAGAGAGAGATGCAGTTGTGATTTCACATAGGTACGTGGTCCCAGAATCTGGGGAATGGCTGTGAGGACCCCAGTGTGGTACAACAGTATCCAGTACAGTTGTATAGATGATGAAATTTAAGGACCTCCTCCTCTTAGGATTCTCCATCTCCAGCTGGACATTACTACCTTCTTTTTTATTAATAAGTAATCCTCACTAAAGGGCCTTTACCTTAGAAGGGAAAACATATAAAGCCATTCTCTAAAATTGACACCCGACAACAAACTGCTTTATCATGTCCTTTCCAACTACAATGCTAACAGCATATTTATGGCCAAAACAGGAGAAAAGCCCAGGAGAGAGATGCTGAGAGAGATCCTTGGTTAAAAAGCCCAGAGTAGCCATAGCAGAGAAAGAGCACACCAAGAACCCAGGAGAGTCATATCGCAAACAACAAGGCAAGGATGCTAAGAGAAGAGACTAGCCATTCAGCTTTGCCCATGGTCAGTTCTGTATCTTCACGGGAGAAGTAATGGGAATGGGGTGAACGGATGAAAGGGAGTAAGCTGCTCTGAAACTGGAGACTCACTCTGTCTTGTCCAAGCTTTCCAGCATTACTCTTTCTAAGCTTCTAGGAGTAGCAATGTTGGAAAACTTGGAAAATGAAATATGCTTTGGATGACAGTGTTGCTACACCAAACCTTAAGTGTTCTCTGGTTCTATAGTTTCCTAATCTTAGTCATCTGTGACTGCTAGCCCTTCTAGTTTTGTTTGTTTCCTGACCAGACTTATGTACAGCATTTGTGTCTCCATTCATACTCCCGTTTTCTTTGGGCAAATAAGAGCTAAAATCTGGAAAAGCTGCCCTGTAGGACATTTAAGGCACCATTTCCTTGTCATCTGCCTGGACTTGCCTAAATTGCTGATGGCATTTTTCTGGCCAGATTTGTTAGTGAAAAGCCAAAAGTTCCAAGGACCATTTTGCTCTTGTGAGATTTCTTTCAGCCGGTTCTCCGCATTGATGAGGTTCAGAGGGTTTAAAAAACCCTCTGAACTCTTGGGATTTTATTTGAACCAAAACCCAAACTTTGAACCTTTTATGGTTTTACACATCACAAGTAAATGTGTCTCCTGCCTTGATATTATTCCCTCTGGTTCCCTCCTGACTCTTTGTCTGTTGAATAAAACTGAACAGTTAGTTGGAGATCAAAACTTGATCCAAGGGTCACCTCCAACTGACGACCTTCTCTCTACAATAACCACTTTAATTAAAGACAACATCTACAAGCAACTACTTTTCCATGGGCCCTTGGATGTGTTCTCAAGACATTTTTCTGTTACACAGTAGCTGCATCCCCTTGCTCTGAAGAGTAGCAAGTCCCAGTGGATCATAGATCTTAACCCCATGACAGGTCAACCTATTTATGCTGGCTACTAATAATGACTTATGTTTATAATGGCGCTATTCATCCTAGAGGCTTGCTCACAGCACTCCACTGACCATATGTGTGCTCTTTATGTGGGCATGTGTCTATATACACCCACCTATCACGACTGCACAAAGGTCTTGACTGCTGTGGCTTTAATCAGCCCTTTCTTCCTATTGCTTAGCTTTGGGGCCTGATCCCTGGGATTATGGGAACTGGAGCACCCTCCTCTTTATCATTGGGTTAAAAAAAAAAAAAGATTTGAACAATCGGGAGTCTCGCTTTGTTGCTTATTAGGGTCTGTGTATATCGGCCGTGATGCTGTGAGGCAAGTTGAGAGAAACCATGTGCAATACATCTTTAATAGTGGGAACTCTCCTCCCATTTTATCTCTTCTCCTTCTCTCCTTCCATTTAATGAACCAATTATTCTGACAAGGAGGAGAATGCTCCCTTCCTAGCTTGCTCTCTATGAGCCTTTATTCCCTGCTTCTCTAAAGTGCTGCCTAATTTGGCATAAGACCCTATTGTAGGTTATTTTTATATTCACCATGAATTGTGTAAAATTGTTTCAGCACTTTGGAATTTTTTTCTTTTAAAGCAGGAGATATTATTTCATCCCCATGTGAGTGACAGATAAGATGTGATGGTAAAAGAATGTCCAAGCCTGCATATATACCCAATTGCCTTCTTTTTATCTAACGATATTACAGTTTGTTTTCTATAAAAGATTAAGCACAAAGAAAAACCTGTAGACTACATATTAATGGATTTCCACTTCTGTTTTGGTTGAAATGCTTAAAATGTGGCAAATCTAGTTTTCTTATTGAAGATTTTGTAGCAATTCATTATTCATGATGAAACAATAGAATTTTATTAATTTGCACATTTATTTACACACATAAAATTTGAAAAATTACTATGAATTACCAAATATTTTGAGGATAAAAATGGAAGCAGATCTCAATAGTGCTATGCACACAATTTTTCTTAAGCAGTTGATCCTCTCTATTTGGTAGATATCTTGATTACCGATCTATTTTGCATGGTGTAATCTGAATTAGATGATAGTTGTTCTTTGTCATATATGGTTTTGAAATGTTTGATTTGTTCCACAAATAAATTAAATGACACTAATGCGATATCTTTAATTAAAAGACTTGTGATCAGTTCAATTTATAATCAATAAGGAGTGCCAGGGACTCTGACAGATGATTGTTATGAGATTAATAAGAAACAGCCTCTGCCTTCAAGCGGCTTCTGGACTAGTTGGGAGATAGTCTTTCTGAACTCACAAATGTCAGTAGAGAAACATGAAAGGTACATCTCCTTTTTTTTTTTTTTTTTTTTGGTAGCCTCATCATTTCTTCTTTTGGTAACAACACTGAGGTGTATTTTTAAAGATTCGCTTGATCCTCTAACGTCACTCTATGAAGTTTGGGAGATCTGGACTCTGTCCCCTTTTCTAAGAGTCATCATGTGTTCCAGCCCTGGCCAATCGGATCATTTTATCCTCCTAGTCACACAAATGGATAAATATCACAATGACCAATCAGAGTGTATCCTGAGAATTTTTCTAGAGCTAGTGGGAAGAAACATCCCTTTACGCTGAGTATGCCAGGCTGACAGAACATAACTCTGAAGCTCTTGGTGCCTACATTTCAAGATTAAGCCACTATGGCAAAAGCAGCATTAAGAGTTAGAAAGAATCCTAATGACATTTAGCCAGAAATTCTATGAAAATTTTATTAGGGCAGCTAATGCATGTTTGTGTGTATGTATGTATATATGTGTGTATGAATGTGTGTGTGTATATATGTACATTCTTGTATACATGCCTGTATATATGCATGTGTTTTGTTTGATGTAGTTTGAATTGATACCCATAGATGGCAAACAAAAAATTTCAACAACGTGGGCCCAAAGAAAAAGTAAAACACTCCTGGAAGAGATTTCAGATCAAATATTGATATCCTACCAAAGGCACAAGTGGAGATGTTGATTTCATTTACGTCTAGAGATCAAGGTTTAAAAAAAAATTAAGAACAAGTTTTACCATGAGCTCATATTTAAACTAAAGGTCATAGAAACTTTTTGTTGGAAAATGTGTGTGCAACGCTTCTGTTCATGCATGCCTGATTCCTATTTATTGAGTTGTTAATCATCAAATAACCTTATTTATAAGTGAGAATTTGATAAGCCCAGAGTTGCTAAATTACCTTTAATCGAGAGAAGAATAACTGCTGAATTCATTCTGTGTTTCCAACAGCCAGCACTGATACTCTATCCAAGAGAGTAAGTAAAACTTTGTTCTGAAAAGTAATTGTGCCAATTGACTATATTTAAATGTCAAGACAATAGAATATGTTGCGAATTAGTTGCTTTCGGGCAGCATATGGACGAAATGACATTTCGTGATCCCTTCTATCTCTGCAATCCCCAGGAGTCTGTAACACCGTGTTCCTTTCCCCACAATATTTCTAACTAATGTTAATCCATGAGCAATTAGTTTTGAGTTTAGATAGGTAAGTCATGCTCCAAATTTGAGACTGCCTGTTATTCTCTTCCTGTTATATATCATATACTTCTCTATCTATTAGAAATATGGAATGAAGAATAAAATTGGAGGGTGTAATAAGCCCTTGAAATGAACTTCTCTTATATTCCACTCCAAATCCTCTTGCATCTGTCTATTCTTGCTCCACAGTGATGAGCTCAGCAAGTTTGACCAGCTTTGGGCAGATGCAATCAGAGGGGTTTTGCTCTGAGCACTCACAATAGTATTTCTCTTGCTTCTTGTCCTGGGGTTTCTCTGAATGCAAAGTGTAGAGCCTGTGGGGACCTTCTCAGTGTTCAGGCTTGTACAAACATAAAGTGCAGAGAACTTGACAATAGGAGACAAATGCAGGTGAACAAATGCCTCCCCCTCCTTGCCCCAGGTGGATAGTTCTGAGACGCATTTCATATGGCTATTCAGAAGATCAAAGGGAAGTTTAAATTCTCCATAGCCATTGAGCTCTGTGGCAACTTGACAAGCATCCCAGCATTTTTTTTTTCTCTCTGTGTTCTACTACTCCATTTTCACAACTCTGTTCTATTCCAAATAAACTACGCACACATAAATCTTTGCCTCATTTTCTGCTTTGGAAAATGGGGAGAACCCAGGCTAAACAGTACTAACAATATTTTGTTTTTCTTCAGAAGGCATCTAAAGACATCAGTATTCTGATGTCTGGTCTTCGAAAGACAGCATTCTTATAACTCTTCTGCCATAGTACAATCAATGAAAGCTAAGCAAAAGGGAGAAATCGTGCCTTTGAAACACTATTTGAACAACAAACACCTCGATTTAAAAATTTTATTGCCAATGTGGATGTGGTTCTAACTAAAAATCCTATAAGAATTATTTTCAATCCTATACCCTAGTGAAATTCATTTCACACATACATGCACAAAAAAATCCCTAAAATTTATAGAATCTGAGAAGTTATATCCATACTATTCAACATTTGCATATATTTTTGAAAGATGACTCTCATCTCTACTGGAACACTTCCAGTGACCTGCTGATTATTGTCAGGTTCTTCGAGGTAAAAATATGGAGACATGAATAAAAGAGTGTCATTTACTGATATAACTTCTATTGAGAAAGAAATTGACTCTGGGAATCTTATATAGGATCATATTTTAAACATGATATCAAGTGTTCTATTGTTAGATTTCTTAGTTTTGAATCTCTGCTTTAACTCTTACTAGCTTTGTGACCCTGGGCAAGATACTTAATTTCTCTAAACCTCAGGTTTCTCTTCTGACAAATGGTTATAGCAAAACCTACTTCATGGGGTTCTGGAGTGTTCTAAATGAGAATATTTGGGGAAAACACTTAAACTATGCCTTATACACAGGCACGCAATAAGTGGGATCTGTTTTGCAAGTCAGAAGATAGGGATCAATTTTCCAATTTAAAGAATGATAAAGAAAACCCTGTATTTTTGCAAAATGGAATAAGAAGGAAAAACTAAGATAAAAAGATGTCAGGCAATTTTACTCTGTAACTGAAATGCGACAACTTTAGAAGGCTGGAATCTAAATAAAGTGAATTTCAATGTTCCAAATAACTCAAGCTCTTTTCTTCAACTCATCTATTATAAGCATTAAATTATTATAAATATATAGGGTTTAATCCCAGATTTCCTGGATATGTTACAACATTTTACCTTCCTTTTCATTGCATGTACATAAAACTAGAGAACTGGCTTTAAAAATGTTTTTCAGAGAGATACACATTCATCTCCTATTAGATAATATAAGCAATAGGTTTGGAAAAGTAGCTCATAGAAATAAAATCAAAACAAAGTTAAAAATGGACAAAGGAAAATATTTAAAACATAGTAGAGGGAATGCAGTAGAGAAATTGCAGTAGAAGATTCAATGGCTACTCTAAAGTCTGCCATGAATAATATGGGGAGCTTTCAGCAGGTTGCTTAATTTTTCTAGGGTTCAATTTCCTCCAGATCAAATTTAGTCTAAAACAAATGGGGTGGGCCTGATTATCTCTGAGGACCTTTCTAATTCTAAAATATCATGATTCTATCATTTTAACTTCCCTTGTTACAGGATAGATCAAAGCATAAACAGACTGGTAAACTTTTCTTTGTTCACAAGCATGATTATATAACAAAATCATTTGTTCCTGACCTTGATCTTGACATAAATAAAAATTCCATCACAGATTTCACAGAAAATCAGAAGGAGTCCAGCTCACTATGAGGCATGCTGCGTTTCTTTTGAAAAAGACACATGACATTTGGTTTGGGTTTTCTGAAGCTGTAATAACATCAAAACCTGTAGTAGAACTTCACTAATAAGGCTTTAGGTTTGAGAAAGGAGGAAAGAAACCAGACAAGAAAGATTTAAAATTAGCACATCAATTATTTGTATATAAGTTGTTGCTCCTGAAGTGCTTTCAAAAGAGATTAAAAATGAATATTCCAACAATGTGTCAAGCACTTCTTTGCTACTGGTTTATATTCTTAAGACATACTAATATTACTTAAGAAAAAAAGGTTACTGTTTAAATTACTTAAGAAAAGGTTATTGATTAAAGACAAAAGTTTCTTCAAATCTTTTTCATTCTTTTTTATTTCAAGTTATGTAGAGATCTAAATAAATTAGTGTTAGCTATAGTCTTAAAATATTGTTCAATGATATGTTCATAATTTAAGAAACAGTGAGAAAAACTGAGTAAAAGATTTTTGTGTTTTAGAAAAATGCCCAAAGAATGATTTTTTTCTCTCTCAAAAACAAAAACAAAAACAAAAAACCATTTTTGCAATAAAAGAGAGGCAATAAAATATCAGATGGCTTTCCCAACATCAAAATATCTTTTTACCACCCGTAGTAGAAAACTTATTCAACAGATTTTGGCAACTTCCCTACAAAGCTCTGGATCTGATTTCTAATTATTACCTGCCTGATTTTATCTAACGTAACTGAAAATTTGGCCAAGTCTCTTATGGAATCATAACAGAAAATGAACACGGAGGTTATAGAAGGAACAAATGCCACCCATTGATTAACTGGACAAATTAAACTTATAAATTGCTGAAAAAAGAACTAAACTCTCACATCCCCACCCTCAGAAGTTGAGTTCTAGTATCATAATGAGGGAGATAATTAATTGGAAATTACTTAAGAAAATTTGATGATTTGGGAATAATGATTTTATAATGTCATAGTTGGTTACTTTACGTGTTGTGGAAAATTAAAGATAATAGCAACATAAACTGTCAACATTTTTAAAAGTTTTGCAATAAGAAGGTATTCGCAATACAAAAAGCATGTACAATGTTATCCACAAATGAAACTCTGATCTTGGCATACCATTATATAAGTGGAGATTCTTTTAAATAAAGACGTTTCCATTTAATATCGTCTCGATCTTACAATCAGCATTTCTTTAATAACATGAAAATAATCAACTCAAAGGCAATGGGTATTTTATGCAAAACCAAAAAACAGAATTTGCATTAAACTGAAAAGCGGCCCATGCCTCACCACACGGCGATTTGATCTAAAGAAAACATTCCTATTTCCGCAGCTACAAGATGTGAGTTCAGACAATGAAAACATTTAAGAAGCACTACGAGGAGTAGATTCTATAATGTAAAAATGCCTCCGTCAAGTTTCAGTGTAACAACATACAGACCTTCATGAGCTAGTGGTGTTAGAGTAGGTTCTCAGCAAAAGGACTGTGAAAATGGGAAGCACAAACAGGAAAAAAAAAACTTAATAAATCAAGGTGTCTCCTTTCACTCGGTGCTTCATTTCTTGCTAAGTAATTTATGGCATTACTGAGTTTACAAGAAAAGAGACTTCAGAATGAATCCCAGTACGTGGTGGTCTCACATGGCATTTCTTCCACTCCTGGGTTATACGCCATCATTGTTCAAAATGCATACTTAAGTGCTGGAGAACATTTTGCCTTTGCTAGTGGTGAGGAGAGGATGTAGCCCATTGAAGAGACAAGTGGTAACACTCCTTTTATGTTTTATGAGGAAAAGTGGAATCTGGAAGGTGTAGTGAAACGCATGGAAAAGGAAAGAAATCAAAAGAAGTTCAATGAATTGAGTGTTTTTAAGAGAATCAGCACATAACAGAATTAGCTTTTATTTACAGTCACTATACTAAAATCAAGTCCACAATGCTACCTTTGATTGCACCTTGCAGAAAAGCACAAGACCTGCTGTCCATAAAAAATCAAGACAGAGCCATGTCTTATGAAAATGGCAACTCCTTGTCCACTCAGCTTCCCCGTTGCCTAGTAATGACTAAGTTTGACACCACCTGACACTTCACGCTCATATAAAAATTTCAAACATATCATGCAAGAGATTCACAGATCAATCCCCACTCCCATGAAATCACCTGAGTGAGGCAGAAAAGCCACTTTCAGTGGGCCTACCAGAGCAGAACACACCTAAATGCAATTATTTTTTTTCCCACCTGTACTGGAGATGGTGCCTAAGGAAGAAGGTTTGATGATTAGTGATAACATCAAGACTGTTGGTTCTGACACAGGGCCATCACCCAATATGTTTTTCACATACTTAGATGCAGTACCTGTAAGCATCCTTCTAGAGACGATCTTGATTAAAAACACTTTTAGGTGTAGTTCGTATTAATTTTAGGGAAAAAATACGCCTCGTAGGATGTATAATTCTATAACTAAACATGGTACTGAAAAAAAAAATGCCCTGATGTCCTGGGACATTATTGGAAAATTCTTTGTTAGGCATTCCTCTGACAGAAAACTTGCCAATATTTTCTCAAGACATGATTTCTGGAACTCATTAATAGCTTAATGGTTGCAAAAAATATATATATAGTTTTAAATCAATATTTTGAATGGTGCATTGGCTGGAATGGTTTGAATAATCAAATATAGCATGTGTATTTACGAGAAAGTGTTTGTTATTGGATGATCTATTAACTACAGATGTTGAGATTGCTGTTTGTGAGTACATAAGCACGGGAATGATTTTTATGTTTAAATGAGTTTAATTGTGTCGGTTGTATATTTCAGCTAAGCAAAAATGGATATCTTGTCTCCAATTCCTAGAAGCAGCATCTGTCTCTAAGTGAGAAGGACTTTGTTGGCATCCAAAAACAATGCTGACAACAAAGGAAGGAGCTGTTTTGCTTTAATCAGAATCTTAAAGAGACCTATCAGAGTTCATTATCGGTATTTATTTGCTTCTTAATAGGAGTGCTCCACGACTATAGGAATCCACACATCTTTACCCAGTTGGAGAGTGACTCATGACTAATGACTGGTGTCTACTTGAATGTCTCACTGTCTCTGAACATATCATATTTCTGTTCCTTCTAAGGCCTCTTTGGGGCTTACTTGGAGCTCTATATGTGGTAGAAATATTACTTGTATAAATACAAGTGAACCTCTTGTTAGTTTTGACAAAGGGTAGTAGCTGTATGCAAGAATTCAAAAGCTAAGAGTATCTAGGTCTAAATCCTTATTCCAATAAGTTCTTCATGGGTAAGTCTCTGATATATTTATGCTAGGGTTTCTGGAAAGTATATATATGAGGTAGTAGCACTGGCTGAGGATATACACCTGTTCAGCTTGATTAACTGAAGCTGTCGTACTCATTCCCAAAGTGGCTGTACCAGCAGATATGCGTATCATTGTTGGATAAAAGTACCCATTGTCCCATATCTTTGACAACCCTTGACATTTCCTGACTTTTTAATTTATGCTTATCAGGAGGAAATTATAGTTTTAATATAACATGGTTAATATGGTTGAACACCTTTCCATTTGCGCTTCCAATTTTGTATATTACTGCTCATTTCTTAATCACATTTTTCTATTTTATTGCTCGCCTTTGTCTTACTGAATCATTTGAATTCTTTACATATAGGGCGTTTTCCTTAAACTTCTAGAAGCTCAGTTTCCTTCCATTAAAATAAGGATAAGATTAGGATTTAAATGATCTTTGTGAAGCACCATAAGCTAGTTGATTTTAAAATGGTTAAAATAGTGCCTGGCATAGACTAAGAGCTGGTTAGTATATTATTACTAAATGTTTTTTCTATGATTAATTACATTTTATGAGACATACTAGATGAAATATCAGTTAGTAGCTAAAGTGAAGTTGTATGAAAATTCCAATATACCAGCTTCATCATGCCATATACCTCAACTGGGCCACCAGCAATGGTTAGGACTTGGATAGGCACAGGGTCAAGGTTCTGAATAGCTAAAATTTAGACATTTAAAAAATATTTTAGCTTCTACTTATTGTGCTTTAGCTTGACTGAAGTTCAGATGATGGGATGTCTGTGTTTCAGGATAAAAAGTGAATAAAAGCACTCTTCTAAGAAAGAATGGGTATGTATAAAGGTATAATTTCCTAAGGTTTTCTTTTTTTTTTTAATGATGAGTCTTTCTCCCCCTTGTGTTATTTCATAACTAATTTGAAGAACAGTAGTTAAACTAGAGTTTCAGGCAATAACTCTCCTGTTTCAAATGTCTTGGCATTCAAATGCTGAGATTCAAAGAAATGCATGCAGCTACCATTATATTAAAGAAGCCCCCACCTCCCCACAACTGACATCATTAAAGTGGAGTGTTTACCACTTACGCAATACTCATGTCTTTACTAACTGGTGGTGAGTTTGGCTAACAGGTACTAGGTAAGAAACACTGGGAAGGATCTCACCCTCTTTCGCCACAATAAAAATATGTGACCTCATCCAAGCATTGATGAAATGTCTTCATGTCTTTTTCCTTCAATGTCATATACAAATACTGTCAGGAAAGATTTGATTATACATTTAGTAACTGTAGTTTAGCAATAATACTTTTTCCAGGTCACTTTTCTCTGGACTATAGAGACACAGAACACAACTGTCCTGGGCTTAGTGCCAGCTCTGCTCCAATGTTGTAAGGATCAAACTAGTTAATAACTGTGAAAATGCCTTGTACACTCTGAGGTCTATATCACTGATTGTTAACCTTTTGGGGCTATGAATTCCTTTGTGATTGTGATGGATGTCACGTATATTTATGTGGGGAGATGCACACATGTACACATCACCACCACAAGCAGCCACCTAATTTTGCATAGAATTTCAGGGGATCTATGGATCTCCCATAGCTATGCTAGGAGTTCCATGGACCCTAAGTTAAAACCTTCAGGTCTATAGTAATATAAAAGATAATTACTTTTAATTTTAGAAAGAAATCTTTTGAAAAGGCAGCACAGAATGTATCTTTCAACTTCTTTCTCTTTTTTGGAGGCACCTGATCACTTGCCAATTTTCTTTTTTCTTATTAATTTAAACATAACTTTATAATCTTAAACATATTTACTGTAATAACTGAATTTAATTTTGTTTATCATCAGTTTATAATATCAACATTACTTTTCATATTAATATATGAACTTCCTCAAAAAGATGTTGTTAAGATTGATGTTTAACTTTTATATCTGTTATCATGATTACTACCACCAAATCATTTGCAAGCATTTTAAAATAAACATCCAGGTTTAGAGGCTTGAATTAGTATTTAACATTTCAGTGAATCAAACATTATTTTTCATTCTTATCTACAGTTAAACATCTGGAAGTTATTTTTATTGATGATTATTTTTAAAAAACTGGGAGTTGGTATCTGCATTTGAAAAGATCGTGCTTTTAACTGCTTCTCTTCCCTTCTCGCTCTCCTATTCCTACATACCTCCACCCTGACACCCTTTCCCTCTCTTTCCAATGTGTATGAGTTATGTGCTGTGTAGGTGCAACCCTATGAATGCCTGACATCCACAATGTCCTGTCCTCAACAGCCCTGCTCAGCTCCTGCAGTCATGACTAGAGCTTCTTTTTTGGAGTCAGTCCATCTCATATTTGTTCTTCCTCTTTTAATGCTACCTTCTATTTTCCCCAGCACTATTGTCTTTTCCAAAAACCCTGCTTTTTCATGATGTGCCCAATGTGGAACAGCTTCATTTTAGTCATTTTTGCCTCCAGTGATGTTACAGAATCAACTTGCTCTACAACCCGCTTGTTCATTTATTGGCAGCTCAGGGCATCCATAGAGCTTTCTTCCAACACCATATTTCAAATAAATTATTATGTTTTCTTCCTATCAGCCTTTTTCACTGTCCAATGTTTGCATCTGTACATGGAAATTAAAAATACAAGGGTATGTTTTAGCCTTGGTCTTAGCCTTGGTCTCTAATGACACATCTTTGCTCTTGGCAATCTTTCTTAATTCTTCCCTTGGTGCCCTTCCAAGTTTCAACCTTTTAAAGCATTAATGTAACCAGGCATTTTTTATGTTGATAGAA
>NW_011888811.1:3125193-3133245 GCF_000151845.1 Pteropus vampyrus
TTGAGAATAGATTGGCTGGACAATGTCTTTTTATAACTCAATCCCAAAATGTCTGTCCAACATTAAAACTAATGAACACTATTCAGGCAAAGGCAACCTGGCTTCTGCTGCAATGTTGAGAAACTGGACTATGTTATTTCTAAGTTATGAGCCTTTGGGCAGTGGTAATTTCACACATACACACACAAAAAAATTGGCTTGGTAAAATAATTCTAGTTATTCTTCATTAGATAAATTTGTAAACGAAGTGAAGCCTCAGATTGTTCACTGCCATTGAAAATGCTATCCAGCCATTATCCACCTAGTTAACTCTGTTTCTTTTAAGACATAAATGCACCTAGGAAATCCTGTATATGAACTACCCGAATTATATAGGACACTTGTTTTCAAATACCCAATCTCTTAACGTTTCAAACCAGCAACTAAGAGACTGATATATGTTTTGGATAAGCTACAGGCAAATATCACTCAGCCAGCATACTAATCCAATAGTGATTAAAGAGCCACACTTGTGGTGGTGGTACTTGGGGATGTGAATAGGAGGCAGATTGTACTCAATTATATGCTTGTGATTGTGTTGGCTAACTGAGATTATCAAAGACATTCTCAATATTTGGCCAACATCCAAGGAGGAAATATACAGAATACTTGAAAGAATTTTTGACCCAATATTTTTAATGGGCACGAAAAAGACTAGGGACTGACTGGAACTCCAGAGAAGAGTAAAAATGAGATCAGTCCATTCCTTTTGGCAAGGATGGGTTTTGGATGAACTGTGTATGCACTAAGGGGTCACAAGTAAACACTGGCGTTTCTCCTAATTAAGTTTGTTTGACCATGTAAATTTTATGTTCTTTGTCCTTGAAAGTGATTGAAATACTAAATTTACTAATAATTTACTGTTAGAAATATCTTTGGTGTGGGTAATATGTAGTTTTGTTATAGATAATGGAGCTAATATGTAACATGTAGTAGCTATAGATAAGTGTTAAACTTTCAACCCTTTGTTCTGGCTGTAAAATGTCAGTTGGACCCATTTTGGTGCTTTTTATTACTGCATCAAAACCATGCTGTGAATTTGTAGCTGCCATAAATGCTTAATGCAAGAGCTCATTGTGCAATAAAGTGTCAGAACACTGTTTTTAAACACGTTTTTAAAGCAACATTTTACAGCTTACATTTTTTGCCACTGCGTACTATAAAAAGTACAGATTTTCAATGTCACATTCATAAGAAGCACATAATCATTCCTAGGAAAGCCTGGTACGGTGAGAATTAAATGGTTCCTCTTCAACCTTTTTATAAACCCTGCTTTTTCTCCCTCACCCCTTGGCAAGGCCGCTTCTGTCTTCCTCAAAGTTGAAAAACACAACCTTGAATGAACACAATGTATTCAGAGGTTAATTTGGGTGCTTTGATAATAAACTGATTTAAACTTTAAACATGAAGATGAACACAGAAAAACAGAAAAATGTGGATCACCCATGTTTCATCTTAGATTACCTTGCACGTCTTAAATTAACTTTATTACATAGTTTCCATCTAAAAAATCCACTTTTTTTTTTTTTTAATTGACAGTATTTTTCTTCCAACTTTGTTTGGTTCGGAATTTTATTTTAAGTTAAAATCTCTCTTCCTACCATCTTACCAACATTCTTATTCTTTTACAGTTAAAAAAAAAAATTACCCTATTTCACTTTGTGCTCACTTGAATGTCAATACAATCTTGGGTATACCTGGTGATTTTTCTTATTTTTAAAATTATTTTCCCATCTCTAATTAACTGGCAGTCCTTGTATGCAGAGCCTTCTAGAATCCAAACTAAAGTTCTAGTAGAAGTAATTTCTACTGTAAGCCTCAATCATCTTTTGTTGGGCACAGACTTATCAGGATTACCATTTCTATCTGTGATTAGCAATGTCCTAAAACCATGGGTACAACCAACTTTTCTCTGTTTTTTAGGCTCCTCCTGGCTGGAGTCAAGCAATTGTTTCTGTAATAAAATTTTTATTATCTCCAAAGACTGTTTCAAAACCTTCTACATGGCTGAAAGGTGAGAAAATATCATTTTTGTGAAATTATCCCCATTTTGCCAGATAACAATAGACAATTACATATTATTCTTAAGGAGCAGGAGAAGACATTTTGCCTGTTATGGTTCACCATCGCATCGCAATTTGGCACAGGAGGTGCACATTGTAGAGACTAAGTAAATATCTTTTGACTATGTAAATAGATTAATTTGAATAAATGAATAAAATAAAATGTGTTCGCACAATTATTATTTTTCTACTAATGTCCAATAAGTTTGATTTAAAGTTTGCAAGTTCCCACAAGAGCATGATCTTTGAAATAATAACATACACATTAGTCTCAGGACAAAATTTAAATATAACATGCAAAATAGACTGGACTTTTGAATCAAAAAAGAAAAAGGCTCAACTCCAAAGAGTTTAGGAATATTTTTCATTGACTGGCATCTTTTTCTTTTTTCCCCTGACCCAAATATGAAGTTTCTTTTTTCCCTAACTTAATACCACAAATTAGAGGTATCATAAAATACAAAAGAGTTCTTTGTGGAGTAGACTAAACAACCAAATAACTTCTTTGACTGTAAACCTAACCAAAATTATCCACATCTCATAACATACTGAATTTCATAAAGACAAATTCTGTTTAAGCTAATGTCATCAACCACTAACTTTTGAGCTACTCAGTAAACATGGAAATAAGTTGGTGATTCATTCTTATTCGGAGGAAAGCATTTGATTTTTTTTGAAGCCCAAAGAAAAGTGCCAATTATAAAATGCCAAAGAAATGAAAAGGAAGTGCAGACATATATGAGAAGCCTTTAAAAAGTTACTTTTACATTCCAACCAATTTTTATTTTTTATTTTTTTGGCCACAAGGCACATCTCTGTTTAATATGCATGAAGTTGGCACAAATGTTTTTTCCCTACTAGCTAGTGACAACCTAAGGATTTGGAATGCACAGCATTTTTCTTTATTCTAAGGTATGATAATTTATTACTCATTTAATTTTATAGAATATTTTCTAACTGTAGAAGTTGAAGCTTCGTGTAGCCCTAGTACCTGTAGCCATACCAATCATTATAAATCATAATTTATAAATTTGTCATTTATAAATTATTATAAGAAGTGATGCCAGTGAAAACCATAATATATGAGGAACTAAAAAAGAAGAGACCAAAATATTAAAACTTTCATCAGCTGCTTTAACTCTAACTTCCTTCCATAGGACACTTGTTTTCAAATACCCAATCTCTTAACGTTTCAAACCAGCAACTAAGAGACTGATATATGTTTTGGATAAGCTACAGGCAAATATCACTCAGCCAGCATACTAATCCAATAGTGATTAAAGAGCCACACTTGTGGTGGTGGTACTTGGGGATGTGAATAGGAGGCAGATTGTACTCAATTATATGCTTGTGATTGTGTTGGCTAACTGAGATTATCAAAGACATTCTCAATATTTGGCCAACATCCAAGGAGGAAATATACAGAATACTTGAAAGAATTTTTGACCCAATATTTTTAATGGGCATGAAAAAGACTAGGGACTGACTGGAACTCCAGAGAAGAGTAAAAATGAGATCAGTCCATTCCTTTTGGCAAGGATGGGTTTTGGATGAACTGTGTATGCACTAAGGGGTCACAAGTAAACACTGGCGTTTCTCCTAATTAAGTTTGTTTGACCATGTAAATTTTATGTTCTTTGTCCTTGAAAGTGATTGAAATACTAAATTTACTAATAATTTACTGTTAGAAATATCTTTGGTGTGGGTAATATGTAGTTTTGTTATAGATAATGGAGCTAATATGTAACATGTAGTAGCTATAGATAAGTGTTAAACTTTCAACCCTTTGTTCTGGCTGTAAAATGTCAGTTGGACCCATTTTGGTGCTTTTTATTACTGCATCAAAACCATGCTGTGAATTTGTAGCTGCCATAAATGCTTAATGCAAGAGCTCATTGTGCAATAAAGTGTCAGAACACTGTTTTTAAACACGTTTTTAAAGCAACATTTTACAGCTTACATTTTTTGCCACTGCGTACTATAAAAAGTACAGATTTTCAATGTCACATTCATAAGAAGCACATAATCATTCCTAGGAAAGCCTGGTACGGTGAGAATTAAATGGTTCCTCTTCAACCTTTTTATAAACCCTGCTTTTTCTCCCTCACCCCTTGGCAAGGCCGCTTCTGTCTTCCTCAAAGTTGAAAAACACAACCTTGAATGAACACAATGTATTCAGAGGTTAATTTGGGTGCTTTGATAATAAACTGATTTAAACTTTAAACATGAAGATGAACACAGAAAAACAGAAAAATGTGGATCACCCATGTTTCATCTTAGATTACCTTGCACGTCTTAAATTAACTTTATTACATAGTTTCCATCTAAAAAATTCCCTTTTTTTTTTTTTTAATTGACAGTATTTTTCTTCCAACTTTGTTTGGTTCGGAATTTTATTTTAAGTTAAAATCTCTCTTCCTACCATCTTACCAACATTCTTATTCTTTTACAGTTAAAAAAAAAAATTACCCTATTTCACTTTGTGCTCACTTGAATGTCAATACAATCTTGGGTATACCTGGTGATTTTTCTTATTTTTAAAATTATTTTCCCATCTCTAATTAACTGGCAGTCCTTGTATGCAGAGCCTTCTAGAATCCAAACTAAAGTTCTAGTAGAAGTAATTTCTACTGTAAGCCTCAATCATCTTTTGTTGGGCACAGACTTATCAGGATTACCATTTCTATCTGTGATTAGCAATGTCCTAAAACCATGGGTACAACCAACTTTTCTCTGTTTTTTAGGCTCCTCCTGGCTGGAGTCAAGCAATTGTTTCTGTAATAAAATTTTTATTATCTCCAAAGACTGTTTCAAAACCTTCTACATGGCTGAAAGGTGAGAAAATATCATTTTTGTGAAATTATCCCCATTTTGCCAGATAACAATAGACAATTACATATTATTCTTAAGGAGCAGGAGAAGACATTTTGCCTGTTATGGTTCACCATCGCATCGCAATTTGGCACAGGAGGTGCACATTGTAGAGACTAAGTAAATATCTTTTGACTATGTAAATAGATTAATTTGAATAAATGAATAAAATAAAATGTGTTCGCACAATTATTATTTTTCTACTAATGTCCAATAAGTTTGATTTAAAGTTTGCAAGTTCCCACAAGAGCATGATCTTTGAAATAATAACATACACATTAGTCTCAGGACAAAATTTAAATATAACATGCAAAATAGACTGGACTTTTGAATCAAAAAAGAAAAAGGCTCAACTCCAAAGAGTTTAGGAATATTTTTCATTGACTGGCATCTTTTTCTTTTTTCCCCTGACCCAAATATGAAGTTTCTTTTTTCCCTAACTTAATACCACAAATTAGAGGTATCATAAAATACAAAAGAGTTCTTTGTGGAGTAGACTAAACAACCAAATAACTTCTTTGACTGTAAACCTAACCAAAATTATCCACATCTCATAACATACTGAATTTCATAAAGACAAATTCTGTTTAAGCTAATGTCATCAACCACTAACTTTTGAGCTACTCAGTAAACATGGAAATAAGTTGGTGATTCATTCTTATTCGGAGGAAAGCATTTGATTTTTTTTGAAGCCCAAAGAAAAGTGCCAATTATAAAATGCCAAAGAAATGAAAAGGAAGTGCAGACATACATGAGAAGCCTTTAAAAAGTTACTTTTACATTCCAACCAATTTTTATTTTTTATTTTTTTGGCCACAAGGCACATCTCTGTTTAATATGCATGAAGTTGGCACAAATGTTTTTTCCCTACTAGCTAGTGACAACCTAAGGATTTGGAATGCACAGCATTTTTCTTTATTCTAAGGTATGATAATTTATTACTCATTTAATTTTATAGAATATTTTCTAACTGTAGAAGTTGAAGCTTCGTGTAGCCCTAGTACCTGTAGCCATACCAATCATTATAAATCATAATTTATCAATTTGTCATTTATAAATTATTATAAGAAGTGATGCCAGTGAAAACCATAATATATGAGGAACTAAAAAAGAAGAGACCAAAATATTAAAACTTTCATCAGCTGCTTTAACTCTAACTTCCTTCCATTAGTTTTCATCTGGCTTCTCTTAGATGCTTAGTACAATGAGCGAGGACACATTTAAAAGGAGCTCTCATTTTCTTTAAATTATTTTTTTGAAAATTTAAATTGTTCTATTAGATAATAAATCCTACCTCAGAATTCAACTCTATTTGCTTTTTATTCTCTTAATCTACTTTTACTCCAAAATTTTGTGCCTTTTGACCTTTAATGTGTTGAAATTCCTGAATTACTTTCATTTAAAGCATCTTTGTGTTGATTAGTTGTTCAATCCATGAAATTCTATTTAGGGAGCTTAGGTATTAAAAATGATCAGAAAAAGATTATTAGCTTTGGAGAATTAAATCCTCTAAACCTCCCATTCTGAAGTATTAAGTAGATAAAATTCAATTAAAAGAGTGAAGACAGATTGACAACAATGTTCTAAATTCTTATCTTCTATTTGGTTATAAATGGTATGTGACATAGCCTATTTAACTATCCTCTTGGAAGACTCAGCAACACAGAAGAAAAGACAAAAAGAGAATCATGGTGGTAAATGAAAGGACATTTCTCAAGGCAGAACTTCCAGGGTACACTAGGCAGGAGACTTTGATATTACCACATGAATACCAGTCAACAAGATTCCTGGTGTTAAGCTACCAAGGATGCCAAAAGATGCCCTGGTAGACCACTCCATTCTGTACTGATATAAAAAAAATTAGACAAATTGCTTTATTTTAAACCATCCAGTGCCTTAAATGGATGGTACTTCAGAGGATCACAAAATCTTTGTAACTTCTCCTTTTCCATTTGGCAGGGCTCATAAATGATTACGTGCTTCTTATTACAGAGGCAAAGGCTATGCTAGATTTCCATTTGCAGAAAAACTGGTATGTATTTTTAACAAAAAAATTACTAAAGCTTTAAACATGATTAAAAGAAAGTATATAATTTTTACACTCTGATTTTCCATGTTTCTATACTTTCATGACAGAAAGCCAAATGCCAAGATAGGTATAGGTAAGACTATAGTTATTTGTTCATTCATTTTTTCCTACTTATTCAACAAATATTATCAAGCACTAGGTACTGATTAAGGTACCAGAGAGCAAAAGAGATAAACCAAGACAATAAATAATTAAACAAATAAATCTATTAGAGATCAGGCAATTGTAAGTGAAATAAAGAAAACTAGGAGATGATACAAAAAGAGTTGTAGTCTTATTACAGAAAGAGTGGAGATAGATTCAGAAATCTTAATTGTGTGAAAAAAAGAAAGCCGCAGAACCACGTGGAGGGCGACGTTCCTCAGGCAGAGGGAACAGGAAGAACTGATGTGCATTTTCACCTGCATTAAAGGACGCATGTCTGTATTCAATATAAAATACATTACTTTGGGAACCAGTTGTTCTACTTCAGGTATCTGATATAGGTGATAGACTCATATTTGTATGTATTTCCACTGCAACATCAAAAGTGTGAATGTTAATGTTGAAAACAATCCAAATCCTCATCAACATGAGGATGTTTAAATTATGACTCATCCGCCCTATAGAAAACTCAGCAACACTTAGAAAAGGAAGTAAATTTATAGGAACTGACAAGCAAAGAGCTTCCAAAAAACTGCTTTTTGAAAAGAATTAGAATTTGATTTTAGTCACATTAAAATTTTGCAAAAACACAACACACACTTGATATATAATATGTGTACATATGTATGTATATTTAAAAATCTTAGATATTTACACAAATTGATAAAAGTGACCATCTCTGTGGGTAAGTTGAGGAGGAAAGATGGATTTTGTCTTTTCTGGGTTTATTGAAACTTGAAATATACTACAAAAATTTGTGTATTAATATTATAAAAAATAGTCAAAATAAACAAAACATTTTTACACCAGAACATGAACGTTCTTTGTGTTAGAGTGCTTGATTAA
>NW_011888811.1:3134475-3140449 GCF_000151845.1 Pteropus vampyrus
ATCTCTGTGGGTAAGTTGAGGAGGAAAGATGGATTTTGTCCTTTCTGGGTTTATTGAAACTTGAAATATACTACAAAAATTTGTGTATTAATATTATAAAAAATAGTCAAAATAAACAAAACATTTTTACCCCAGAACATGAACGTTCTTTGTGTTAGAGTGCTTGATTAAGTTGAAAGTATTTCTGAAAAATGTTTAAATATAAATATATATTAAATATTCTCCCCATGTAAATATTCTTACCAACATATGGGTGATTGAACAAAACATAAAAAAGCATTGACATTCTGCATTTCTATAGCACCTTTAATATAAAAGGGCTTGAAACTTTTAAAGGTAATGAACAACCACATAATGTTTAGAATTTAAAGAGTGTGTTTTAGAATTTAAAGGGTAGGAGCTTCACACACTTGATCAAAAAATATTTGATTTTTTAATACCTAAAGAATGTTATACATTTCTACCTTAGATCTACTGTGCTATTAACTATCAACATTACTAACTATTGGCATTGCTGCATAGAGTCCAAATGATAGTGTACGGCAGAAAGAAAAACGCAGAGCAGTTAAATCATGTAAAATAAATGCAAGTTGGTTTCAGCCTGTTTGCTGGTGCTTTTTAACCTCATAGGAGTAGATCTACTTAGTACTTTAGTTAATTTATAATTTTACCGCAGTGTCAATGGTTGGAACACTTAATTTTCTTCAAACAGTGACTGTAGCCCCCTGGTCTTTTGTTTGCTAACCAAACATTCCAGGAATTCTTGAAATTTGTTTAAAAATTGGTCATTTTAGGGGCTTTAAAAAATTCACAAATGCCAAGCTTTACCTGTTACCGTAAACAGCGTTACTGGGTGAATTAACATGTATATGGTGCAAAGCTCAAAGGGCTGCTGTTCTTTCATGAAATGTGATTTTTTATTGGGCAAGAGTGTCCCCATACTACTCAACAAACAACAAACAAACAAACAAACAAACAAACAGAATAGCCAAAGTTAGTTTTGATTAAACATCTTGGAGAGGATAGTTGCTGGAGACCATAAACTAAATAAATGATCAGGACCTTTGCGAAGCAATGTATAAATAATTTCTCTCAAGCATTCTGTCTTATTATTCTATTAGTGCCGCGTGGTTTCACTCAGATTTGATTTTCTCTCAGCCAATCAGCAATCTCACGCTCAGTATTCCAATCAGCTATAATTCAGCCAGCATTATGACAGTTTAAGAGTCAGCTTTAGAGCTTACTATGCCAGTGTTTCAGCACCATGCATCAGTAAAAGCTGGTGCCCTAATCCGTGGTTGGACCTGCTCAAGTGAATTGCTAGACACACCAATACGCCAAGCAGGTGGCTGTGCTCTTAATTAAGTGAAGAGCATCCTCCCCGAGGGGCTGGGATCAATTAGATCAGGCTGTTTCTTACAACTGCAGCCACCTTTTTTTTTTTTTTTTTCCAGTGGAGGCTGATTGAGTCTCTGATCGTGGGGGAGGATACAATTCTAGCTCTCAGGAATTTCTGAGAAGCGAGCTGTTTGTTCCCAGTGCAATGTCTTCTGAATTCCACTTAGAACTGTGTGTATATGTCCACACATGTGTGTATGTGTTTATTTTTTTTTAAGGGAAAAATGCCAGAGGTGGCTGATGGGGTACCCTGGACATGCGGTTTCTACCATACACAGCAATCTAAACACAGATGGTTCTGGAACATCATTTTGTGATGTGAAAGAGGATCACAGGACTTGTATGTCAGAGGGGCTATGTCAGAAAGTTAAAACATACACACACACACACACACACACACACACACACACACACACACGCACTAAAATCTAAAGATGGGAGAGCTCTGAGATTCACAGCCTGGCATAGTCACTTACAGCATTTAAGTGATGTATGTAGGAATTTTGCCATAGGTTAGAGATCTTAGAAAAGGTAGAAGGGTAGAAGAAGGAGAAGAGGTACAGAAAGAGGAAGAGAGAAGAACAAATAATTAAAAAAATATGAAAGTAGACGGAGCAGCAGCAGCAGCAGCAGGAAAGGCCTTCACCTGCTGCTGCTCCTCTTGAAAAAATATTTCGTCTCTTGCTTGTTTCTTGAATTTGATTGGCAGGTTAATCAAGTTGAGAAGAAAATCACCTGAGAAATTAAGGAGCTGGTTTCTTTATCAATCAAAGTGACAGAATTGACTATGGCTTTTGCTCTTGGGCTGGTTTGGCAAGACTTCTCTAGGTCAATTTCTTCTTAGTATTTGCAATTAAATGTCAAATGCAATAAGAAAAAGAAATCACAGGTGGGCATATAGATAGATTAACCACCATATTATTTTCTACTTTAATAAATTATTTGAAAATGACGTTCTCAAGAACATAAACTAAGGGAGTACAGTGTATGCTTTGGAAATATACCAGAGAGAGGAAAAGAAAAAAAATATGTACAGGTACTGGAAAGAAGTTTCACAGAACTTTGTAAGTCTAACTATATTCTGACACTGTTTGTACAAGATAACATGGAATTCACTGAGTTTCTCCATGAATGAAACTCACGCCAGTCCTGGTAGAGCAGTTCATATCTAGGCTGGACCTAGGCTCAGCTGTGTACAGTGACCGATTTTACTAGAACACTTCACAAAAAGCAAGAAAAGAAAGCTCCCATTTCCAGTGTCATCACGGGCATAAAATCCACTCAAATACATGGCACAAACAGTGAGACAAATTCAATTTTGTCTTTGCCATTCATCACGGGAAAGTACCCAGGAAAATACACTATTTTCTTTACGAAAGTATTTCTCAGTTTTGACATGGCCTCTTTCACACTGGCTTAGAAAACATTAAAAAGCTGCATTCCTTCTCTCTTCTTCTCATGATAAAAGGTCCTATAAATATGTTATACAGGAATAAACTCATTGGCTATTCAATATCCTGTCTGCCTTGTGGAACTGGCATCTTTCAAAAGTAATAGTCTGATTGGCTGAGGTTTTTTTGATGAAATCAAAACTGTAGCCTCCATACTGAAAATTGTTTGATAAATGTGTTTTCCCATTTTCTTAAAAGGAATCCATTATGTGGGCAGCTTCCTTTTGAATGATATTAATTCCAAAGCGAAGCTTTATATTACAAAGTAAAATGAAGCTCGCTTCTAATATTAGTGTGAAAGTATTGTTATGCAGCAAGAGGGGTGACCTTTGACTCCAGCAAGAAAACTGATTTATACAATAGAATGCAGAGAGACAGTTTCTCCTAGTGAGAAAAGCCAGAAAGGAATTATATATGTCATTATAATATAAAAACTACCCTAAGAAGAAATGTTCTCTAAGGAGTCATCCCAGTAAAAGCTTAAATGTCCCTTACAGTTGGGTGACAAGGCCAAACCCACAGGTGGAAAAGGCATGTTCCATCAAGGAGCTTGAGCCAGAACCCATCTCAAGTTTATAGTGTGAGTACCAGAGAAATCCAGGCAAACAGGGTAAATGGGATGATTGCACTTGGTGATCATGTTGCCTTGGTGGAAACACAGGACACATGTTTGTTTGATTTAGGCTGAATTACAGCAGAGGGGGGATTTTGCTGATAGCCAAACAGAATTTTAATGCGTGCAGAGGCAAAGAACTTGTGTGGAGGGAGGAAACTCATTCTACAAAAAGTCAAGGTTTACTCTGTACTGACACTCCTTTCCATCAAAATTCCAGATTTGACTATCAAATAACATGTACAGTGGCCCGGTCCTACACAGGGATGTCAAAGATATGTTGTGTCAGTTTATCACAGTGTGTATTTTTACCCCCCAGTCCAGAAAAGGGGTTTGCCATAGTTCTATTCAACAGGGCTGCATTACTATCATAAAGATGGAAAAGAAACAGAAATTAGAGTGATTTTTAATAGTCCAAAGTAAAACGTATAGTGCCGGTAATGGATTTTAAAAGTGTATTCAAGTCAATTTAAATATCGTGTTCTCTTAAATATATAATTTTCACATGTATGCTATTGAGAATCCTCTAAATTGAAGCTATCGTGGATAAAATGAGAGCTACTTGAATTTGCATTGCTTATCAAACAGAGTGAGATAAGCACTATCGCTTTCAAAATTTTACAGTAGAAAAAATGTTTATCTCTGGCTTTAGACTTGGTTTCCCCAAGACTAGCAACAAACGATGCCACATTCTACTCTCTCAGCATGCTTCGTACAATCCACACAGAGAAAAGGAAGCCTGAGATTAAAGCTTGGAATCTTCAAGGAATGTATTAAAATACATCATAAACTTTTGATTTATAGAATATATATACAGCATTAAAACCCTAAAGCAGAACTGCTGCTCCTTGCTTTATGATGTTCTAAGTGTTTTCAGCAGCTTAGGACTGATTCGATTTTACAATTTTGAGGTCCCCCCAAATCCTGACCATTATAACTGCCAGTTGCTAAAGTAATTAACGCGGTCATGAGATCTCCCAAACGTATGTGAACATTCAGTTGCAATGCATTTGCCCTGTTACAGCAACCTATAATATTTGAATGTCTTCTAATCTAGATAATGTGAGAGGGAATCAGGGCCATAAAGGTTTCTGTTTTGCAAAATGCCCATTTTCTCTTGGTGATGTTCATAATCTTTGAAGAAAGCGGTGTGTATAAAGATGGAGAAACTGACTAATGAGCTCCATTCTGATACATCACTTATTTTACCATTTTATCAACTTCTTGGCTTAGGGTAAACTTTCTGTCCTTGATAAGTATTCAATATCCCTCAAGAGACATAATTATTAAAGGAGAGATCATATGTAAAATGCTTAATACCTAGTAATTACTGACTTAGCAGAGTATAGCTACTTTTCTTTGCTATTAAGGGAAATTCTATGCTATTTGGCTTTTTCTGTATCTGGAGGTCCTACTCTGATTTTCCAGGATAAAGAAGGAGTTATTTTTGTGGTTGATGCTGCTTTTTTTTTTTTTTTAACATAATTATGCATATGTTTAAGAAAAATGCTTTTTCTACTATTTCCACTCTAGAGTGATGAGATATCAAATCATGTGAAACATTCCTGAACTAAAGCCACTAACTTCACTTTTGAGTCAGAGCCTGTCTATTTCTACTCCTCATATTTTTATCTCAAACGCACATCCTTGCAAGAGCTTGAAAAATTTGTGACTGTCCTCAGACATTCAAATGCAGTTCTTTGGCGATCAACTTGTTGCCACTGAGAGAATCTGATGCATGTCTTGTTTTCTTAATTTTGGAATTAGTCTTTTTTATCCCCAACCTCTCTGATTTAAGCTCGGTTTTATCTCTTTTTTAATTTCCATAACACGTATTAGGTTCTCAGGGTATAAGTATTGTATATGTGTATGTATATATGCACATATATATTCATTTACGATACTCAATTCATTTACAATGCACAGTGCGCAAACACATAAAATTTAGCAAAGGTGATTAATAAGTACTTAAGAAAAAAAGTCATTATCCTTTGAAATGAAAGCAACCAAACAGATTTGACAATACTCATTTTCCTTAGACAGGTCAGTTCAGTTCTGCTTTTAGTTCTGCCAATAATTAGTGCATGGCTTTTGTCCATACTTGTAAAACGAGTCACTTGAGTGAGATATTCTCAAAGATCAAGTGCTGGAATTCCATGATGCTGAGACATGCGGCCCTCTGTTTTGTATCAATGGACATGTTTTATGTGCAATCAAAACTAAATGTTTTGTGAGAAAAACTGTTTCTGTGAAAACCTAGGATTTTGTGTTACTCAGATGTCATCTGGGTTTAGCTTCCCAATCATATGTTTTGGTAAGATACACTTTGTGGGGAAAATCTAATTTCCCTAAATTCCTACATATTGCTACAGGGCTGACATTCTGGACTCCTTCTGTATCAACTCCTCCCTTTAAGTTCAGTTTATGGGTCACCCCAACGTCAGGCACGTATGTTCTTGATTCTGTGACACTGACCCAGGTGTGGAATGCAGTTGTCTTCTGAAATTCTATC
>NW_011888811.1:3141414-3144912 GCF_000151845.1 Pteropus vampyrus
CTTTGCTTTTTCTCAACTGCCTGTGAATTGCCTGTGTTCCCTTTGAGGAATAAGACACCTCCCTCCCTCTCCTTAGTCCATAGAAGCTTACAAACCTCATCTTCCCTGTTTGTCCTGGGGCTCCATATTCTTAGGGAACCCCATATTTACATACATAGTAATCTTGGTTATTTTCTCCTGCTAGTCTGTCTCATGTCAATTTGATTATTAAATCAGCCAGAAACACTTAGAAGGGGAGAAGTAAAATTATTTTTCCTTCCTCACAATCCTAAGAGTTCTCATCACAAGGAGAATTTTTCTTTTCTTTTCTTTTTATTGTTTCTATATGAGATGATGAATATCAACTAAATCTTTTGTGGTAATCATTTCACAATATATGTAAATCAAACTATCATGCTGTATATGTAGAACTGGAAGAAAAAAAAAAAGATACACATATGCTCATAGATACAGAGAACAGATTGTTGGTTGCCAGAGGCAGGGATTGGAGGGTGGGCCAAATGGGTGAAGGGGGTCAAAAGGTAAATACTTCCAGTTATAAATAAATAATGGTATTTAATATACAGCATGGCCATTATAGTTAATAATACTGTGTTGCATATTTAGCAGTTGCTAAGAGAGTGAATCTTAAAAGTTCTCATCATAAGAAAAAATTTTCTATGTATGATAATGAATGACAGACTTATTGTGGTGAATATTTTGCAATATATACAAATATTAAATTATTATACTATACACCTAAAACTTATAAGTAGTATATGGCAATTATACCTCAAAAATATTTTAAAAAGTAAAATAAAAATTATATTTGGATCTATTTCTTAACCATCCTCTTTTTTCCTTCTCATCGTTCCCAGGTAATTTATAATACAAAGCAATTTAGTTATCACTTTATTTTCTTGTCTCCCACTAACCAATTGCTAGAAGAGTCTCACCTACTACACTAAGTGACTTCTCAAGGTATTTCCATAAACACAATTTGCTCTTTATAGAGGATTCTAGTGTAAGCATAAAAGACATCTTTTCTACTATGCTAGATACATATCTATCAATTCCCTTCCCCCTCTCTTTTTTTAGTTATTCTAATAAAGCAGCCATAAAAAGCATCAATTACTGATAATGATTGCAATTCTTTATTTGGCTTACTCTTTTCTCTCTTAGGCAAAGACAAAGAACAGGCTATGATTGCAATCCATAAGAACAGAGTAGAAGGGGAAGATGGGTTAGTAACATGCACCCCTTCACCTAACACTTCTGGGTGTGTGTATTTGCCTGTGTATATGTGTTTTCTCCCAGTGACACCTCTTAGATCTGAAATATCAGTAACTATGTTGTTTCCCAAATCATTATTTTTTTTGCAGCATGACTGTTACTCTTTTTCGGTCATAGAATTTCAATCTCAGAGGACACAGTCACCAGCATATCCCACCACACTATCGTTGGTTTCCAGAAAAGATGTAGAGGCATTTTGTTTTGGTTGTTTCAATTATCGTTTTAGCAAAGAGAACCCCATTTGACTGTTGACTCACAGTCTATAAGATAATTTATCTTTACTTACGTTTGAATACCTACTGCCAAGAGTGCCTCACTTTTTCCTCCAGATCCTATGTCTACTCCTTTCTTGCTTTCCCGGTAAATAGTTTAGGATCAGTAAGAAAAATTTAGGATTGCAAATTTCCATAGCGCAGCCACTATGGAAAACAGTATAGAGATTCCTCAAAATACTAAGAATAGAACTACCTTATGACCCAGCAATCCACTTCTGGGTATTTAACTGAATAAATCCAAACCACTAATTTGAAAACATATATGCACCCTCATGTTTATTACAGCATTATTTATCATAGCAAAATATGGAAACTACCTAAGTGCCCATCAATAGATGAATGGATAAAGAAGATGTGGTACATATGTACAATGGAGTAACAGTTGGCCATAAAAAAAGTAAAATCTTACCATTTGCAACAACATGGATGAACCTAGAGGGTATTATGCTAAAGGAAATAAGTCAGACAGAGAAAGACAAATACCATATGATCTCACTTATATGTGGAATCTAAAGAACGAAATAAACAAACAAAACAGAAACAGACTCATAGATACAGAGAACAAACTGATGTTTGGCAGATGGGAGGGGTCTGGGGGCTGGGTGAAAAAGATAAAGGAATTAAGAAGTAAAATGGCAGTTCCGAAATAGTCTTTGACTTCCAAAGAGTTTTCCCTCTTCCCCCAGAAGGAGCAAGAGTTGCACTGAGTCATTAAGCTCTGTCCAGCATTCTGAATGCTGAGATGAGTACTGTGTACTTTCTGATTGAAGCAGGTAGGAGAGTGCCTGGGTCCAAGGAGAGGTGGGCTGCATTATTGTCACAGATAACAATGGCTTATTACTGACTGATATTTACTGCTCTCAAATATTGCTTTACGTCTTTGAAATGTCAAATGTCAGAGCGCACATAGTTAAAATGAATGCTCAAAAGTTTCAATGCTTCTTTTTCCACCCTCAAGTGAGCCTAGAAACGTTTTCAAAGTTTCTTGGCATGGATTCACTCATTGACTCCTCAGCCCTGAGTCTAAATGGCTTTTTCCTTATTCCATTAATACTAAAGTCGAGGCTTAAAGCCACAGGATGCATTCATTTAGGCAGCATTTGACCCGAATTTAACATATGCACTCTCTTTACAATGTGACAAATTCTTCCTTCTATTCTTTCTTAAGATTCTAATGTGAAACATCATATTTTTTTTAAAAAAAGCTAAACTTTGAATCTCTTCTAGTATATATAATTTTCATTTTTGTACATGCTTATGTTTCTGTCTTTATTCCTTTTTCTATCATTTATAAAAATAACAATTATTGGAAAAAACAGATTTGTCACAAAAAGAAATCAGAGAACAAAAACTATGAAGGAGAAATAGGAAATTGTCATTTTAAATATGGTTATGGCATGTGTGTGAGATGTGAGATTATGGTATTTTTGCCTGTTTTGTGCTAATATTAAACAATTTTAACATGGACCTCTTTCCAAGGTTAATAGATATATGGTCTTATTTTATATCAATGGTGATTGTATAAGGTAAGCAGGGAACATGCTTCTTCCCTCTCTCTTTTTAGAATTACAGAAACCACAGTGAACAGAGATCAAGCAGTTTGCCTGAAGCCACACAGCCAGATGGAGGCACAGCTGCGATGAGAATGAGTCCACAGCACCACGCCCACATCTTCCTGCCACAGACTGTCCTTTCTAAGGTCAGATCCTGTATTCTCTGTGGCTCAGCATCTCTGTAAACCAGACCCATTAAGAAAGACTCTGCTTGCTCCTCTTGGAAACACAAATTGGCCAGCTTCCCTCCAGCACTGGGTATCTGACGGCAGCTTGTCCAAAATAAACCTCATGTTGTCCCTCTCTGACTTTGTATTTATCATCGTTCAGGTGATTTCAATCATTTTTAGCTGTGAGCCACGTAAGCAAGCTCTCTCTCTGTGACAATCAGTTCTCAG
>NW_011888811.1:3145734-3160531 GCF_000151845.1 Pteropus vampyrus
TGTAGAATAATAAAATATTGTAAAACATTACAGTGCTTTTGAAGATTTTTGAACTTTGAGATGCTATTTGCAAAGCACTATTTGCAAATAGTGCCTAGCACAGTAAGGGCAACTGTGGTCTTTATATACAGATTCTGTCGGCAACGATTATCCTAATTCCACTTTGCAAACTAAAACAATTCAGAATTTCCCCACATATTGAAGATATGTGGGTGCGCACTTGCTCGTGAGAAGCGCTCACACAGCCTCAAAGCAAGTGCATAGTAGTCACTCTTGTTGTTTTTAGTAGGGCACACTTGGTTCCTTAGACAAATGTTTATTAGGTGCCCATTTCTTGCAGAGCTCACTTCTAAGGGCTTGGGACACATCAGAGGATAAAACGAGAGAATAAAACTTGCCTTGCTGAACTTACTACAGTCTGTTCAGGTGACCAAATACTAACACATTGCTCACTGAAATATTAACAGAAGATAGAAATATTATAAAGATGTGATCTAAATTAAAAAAAAAACACACATAAATAATTGAAGTTCATTTCCTTCCAGTTATTAAGGATACTTCCTCCAGGACAAAGGGGCTTTTTGGTGGCTGTCATATATTTTTTGTAGTTGTTGAATGCAAGGCTGGATTCTGCTAGTTCATGTAGTAGACTGTTAGGTGGCGGGTCTTGCTTGTAGGAGCTCATGATGTAAAAACATATGCTAATCAGTTCATAATTCATGTGATCAACTATTCAGGATTTATACCTTATGCATTTGTGTAGCCAGAAATAATCAATAATGAGCTGAGTGTGTAGGCGCTATTTTATTTTCCCCTCATTTGTAGTTTCTGGGTCAATTCTTTCCTAACCAGAGGTTGTCCTTCACCCGACTACCATTTCCTGGGCACAAAGCAGTTTTTTGCCAATTCCCTTGGAACAAATGAAGGTGGTCCTCTAGACGATTTCTAAGCTCAAAATTATGTCTGTAAGTGCACCATGTTTCACAGTTAAAGAAGATAAAAGTTATAAATGAGACATAATTCTGGTTTGATACAACTTATTATTTAAATGACCTTTAGCTAAACTTTTCCAAGATAGTCATTCAAATTTCTCATTTGAGAACAATGTTGGGCAAACACTCATTAAAGGATAACTCCATATTATTCCTCACACACTCACTGGCACATAATTTTGTAGTAAGCACTATTATTGGAACAAGTAAGTATTTGTTTTCCTATATCACGTATTTCCTCTTTCACTGAAAATATTTCAGTGTTCCCTGAAGTCATCACTTTTATGCATTCATTTAGTTAACGGAGGAGAACTCCAGACATATTCTACGTACTCTCAACCATTTAACCCATTTCCCATTTGCCTCAAGAATATTCGCTGGTGGTTCTCATGGCTGCAGGGTTTACCCTTAGATAATACGCAGGTTACAGTCCTAACCTTATTCCCAAAGTTTGCCATGAAGTATCTCGCTTTTATTATTATTATTTTCGCATCGCTCTAGTACATCGATAGTCTTTGGGGAAAAAAATGACATAATTCTATTTATAACATTCTGTTTTAGTAGTGGCATTTCCATTACAAAATATAATAATTCTCAATTGCTGAAAATGTCAAATCTTAGAAAACATAGCATTCTTACACATGATGTTAACATCATTCTTGAACAGTTGTTAGCCGAAGATTAATTTGATAAATCCTATATATGTATACATTTCTGTTACATTAAAATTAGAGACAAGTTCTGTTTAGAAATAACTCCAAGAACAGTTTTTCTATTTTATTTTCACATTGAAAACCAGTCAGATTTGCTTTGGCCTCAAAGAGTGTGTTTATGTAAATTAACGCTGGCAGCGAGTTGCAATTATTTTTTTCTAAATGAGAAATGGGTTAAAAAGTATAAAGATTCAAGTAAGAGTTAAGTGGCTTTTTGTTGCAATACTGTTCATTCTTTACAAGGATAGAAAAATGGCGATTTTTTTTAATTGATTGATTTTTGGAGTTGTCTGTGATGTAGGGGTCAAATATTTGAAATGTAGCAGAAATCAAAGTAATAGAGATACTAGAATGAAAAAGACAGTAAAAAGAAAAATGTAGAGTGTTGAAAAAATTGTTCCCTGTTAGGAAAGTTATGCTACCTCCATTCTTCCAGGAGAGGGGCTTGGGTAAGGTCGGATCCAATGAATGTGCTAAACGATTGGGTTTCCCCAGCATTGCCGGGAAAATCAGTGTCCTGAAAAAAAGTATTACAAATAACTCAGGTTTAAACTCACAGTACTTTTTTAAAGATTTCAAATATGTTGGCTGAAAATGGTCTGAATGTATTCATTATTCCTTGCTGTCTTATAGGATACGCTGACTATAACGAAGCATTTTATTGATGAACTTGGATCAATATTACAAATATTAAATTTGTATTATAATTAGTAGTATATTCCCTTAGTATTACAAATACTAATTATTCAATTCATGCCCGATTGAGGTATTCTAAAGTACTTACTTATTTTAACATGGTCCACTCTATGATTAGTGTAACTTGTTCCTTCACTATATGGCATCACAGATATTTGCTTTTTTTTTTTTTATAATTAACATAGCTCATGTCTTTTTTATAGCCAGCTGTCACATCCCACGATTGTTTATTCTAATTGCCTGCTTTCTTATAAGTAATAACACTAGCAATTCAAACAAACTGTTAATGCTTTTGAGTTTCATGAAACACTCCACATCCATTTTTGCATATCATCATATCAATTTTAGGAGTCAAAATAACAATTACATACATTAAGTGACTTGCTTGAGGCTTCTTATACCATTTACAAAGGAGGAAAAAAGAATAAAATTTTAAAGTTTTTTTTTTTTTGACCAAAGACTCAGGTTAAATATAAAGAATGGATTTCTAAAATTTATAAAATGCACAGCAATCAACTTAACTATCATATCCTTTTCCATTCTAATGGAAATAATGATCTCTAACAATTAGAAGCAACTGGAACTGTTATCTTGAAGAACTTTACAAGTTAAAGGACAAACTTACACCTTCAAAAACTTTTAAAACAAGCCTACAAGAGAATTGCAGAAGACAGGGAAACTCTCACAAGAAGATGTCTCTGGAAAGCCAATCTACGGGTTCTGGGAAATAATGTCCTTGTCATGGTATAAAATTATTATACTAGGCAAAATTAGGATTAATAGGTAACAGAGACAAATCATCTCCTGGCATAGATAAGTGACAAATAAGTCTACAGAGAAGATATAGTCTGGCTGATGTTTGCAATGAGGCGTTTTACAGGTAGAAAGATGAAAGATTACATAATTTCTGGCTTCAAGCCTGGGAGTAAAGGTCTCTCTAGTCAAGGTCAATACTCTCGGCCTTCCAAAGTCATGATCAGTGAAAAACCAAACATTTGATCAGTAAATGTAGATTCCTCTCAAATCTGTTTATATTTTCAGTAATTTGGACTCTAAAATAAGCCAAAGTCCAGTATTTTTATGTAAAAAAAAAATAATGTCTTCATTTAAAAATATTAACTAATTAAAGCATAAATTGAGTTTCTAATTTCTAACTCGAACTATCAACCAACATTTAACCCAGTATTTGTCATCAAAACCTCACCATAGCCAAATCTTTTCATCTTTTCTTATTCCTCAAACTACCTACTGTATGGAATTTGGTAGGGTCCTCTTTCTTCTGGGATCTGTGCTTCAACTTTAATTAAGGCTTTTCTTGCTACCTCACTATACTTGTAATCGGTCACCTTAGCAGACTCCTCTACTTTCTGTATCCCCTTACTAGTACCAAACTAAACACCAAGGCCTTGTTCTTGGTCCTCTTTTCCAGCCTCCCTCAGCCTCTTTCCTGGTAACTGTTTGATTCTATACAGAAAGCATCATGACACATTCATCTCCATCTTGAAACCCTCTTCCTGATGCTAGATGCGCCTTGCCCATTGGACATTAACAATCGCATGTATTATAAGAAAACCAAACTCATAATCTCGACCTCTATGTTACCATTTCTTTGATATCCCAATTTCTATTCATGAAAGCAATGCTTCTCTTGTCTTTCTAACTCACATCTTTTAGGAGGCAACAAAACAATAGCAATGCTCTAAGCAATGATTCTCTTACCTCAATATCTTTGCATCTATAACTCACTCTTTGTTTATAGATTGCATCCTACATTATTGTTTTATCACCAGTAAAATGAATAGCTGTGGTTGGTTCCTTATCACTATTGCTTTTGTTTTCCCAAATCATTCTCACACAGGATTGCCACGATAATCTTCCAAAATACACGGCTCTGATTGTGTTACTCCTCTACTCAGAAACACTCACCAGTACAAATCCACTTAAATCCAAACTCCTCAGTCTGTCATTCATGGTTCCTCATACTCTAGCCTTAAACCACCTTCTGGATTTAAATTCCCAATTATTTCACCACATGAGGCAATACCCAGACTTTGCTGATAATTTTACTTTTCTTTGCATATGTTCTAAACTTTCGTACTTTATCCCTGCCTTCTGCCTGAGATACCAGCTCACATATATGCCTCGTGAATGTGTTCTTGTTTTGCAAATATCTTTCTTCCAACTTATGTGACATCTGTCTACTTTGAACCCCCTAGAATTGAGCCAAGGGACTTACATATAGGTTTTTAAATATATACTTATTAAATTCAACTAAATTGAATAGAGTTTCTTTCATGGGCTCATAAAAAAAAAAAAAAGTTAAACATACATTGGTCTTTATTTTCTTCCTGTAATTGGTCTTCTTTAGTATCCCTCCTTTCCACCCCTATACTTCTTTTTTTAAATGTTGCAAAAGCATCAACTGAAAAGAAGTTACAAAGACACATGGGAACATCTGCTCTCAGAAGCCACTTGAAAAATAAGTATTCCACAGAATGGGGAAAACATCTGTGCAGTATTCATGAGCTTATTAGTAGTGCCGTAGGAAAGTAGCAGACAAACACACATACACACGCACACACACACACATACACGATGTGGAAATGAGTTTTAGCAAGAGATACTGGAGCATCCAGTAGAGACCAGATGGCTACATTTTTTTGTCCCTCAACCCTGTGACTCAGTGTTTATTTAGAAGAGGGAAAGAGATATTTCATCCACCAGTGTATATTCCAGAATCAAAAATATTCACAACTGTAACTTTAAGTTGATTAGTCCAAATAAATTTTAAATTTCAAAATGCCAACATTGTATCATTTATCTCAAATGATACATATAATCTCATACTTAAGTATAGTGAATTATATGTAGATCCCAAGTAGCTGCCTATTACTATAATACAAAAAGCATAAATTAGCATTAGGAGACTTGAAGTATGTCCTTGGATTTACAACTAAAATTGGCTGCTTTAAAATGAAATATTTAAATTTTTGTTTTATTGAATTTTAATAAAATTAAAATAAATCTGTGCCCCCTGTATCTTAATAAACATTTCATTTACATAAGCAAAACTACTATTCAGACCTGGCCTCGCTTAAACCATGAAAGTCCTGGAGTCCACACTGATCCTTTAGTCTGTAAGTAACTTAGATGCAATCCTTACATAATATTAAAAAATGAATTTTTCCTTCTCCTCTGAAAAAAGAAACAACATAGACTGCTTTCCTTAATATAATAAGGTATGTTTTCTTGGACAAACCAGACTAGGATATTATAGTCTTCACAGGCCCCCAAATCTATTTCATCGGCTTTGTCATGGATTCTCTGAAAATTCTTGGAAATCTACAAAATGAGGAGTGTTTTCTGTTACTTTTTTAGACTTGTAGGTTCCTAGTATAGTTCAAGGCATTCATATTTAGCTTCCTGTATGCTTTAGAATTTACCTGGAATCTGTGGATTAAAACTACCAACCACAAACAAAATTTTAAGGGAGCAGCAGGCCGATAATGTTTCCGTCTCCCCCCCAAAAAATATATGATAAGGACAGAACATTTAGAACTGGGAGACATAATCATCATTTAATCTACTCATTTTAGTTCACAAATAGCAAGAGGTAAATCGTAAAGCAAAGACATTTGTTCATAGCAACAGATAAACGGCTGAATACTGGATATCCTCTACAAGCCTCACGGTGAAAAACTTTTATGACTTAGTTATCTTTCACAAACTTTAATTCAAAATTAAAGGAGACACCTGATTTTTGTTCTATGAGAATGCCTTATCTTGGAAAAGAGATGAATTAGAAGAGTGATGAGGTTGCTCTCCTCTGATATGAAAACAACTGTCACAGGCAGGACTCCTTTCAATCTGTGTTGCCCTAAAGGACAGAGCTAGGGCCAGTGGTTATATGAGAGAGGATGGCAGCTGGTAGTTCATTATAATGAAGAATGTTTAAACATTAACGCAAAGAATGACCTCATAATTAACAAAACTTCCTTGTAGTGGAGAGAATGCTAACCTTTAGAGGTGTGCATTCCGAAGCAAGGAGGGTAGATGTTAGGGAGATTCTAGAGAAGATTCTAGTACCAAGTTTATACAAAACTAACCTTTTATTAAAGAAAAATTCTTTATTTACTCATTTAGCGTTGAACATGATGATGGCAAATGAATTCATGGAATTAATCCTTCTTCCTCTAGGGAAGGAAAAGAACAGGGCTTTGGGAATGGTGACTCAATAAGAACGTGGTAGGCAGAACGTGGAAAGAACTAGAGGAATGGAACGAATCGCATAATTTGTTCCTGCTTTACTCTGTAAAATGGAGAGGGCTTTTCTACATGCCTTATCAAAGGTTCGGCTCAAGTGTGATATGAGCTAATGCGATTAGTGACTTTCTTTCAAAGCCCTGCCCTCCAGAAATGTCCAGGGAAGAAGAAGGAAATGTGTACTCATTATCATTTGAACCCTAAAGATTTGAGAGATGTTAAACAAGTCACTTTCTTTTGTTTAATCTGTTTTCTCATCTCAATAGTTCGTTATTTTGGATTTGCCATAATGTTCATTTTAAATACTACAATTCTTCGGTTCTTCTTATTGCCCAGATTGAGGCTGGAAAATGGCCAACACACATGTCCTTAGTTCAGTATCACGCCCCTTCCCCCCAAGAAAAACATTATGAAGATAGATCACTAGGGCTAAAAAAAGCAAACCTTGAGAATTTTACAAAGGAGGAAATGTCTTAGCAGAATTTCCTTATTTATATACTCTTAATGTTTTTACTTAAATCACTCACAGACCATGAAATGGGGCCCCAGGGACTTTAAGGCTGTATGATCAGAATGACTATGTATGTTTCACTTCATTTCAGGCCCTGGAAAGATAAATATTCTTCTTACACAGCCCGGCACTAAGGGATAATGAAACTATTTCCCTATGGCCTCCTGATGGGTCAGCATCCTTCTGAAAATAATCTTTTTGCAGGATGAAAAATAAAGCTCTGTATATATAAAATACTTTGAACTTCTCAGAAAAAATATTCATGATAAATTTTAGCTATTATTGTTATTATTATCTCTCTCTCAATCAATATAATGACATATTATCTTCCTTTTGGACCATGGAACCTCTTTTCTGAATGTTGGTTAATTAAAAAAAACATAATAAAAAATTCTGTGTGCTTGGAAAATTCAGTGAACCCCATCTTTTATGAAAAAGCCGTTCCTTCCAATCATTAAAAAATCTATTTTCTTTGATTTTGCATTTCTACCAAAAGAGTGTTATATCAAAAACAATCCAAGATATAGGGGCGGGGGGAAAGTTAGGAATAGAAATTAGATTGTACTACATGATCTGTTTCTATAAACCAATTTTGATTTTCAAGATTTCTTTTAGAAGCATTAATTTCTCCATATCCTCTTCACAGAACTGAAAGTGGTGTTTTTTTTTTGTTTTTTTTTTTAAGGTATAAATCTTTTCAAGGGGTGCCATTTAAATGCTGAGAGCATCAAATTCTCAAATGAGAAATGTTTGTAAGGACTCAGTCTCAAATCACTGCAAAGACTAAAACTGCGGGGTAGGATTCTTCCAAAGTGGTACTTATTAGCACACTGTAAAGGAACAGGGATGACAAAATAAGTGAGAGTCTTTTCCAGTTATGTAAATCAGTTTCTTAGAATTGGATACTGAGGGATCTTCTCTGATCACAATAGAGTTTTTAACCTCAGCAACACACTAAATTGAGAATGGGTGATACGTGTGCCTCTATTTTAACTGAAGGGAGATCCCGCTTGAATGCCATCCATCTTAAAATTCAGATTTCTTCACCACATCTGTAGTATGTATGCAAAGTCAACTTCACAAGTCGCACCTTTGGGAGGTTAGAAGCTGATTCATCTAATAAGATTTCTAAAAAATTAATGGTTACATGATTAGATCCAAAGCACCTTTCTGGAACCAGATAGATTGGAAAGATTAAGACATTCCCTTGTGGTGTGAAACCACAGATTTGGGAAAGAAAAACAGATATATAAAATAGACAAGCCAGACATCAGCTGTCCCCACACGCTGTGTCCAATTTTATTCTGTTTCAAAGGCCACGAAATACTAAAACATCTCTTGGTATTCACCAAAAAGATTCTCTCACATCCAAAATAAAAGTGAATTCTATAGTTTGTTTTGTTTTGGTTGTTTGTTTTTTGCTTAAAACCAGGTGGTAGAGTGGAGAAGAGATCTGTACCCCACAGCTTACCCCCAAAGACATAAAGATCTCTGTCAGGTATATAACCCTAAACTCCTCTTGAGGAGGGGGAGGTGAGGACCAGTCTGGTTTTCTCTGCTATTTTCTTCTGCCAGACATAAAACCCTCTGGTTCTGGTTTCCTTCAACCTATGTACTTTGACTATGTCCAGCTTTCTTCACTAATTGTGCAAGCCAATTCATTCTTTTTATGACCTCTACCTTCAGACTTAGGCACACACAACCAGAGAGTGAAGAGCTATTTACTACCCCTTAAAGCTCTATGAGTTATTTTAAAAAGAGATACAGAAATAGTTGTGACAAAAATTATCATATAGTTATCTTATAATACAGAGATAGATAAAACACTGTGAAGGCTAAAGAAAAAACTGAATTTACGTGGTAGGGTACATTTGAACACAGTTCAGAAACCTGTATCGCCAGCATCTATCTGAAGCTCCCACAGGCGTTATCATCTCTGAGGCTGTTATTCTCAATGGGGAAGAGGTTGAGAGAGATGCTATGATTCTTTTAAATGATATTAATGGTAACCTAGATGAGTAAATGCAACTTCAGATGCCTGTGTGTGTGCATGCGTGTGTGTGTGTGTGTGTGTGTGTGTGTGTTTGCAAGGATGTTCCAGAACATGGTAGCAGTGATGGGCTTTAGGGAAAATATCTGTGAGACAGAGGAACAAACTCAGTGTTAGTAGTTGCAGGTCCTGGATTAAGAGAATAAATGAAGGCCACATACCATTTGTCTAAATGTTTAAAAGTTATAAATTAAACTAACAAAACAAATAATCTATCCACTACTTTCACAAATAGGTCTTTATAATGAGAAAGTTGAAACATAGGCACAAAGTCATGGTTTCATGACTGGAAGTGGACAAAATATCAATGATGACTGAACTTTTTGATGATGATGCATTTCTTGATGTTTGGAGGAGCAATAAAGACAGATTGTTATATATTTATTACATAATATTATTTAAAATAACTATCTAAAATAATAAAGTAAATTAAAAAGCAGCTATAAATGGATTCTTAACATATTTCAGAAGTAACAAGAACAATGATTAATATATAATGATATAGGTTATTATAAATTTATCCCATAATGTTTTTTTCATATCTCCATTTACAAAATTCCCTAATTATATCATGGTCAGGATTTTTTTTTTTAAATAATCTATGTTATATTGACAGTTATAGCAAGGTATATAAAGTTTCTTTTACCATGTAAATCATACTTACTAACATAACAAACATTTTCACTGTTTTTAAAGCACTGTCTAGATCTAAGAGGTTAAAAAATGTTTTCTGTAAAAGACCAAATTATAAATACTTTAGGCTTTGAGGGACATTTGATCTCTGTAGCAACTACTGAACTCTGCCATTGTAGTGCAAAAGCAGCCAGATACAAAAACTAAATGTATGGACATAGCTGTATTGCAATAAAACTTTATTTATAAAAATAGGCAGCAGGCTGGTTTGCCCATAGTTTAGTGATCCTTGATCTAGATCCATACAGTATTTCTTATATTTTTTTATAATTCTTCGGTGGTAGGCTATTATAAAGAAAATGGAGAACTGTATACATTATTCATTTTTTTTTTCAAATCTTCTGTGGAGATTACATATTGATAAATAATGACAAATAAAATAACAATTGTTATTTTATTTTAATCTTCTCCTTCAAAGTTATGCAATTATTTTCCTCTCTTGCTATAATTTTCTTATGTTTTATTGGAATGGCCCTTATGTTGCATATTTCAGTTTCTCCTGATTTATAATTTAAAAAATAAAAGAAAAAAACTTAAAAAGTGATATTGCTGAATTTGGATCTATTTAGCTTGTCTTGCAAAATCTTTTGCTAGCAATGCTCATAATCATCAAAAATTGTGGACAATGCTCATTTCAAATTAATTTCTTTTTCTACCAAAAATCCTAATACACTCCTTATTTAAGGATTTTCTGTTATTTACAACCTTTTTAGTGCATTTCAGACATTGTCTAAATTCATTCATACTGCTTTAACAGAATTTAGTCCCTATTTTATCAAGACTATTCAGCTGAAGCCACATTTCCTGGTAACCAATTCAAACCAAGCAACATGCCTAGACCAAAGAATGGTTCTGGATTTTCTGTTATAATTCTGGCTCATGTGTCTCTTTCATTACCTGCCATATTACTTCCCTTATCAAAAAGCTAGCTTAGAAATATTTCAAATCAATGCCAAAATTTAGGAGGTCTCTTTTCAGAACTTCACATAAGTTAAAACCTGTACTTCTGTATAAGAACAGATGTAACCGTGCCCCCCGCCTCCAATAACTTCTACTCTTCTTTCTTTTGGAGATTCAATAATATCTATGAGGAATATAAGATGTTCAACGTTACTCTTAATCATGATAGCAATATTTACTTTTGATTTAAAATTTGTGTGATTTATTTTCTCACTTTATAAAATTAATTTTCACATTTTAATTGACTATTCTAGATAGTGATCATTTTTCAAAATCCTTTTACATGTTTGGTCATTCTAGCATCACATTTCAAAATATTTTTATTAAGCCAACATATTTTTGATCATTTCTACTTTTGTCTATTTTGCGTGAAGTTTCCTTATGCTTGCCTAAATATAAAACACATAATATTCTTTTAACGAATCACTTAAATGTTTTGTATCAGACAAGAGTTTCCTTGTATTTGTTAAATACTATTCATTGTTTTCTCTTTATCAAATATTTTTTTTACTTTTAATATTTAATGTGCTATATGCATGTGTATGTGTATACAAGCAGTATTTTGTATTCTTTTAATTGAGAAGATAAATGGTTCTAGTCACAAATATGATTTATTGCCAAAGTGAATCTTGAGGATTTCTACATACAACAATCATATCTACACATTTCGTCTTTGAAATTAGAATGTAAAAGCTAATTTCTAAGGTTTCTATATCCATTTGACAAAAATTTGGTGTAAAATTAAACACTATTTTTTTGCCATGTTCAACCAATGAAAATTGTAATTATTATTTTGAATCATAATTTGTTTTTACTATAAAACATTCCTGCAACATCAGAAAAATGTGGTGGCTGTGTTCTAGAAACATCATTAAATAAGCACAATATAACACCGGTTTATATTTCTTGTCCACTTTGATGATTTTGCAAATTTTTTTTTTGCTTGTAATTAATGCAATGAAGATGTGATTGTTGGTTCTGAACTGTGAATTTGATGTGAATAATCTTTTAAAAAATTCTCATTGTATTTATAAGTATATAAATCTTTACTTAGTAAAGCATATGAAAATGCAGATGTATTATCTGACCTATTCAAGTTTTAGAATTGATCAAAATAATTTTGGTCATCTTGTTTTGAGCAGTAATTAAATATTCATTAAATAGATGATGTGTAAGTTTCTTTTCATGATTATTTGGGTCGCATTTGACAAAAATTTACTTAATTTCATTTTTCAAGATTTTAAAAATTTAATTAGACTACCTGTTTGACATTTTTCCTTTTTTAAAACTTTCTCCCTTTTTATTTTCGGAGCTCCAGTTTGCTATTGCTTATTTCTATCCTAATCTTGACTTACATATAGTCTCAAGTATATAAAAAAGTAACTGAACTCAATATTTGAAAATTTGAATATAATTTTATTAAAATGTAAATTAAAAGAAATGTATACTAAAAGGGAAGCACTTTTCATGCTTTCAGAATTATTTTATTCTAATATAAATAAATTATTTGTTAAATTAAAAAGCAAATTATAAATTAGAATAAACACTGCCATTTTAAATCAAATTATTCAAGTAAAACTGAAATGCTCTATTTACTTTTTTGAATGTAACTTAATGTTTTAAATAGCTTTATAAAAAGAAAGTAGAATTTTAGCATTCATCTCTCTAGTGGATATAGTAAAAAAATTGTATCCCAATTCATCATACTTCAAATATATTTGTATAGATTTGTGTAATATATACAAATTTAATAAGAATTTAAATAATTTAATCATTTAAACATTCTTCAGTTTCCATGTGCAACTGTGGTGAACACGGTGCTAATTCATTAATATCTCAGGACCACAAATTAGAACAGGGAGAGAACACAGAATGGATATTTAGCACTACTGAGAAACAATATTGCATCGTTCAGGAATCTATGATATGTATGCTGAGAGAAAGGATTCGACAAGTTAATTAATTTGTCTATTCTCTTATTTAAGTGTTTCCCTGATCAAAACCTCCCTGTACTCTGAAGCAGTGTCCATCTTCGACGTCAGCTGACAACAGGGACATGAAGAAGCACTGGGGCCTGAATTATAATCCTAAAGGTGATAAGTAGCCCTGTGCCAGCATTAAATGCCAGAAACTGAGAATAAAAGCATCTTGCCTTAAAAAAAAAAAAAAAACTTATTTATTTTTGTATTTGAGACATGCAAGACTCTAAAACATGTGGAACCAGGCAAGGATTCCTCTCGCCCATATCTATAAATGTTTTACTTCTTGGGGGACACAGGTAGTAAGGAATTACTTTCATTATATATACTCTATTCTATGGATTTTTTTTTTTAACCACATGAATATACAACCAAATCAAAAAAGTCTACATAGCTCATGTTGGGTTTTCCCAGAAGCAGATTCTAAAGCAAGAATTAGTTTCATGCATTTTATTGAGAAATGATCTCAGAAAGCAATGGTAGAGAAGTCAGACAGGAAAAGGAAGGAAGCCAGTAAAGTGTACATTAACAAACAGCCTGTGGGCAACTGGAACATAATCCCACGTGGGGACTCTGGGAAACAGTGTAGAACACAAGCCTCAGAGTTATTTCTCTTGAGAAACCAGTGAGGTAAGTTTTTTGTCAATCAATCCCCTTTGGTCATTAATTGAGCATTGCCTCTCAAGGGCATCTGTACCCAGGCACTCCCAGCCTGCTTTGCACACTGCAGAGCTGGGCTACACAGTATAGAGATCTTTCAAACCAAGAATTCACAGTACTGATCGTTGCAAGTCTGGTTGGCACGCTGGGTCCCAAATGGACTGTCTGGGGTGGGGCGGGGGGATATGATCAAGGCGCTGATATGTCTGCTTCAATTTAAAATAAGCATTTTTCTTAATTAAGAAAAGAAGTATTTGGATATTTGGTGAATGCCAAGCCAAAATGAAATCATATTCTCCCTTTCCAAAGGTCATGCAAGTCAATACAGTTTTACTGTGGTGAAGGGACATGTGTTAATATTTGCAAATGTAAGCAACCCCTGGATCCATACGGTGTCACTGAGGCTAAGCATACGTATTTTTTACAATACAAAAATAGAATGTATCATTGCACAATAGAAGCACTTGTGATCTTGGCTACTATTAATGGCTACATTTATAAATTCAACACCATCTTTTCAGTATGTTTTTACAAGGTACTCCAAGGGCCTTTATAAACACTTTGTATACATTTGCTTACAAAATCCTTTAAAACCAAATCAATGCTTTATCTTTCCCATGCCTCAGGCCATGAAAACCTGCAAATCTCTGATATTATATAGAAGTACACTAGTCTCAGCAGACCTAAGCAGTCTTTTCTCTTTTTCTCTTCATTAAATCTTTGAAGAAAAAAGAAATGTATTGTCTCTCCTTTAATGTCATCAGAAGTATACCATTTAGAAAATTGCTTATTGTTTTAAAAAGGATTGGTCATTTCAAGAAAAGAAATTCATAACTTTGAGAGGCTGTAATTTATGGTCCTAAAAAATGTAAAAATGCATGCAATAGATTAATTCTTATTTCTGAGGGAATTATGACCTAAAATCTTATTTAGAATAAGGCACATTAACCATTACTGGTGGAATAATTGTTGCATATGTAGGTACAGAAATAGGTTCCATAAGTATTCTTGAGTGATAAAAATTGCTTACATAAAATTACATACACAAACAATGCGGGGATTGGGGGTGCCAACTCTCCAGGCAGCCGAAAATGGTATGGCTATTCATATGGCGGATTCCCAACACTGTTTTTGATTCATGATTGGTTGAATCTGTGGATGCAAAACCTGAAGGAACTGGAGGGCAGATATATATATTTACTGGAAAAAAAAAAATCCACATATAAGCGGACCTGCACAGTTCCAAACTTTGTTCAAGGGTCAACACTACATGAAAATAA
>NW_011888811.1:3161647-3165095 GCF_000151845.1 Pteropus vampyrus
TTTCAGGGGAATTAAGAGACATTTAGTTTATATCTCCCAAGGCAAAGCCTGATAGCTAAAAATTATCTAGCCTGTCTGGATATTTTAGGTCAAAGGGAAATACAGTTGACCTTTGAACAATACAGTTGACCTGGATATTTTAGGTCAAAGGGAAATACAGTTGACCTTTGAAATACAGTTCGAACTGCAACGGTCCACTTATACACCAATTTTTTTCAATAAATAATGTAAATGTGTTTTCCTTCCTTATGATTTTCTTAATAACTTTCTTTTTCTAGCTTACTTTATTGAAAGAATACAGTATTTAATACACAGAATATGCAAAAAAAATGTGTTTATGTTATGGGTAAGGCTTCCGGTCATCAGTAGGCTATATAGTCAAGTTTAGGGAGAGGCAAAAGTTATACGCAGATTTTCAACTATGCAAAAAGTTCAGTGTCCCTAACCCCTACATTGTTCAACGGTCGACTAACTATTCTCTCTTCCACAGGGAATGGCAGAGCTCTCTAAACTCAGGGCTCCCGTGTCTTCACCTGCATCATCTCGGTGATCTGCATGATGGCTCTGATAACTGAACTTCGTTAATATAACTTTAGTAACCACTCGGATACCTCATAACAATCTCTAAATTATCTTGGATAACATAGATTCATTCTCTGCACCCTTCATTCTTGGTTTTGGGGAAAAAAAAATATTTACTCTATCAAAGTCTATTTAATGCCCCCCCCCACTTCCCCGCCAAAACAGGTACAGGTTAAAAACAAATAAATCTTGGCCTCACATAACCAAAATACATAATCTTTCCAACTGTAACCACTGTAGAAAAGTTCACTGAATATGTTAAATATTTATATGAAGCTCTTTTAAAAGCAGAAATCAAGCATAATTTAAGCCATCATAGTACTGAGAAACCAGTCCTCAAATGCTTATCAAGATGGTATTGTTCAAAAAGGCTCAATTAGATTAAAAAAGAACACAAACAAATATGGGTCCTTAATTTATTAATAGCTTGATTGTTACTAAGATTTTGAAAATGTGGGCTCTGTGGCAGAGAGACACGCACGCACAGTTCTAATTAACACCAATCACAAACGCTAATGGTAGAACCTACTGCTTAAGTAAATGAACATCCTTACCCCTGCTGCTTTGAAGAGCCTGATAGGCATGCACTTTATTGACAAAGTAAGCTAATTTACAGAGTGATTGTCCAAGAGGGAACTGCTGTTTATTTGCAGAGTTTTTCCCATTGAACTCACAGGGCAAACATTGTACTTAAATTGTTAATTAAAATATCAACAGATAAAAATGTAAACATTGGGTTTTCTTCAGAGTAAGAGTGACATATGCTCATTTAGAACCAAATCCTCAGATCCTCCTGGTCATTGATTTTTGAGGAATGAGAGTAAGTTCTTTGAAAAGGTTAGGTGGCTGAGATTTATTTGTATCCAAAGAAGAAAACTTAGTAGATTAAAACAACAAACAGGACTCTCAGCTCCTCCATGGAGAGTAACAGAAAACCTATGGAGGTCTCCACTTTCTCTACACCTTCAGTGACAGCCATCTGTGGTTATCGGATGTGACCATCTTGAAGAGCTTAAAGGTGCAGTGAAAGCAGGCTGCTGGTGGTAGTGTGATTTTCTTAAGAGATTATAGGAAAGGCCAGGAAAGAAAGAGGCCCAGTGTCCACTTAGCTCCACAAGGAAAATGAGTCTCAAATTTGAAACAGAAAAGCATTTGGCCTTTCCTGAAAATGTAAAAGTTAATTCTGGAAACCAAGACTGTACTATTGTGAAATTTTGAAGTAAGGTGATAAATGTCCTGTTAGTTTGACTTGTTTTAGTTGATTTCTTTCTAAAGTATATTTTTTACCCTATTTTCTTAGGTTACATAATCAAGAGATATCCTTATCTGGTTCTTAGAATGAAGTTCAAGTTTTGGGTAACTTCTGGAAATGTACCTGATGAACTGAGAAGTATCACCTTTAATGTATAAAAGCAAATATTGCTCCTAAAATTCACTTCTCTGGATCTCACTTTCCTTCTTAAACTGGATCCTGAGGAAATCTGGACTTGCCTTAAGAGCTGAAGCGGGAGGAGGATGGAGTGGAATCACTGGAGGTCTCCTCCCTTGCACCCACCAGAGATGCAGATTTTCGTCTGTATCGGGTACTGGCATCTTATCAAAAGCTAGTGTGAAGAAAGGGTTTCATATCTGACAGAAGGTGGTGGCAAGAGATGATCAAGGAGGAGAACTCACTAGACTAGAAGGCTTCCAATTTCCCTTCAGCTATAATATTCATACTCATTTTTAAAACGACGATTTTAAATGACAGACTTCTTTAGAGAAGTGTGTGTGTGCACGTGTGTACGTGAATGTGTGGGATAGATTCATAGATAAAGATCGAGGTTTGGAACTGACTGATTTCTTTATGTACATGTATTTTATCACATGGGGCATATGAAAGGCAAATTAACATGCCAAGTGACTGAATGGCGTGTGTCGCGCATTTCCCCAGAGTACTTAAGTACTAAAACAAGTACTTAACCAAAGAAACATGACAAAAAAACAAAACAAAACAAAGAAAACCCCACTTTACCCAATGCTTCTTAGTGAACTTGGAGAGCGAGCTGATGAGCTACGTGCCATGTTTTTCTCATCCGTAAAATGCCATCCTTACCAGAATTGTCTTGAAGATGTAAAAAACACTTATGAAATTTCAGTATCTAATATTTATACTTAAATTCCCCATGAGTATATGCCAGAATGACACACTTTACTTTTTACTCCAAAACTTCAGATTATATCTGTATAAGTTTCTTTAGCCTATATTTTTAGCTAGATGTATTTGGAATTTTTTTCTCTGTCATTACATGTTATCCTACTATATCAATGAAAAAAAAAAAACACACACTTTCATATGAAAAATTTTAAACACTTAAAAAGTAGAGAAAATAATATAATGGGCTCAACTGTACTCAATACCCAAGCTTGTCATACTTGTTTCTTTGGACTGAATGTATACGTTCCCCTTCCTATGAAATTCATATCTTGAAGCCCTAACCCTCAAGGCGATGCTATTCAGAGGAGGGGCCTTTGAGAGATAATTAGGTCCAGATGAGATCATGAGGGTGGGGATCCCATGATGGTGTTATAGCCCTTATAAGAAGAGGGAGACCCTAAAGTCCCTCTCTGCCATGTGAGGAAACAGTGGGAAGTTGCCTGTCTGCAAGCCAGGAGGAAGAGAGCTTTCACCAGAATTTGGCCATGCTGGGTCCCTCATCTCAGACTCCAAAACTGTGAAAAATAAATGTCTGTTGTTTAAGCCAACGAGTCCACGGTATTTTGTTATGGCAGCCTGAGCTGACTAAGATGCACATCAAAAATAATAATAATGGCGTTCTACTTCATTTTTTTTGATGGACACATTTTAAACCACTCTAATATTTTT
>NW_011888811.1:3165610-3180321 GCF_000151845.1 Pteropus vampyrus
ACTTTATTATTTTTGCAATTATGAGTTAAGTGTCCCAAAGGATCCACCTCTAGGAGCTCCTCGGTGTCATCCTCACCCACACCCAGGTTAAAGCTGTTTGCCGTCTCCACCAAAGTCATGTGGAATTTTGCAACCTCCTCTTCCCTGGCAAACCCTTTGCCGTTATGGACAAACCTTTTTAGTGTTGTCTTGCAGATGCCATCCATACTCTCCTTGGTAATATCACTCTAAGCCAAGCGAGGCTCATGATGCGGTAAAAGATGTCGTAGCACTTCTATTGTCGCATCAATGTCTTCTCATTGTTTTCCTCAGTTGTAGCAATAGCCTGGACAAAAATCCTTCCCTGGTAGTGACTTTGAAAGCTACTATCACTCCATGATCCATTGGTTGGATCAGAGTAGTGTTCAGAGGCGAAATTGCCACTTTGATATTGGGATGAAGATCACAAATAAAAAGAGGATGTCTGGGAGCATTATTAGCAATAAGCAAAATCTGAAAGGAACGTGAGTCTCCAAACAGTACTCTGTTTCACTGGCATAGTGATTTAGGGAGGCAGCTTGGAAAAGGAGCTGGGTCATTCGTGACTTCCTGTTGCCCCTGTAGAATACTGTCAGTGTGTGCTTATTGACATGCTTGAAGTCCCTGGGGTTCAAACTATATCAGATCACAAAGGGTTTAAACTGTAGCCTGCAATACTGTTTTTAAGCAAGACTGTTCTCTATAATAGCCTGGAAACCAGGCATTAACTTGGCTTCCTTATAGATGGAAGTCCTTTCAGGTATCTGTATCCAGAATAGGAAGGTTTCATCCATTTTGAATATTTGCTCTGGAAAGTAATTTTCCTCCATAATCAGCTTATCTAGAGCTTCCAAAAATTCTTCAGCTGCCTTCACATCAGCAGTCGTAGACCTACCATTTACTTTTACACTATTCAATGAATAACAATTCCCGAATTGTTTAAACCACTCAGAGCTAGCAGTAAATTCAGCATCATAGTTGGATCCAGGCTGTTCTTTCGACAATGCAAATGACCATTTTGCTTTGGTGATAATCGTCACGTGCCAAGTGAGATATGTTTCTGTGTCTGGTCTTCATTCCAGCCCATTGGAAGTTTTTTTTTCTTTTCTGATACGGGACCTTCTCAAATTTCTATTAGTCTCAATGCCGTCAAAGAAGCAGATCCTTTAACACTTTCCATCACTTTGTTCTTGTTCCTCAAGATTGTAGCTATGGCTTAAGGGGACATGCCTACCTGGCGAGTGAACAATAACTATCATAGTCTTTTATCACTTTTAATTTTTTTTCCAAGTCAATCACTCAATAGAACCTCTTATTAGCAACATTAGCAGTGGATTCTGTGTGTTTGGGGGCCATGATGAACACGACATGAGATTAAGTCAAATACAAGAGAAAATGGTACAATCAAGAGACACAGTAATCATGAGATGTATGAAGCTGCTGCCAGAATAACATGGCATACTGTTTTACTGCAAATATTTCTTTTCTTATAAGTAGAAAAAATACACTTTCAAGTAATGATCAAAAAGTATAGTGTAGTAAATATACAAACCAGTAACATAGTTGTTATCATTATCAAGTATTATGCACCGTGCATAATAGTATGTGCTATAACTTATATGATTGGCATTACAGTAGGTTTGTTTACACCAGCATCACTACAAATACATGTGTAATACATTGTGCTACTACATTACGATGGTTGTGACATCACTCAGAGGTAGGTATTTTTCAGCTCCATTGTAATCCAATGGGACCACCATCATGTATACAGTTTGTTGTTGCCCAAAACGTATTTATGCAGCACATAATTGTGTAACTGTTAAAAATAAAAATGTTCCCCTACCACAGAAAGCCATCTCATATATCACATGGCATGCCTGAGTCAATGGGGGAAACACTGTTGTAATTTAAAGATTCAGACCAGTGGTTCCTAAGCTTATCTGTACTTTTAATCACTTGGGGATCTTTAAAAAATTCAAATCTCAAGCCACTCTCAAGACCAATAAAATCACTATTTTTGGGGGTAGGACAACACATCCATATTTTTGAAGCCCTCCATGTAATTTAAATGTGCAGTCAGGTTTAAAAAGGACTGTTTTGTTTTGTTTAAACCACCTTCCTCTGTGGTTGTCTATTGTGACAATGTCAGGACTCTTTCTTACACGAACTGGTCCAGGCAGAAAGAAAGCTGGACAGTGGTCAAAACATCAAAGTTTTCTAGCTTTCTGATTTTAAGTTAGTTTCTCTGATCCTTAGTTTCCTCATCAATTAAAAAATATATATACATTACCTTAGAACAGAATTTCTTGAAACCTCTTTAAGATCTGCCTGCATCAAATTGACGAGCAGGTGTTAAGACACAGAATATGCATTGTCTCCTACAGAATAGTCACTGGCCCCCTCTCCCCTCCTCATCTCCCGACACTGAACCTGCATATTCACTAAGTGTCCCAAGTGATTTTTGTACACAGTAAGATTTGAGTTAACTTGAATTCTTAGGAGTTGAAAATTATGAAGTATATGAAAGCATGTTACAAACTGATACATATACCCTATTGAAATAGAGCATGATTAGAAAACCAAAAATATAAAATGCTTTCTGGCTTAAATCCCTCCTTGCATCCATCCATTCTCCCATGTCTTCTCTGATGTTGATGTTCTGTTTTGTATTGAAATGCACTATTGCCTACTTGGGCAAAGAAGGTACCAGAGAGAATATTGCTTAATTCCTTTGCTAGCAGTATTTGCGCTCCTTGGTAGTTGAACACAAATACACGTCGTGCTGGGAAGTCTTTTCAGAAATGGATTCCTGCTTCTAATCCCTCACTATTTTGCATGTGAAGGGAGAGCCAATCTATTGTAAAGACCGGTGTTCTCCTCTAACTAGGGCATCAGAAATTTGAATTAGAAGTTTGCTTGTCCTACAACAGAATCAAAGTCTGAATGAGAAGCCCTTGCTTAGATTTCACACACTTAGTTGAAGATGTAAAAGGATTTGCTTTTGTCCTAAACTTTATTAATCATTTTGTCATCAATGAAACTATAGCAGTGATTAATCACACACATAATCTACAACAGCTCTTCTGTTGAACTCCAAGTCCTAGTATAAATGATCATGTCAAGGATTAATCCATTTTATTTGCCTTAATCCTCTGTTTTCATTCTCTTTCTCCACCCCACCCCACACCCCGACTGCACCCTGTTTACTCAGCTTTTGTGCAGAAGGGTTCCAATTGTCTGTTTGACAATTGGAATCTGCATGATTAATAACAGTGACAGAAACTTGACCAAGGGCTCCACAAATGATGAATAAAAACATTGAGCCTAAGGTCAACAAAGGTTCCATCTGTACTCCATCCTCAGACAGAAAAAAAAGAGATGGAGAGGGAATGAGAGAGAAAAACAGTTTCTTCCAGCATTAATGCTTTCTCACAGAGGATAATCTGAATACAGCATGTCTGGCCATTTCCCCCCAACGGATGCCTCCTGTTATTAGACTTGCTGTGTAGGCCACCCAATCTGGTGGAACGGCCCAATTCAGCAATTTCAAATCACAGCTAAATGCCAATGCCTCCAGGGTTTTGACTACTGCAAACAAAGTGAGCCTGCAAGTTGCAGAAGCTTCCCTAAAGTGTAATATAGGATCGTAAATTTCACATGATGGCTATTAAGTGACATAAGTTGTAGTCAGAACATCTTACAATCAACGCTCCTTCAGGCCTTCCCGTCAGGGCTGAGAGGGCACCCAGCCCAAATCGACAAAGATCAGCATTCACCATTGATTAATTAGGGGGCAGTCAATGCCAGTTTTGAAATTTCTATGCGTCTGATGGAGGACTGTGTTTAATGTAAAAATGATAGACTCTTACATTTCAGGAGAAATATTTTAAACATAGGGGCCAGTGCAAAGCCACAAGCTAGCAAATGCTCAATAAATATCAATTGATTATGAGGACTTCAGAGGGTGGCTCTAGTAAGTGGAGAAATAAAACTGGGCCACTATGTTGGCGAATCAGATATCAATGAGCATCATATAAACATATGGTACAATTAAAAAAAGAAAAGTCACTATGTGAAGCATAGGATAATTTTACTACATAAAGAAGTGAGTTTTGACCCAATACAAAACAAATAAATATCTGGCTCATTCATCTAACATATTCATTAAATCACAGCTTTGTGGCAAACACCAGGAATGCCATAGCAAAGAAAATGTACATGGCGTCTGCTTTAAAGGAACCTGCATTCGATAAGACAGACACCAAATCGTAATAACAAGCAAAGCCCCCGGCTCATTAAGAAAGTGATCAAAGTGATCGTAAATGTCAGATCTACTTTCTCTGGGGATCACCGAGAGTGAAGAATAAATCTTTTGTGCCCCACCCTTTTGCATGTCAGTCAACAGAAAAACCAAACCAAAACAAAACAAAACAACAACAACAACAAAAACAAAAACAAAAACAAAAAACCAAAAAACCACCTTGCACAGCCCAGAGCCTATCTGAGAATGTGACAGATACCCAGTGAGTGGTATGTTGAGCTTCCTAGTTGACAAAATGAAATAAAACAGTATATTTTGTGATCAAAATAGGCTAAGGCAGAATTTAAACAAGATAAAAATTAAAGATAAAATGAATAAGTATGCTAGGCAAAAACTACCTTTACTTTGAATTCACTGAAGTACAAATACATTTCTGGGATGTTAATAATGACAGGATGGTGTTTTTATTTGGTTATTTAAATAAAATTTTCAATGTCTACATTCAAGTTCGTGAAAATACTTTTCAGTGATAATTGCTAAACATGCCAAGTACGTTTATAAAAGCCTGCATATATATCGATAGGAGCAAATGTCTATATTTGGGATGTTTTATATAAACAAAGACATTCAGTAATTATCACAATTGCTGTTCCTTTCAATGGGGGAGATGACACAAATGCAAGACCAATCATTTCATTTATAAGGCAGAAAGCATGCTTTTTGGATCACAATTCAATCTCACTACATAAATTTACATTAGCCTCTATTTCTTTAAACAAAAAGATGTTAAAACCTATACATGTATGCAAAGATCCACACAGAGAGTTATCTTAAAATAGTTTATCTAAGGAGGAGATATTATAAACATAATTTAAAAGAATATTTAATTGAGTTGAATCTCACAAATACATTTATTAATGAGATTAAATAATTAAAATTCAGGGCTGCTAAGAGAGGAAAGTTCCTTGTTTAGAAACTCTGCATTGATCAAATTATAAGTTTCATTCTACGCCCTGGCAAAAAGATACTGGATGAAAAGTAAAGAATGTAATCACTGTGTCTTGTAGTCAATAATTAAATAATAATGATGATGATGATGATGATGATGATGATGATGTTACCAATTCCATAACAAATGTAATAAGGACATTTATAACAGCAACAGCAATAAGAGCAGCTTTCATCAACAGGACTCTTTATTAGATGCTTATACCTAGTGTAAGTCTTACAGTTCACTTTGAGATCCCAGGGCCAGAATGAAAGCGTGCGCTCGAAAATGAGCTACTTCTCTCAGTATGGCTTCCACGGATTGTTTCTATGTTCTCCATTTTGTTTTCTCGGAACTTATCATCATTTCTATTTCCCTTTCCTTGCAATGTGTTAGCCTTTTAAAGTTGTAAATGGCCCTCTGAGTAATTGTTTTCCAGCGACTCCCTTCCAGGATCTTTCTGAGTGGATAAGAAAAAAAGCATACGCACATGCTATTGTAAAAATTTAGAAAAAAGTGTAGTGAGATATCTGTCCTGACCGATGTAAAGAAAATATGGAGGTATCTGTGGCCCAATGACTGATGGCCTGAAAGCCAGACTGAGACTAGGTAAGAAATAAGGGGCACTGAAGGTTTATGAGCAAGACGAAAGTGGTGTTAAAAGATACTCTGGGGCTCAAAGGCAAAGTTGTGCCTTCTGGATTTTCTAATTTCAATACTTCCCTGTGTCTGTACATCAACCAAATTAGGTATATCTGCCACAACCATCCCAATCTCAAATGTTATATTTAATGACAGTTAGCTGACTTGAAATGAAAATTATTGTATAAGTTGTAATGAAACCTTTGCCATTATCCATTCCACGTGCCCATATTAACTGTTCATAAATTCTCTGTGTGTGTTTTTGTGTGGATAATTACTATATCAAAATGCATGTTATCATAAGGACAAGTTTCTTAGCAAATCTGTGAAAGGAATACATAAGTACTTAGCATCTGCTATCAAGTTTGACTTTCCAAAAGCCACAGGGTCTAAGCAAATGCTTTTAAGAATGAATCACAGATTATATTTACTAAACAAGAATAGTAAAATCTATACAGACTATAAGCTGTTGAATATCTCTTAGTATGTCTTTGTTGCATGATTTGCTTTTGGCATTTTTGCCTGGCGCTTCTTTTTTCATAATGGGAAAGACAAATTTTCTGTTATTTGAAAGTCCAGATCATGTAGGTGGAGCCAGGTCTCCAAAGAGAATACACATCTCACTTGAATCCCCAGCTTTGGGAACTAAGAAGGGTTGGACTAGGACAGATGATAGGACAGGTTCTAACACTGTGTGTGTTGGGAGGGAGGCAGGGCGGGGAGTGGGGAGCCAGGGTTCTGAGCCTAAGCTGGGAGAGTGGTGACACTTGTTGGTTTCCCATGAGGCAATTAGCCACCACACAAATAGTGACACCATTTGAGTACCTTCTATATGGATCTGATGGTCTGTCAAGCCTGTTTTATGATGTTAACATCAATGGCTTTCTATCATCATTTTAACAGCTACTGTGAGAATGTGTTAAAGAAGCACCATTTTGAACAAGTGACCACTTTCACAGCTCCATCCAAGTTAAGTTTCATGAGTGGAAGGCACATAAAGAGCAGGTTGGCGATGGTTTTCAGACTATAGTCCTATAAATTTGCAGTGGTCTCTTTGACCAAAATGAAGGATTTGGGGGTAATATGGTGATATGGAGGATTTAACTTCTTCATTCACTGGAGCCATTCTCTTATGTAGACGTTTGCTTTAAACGTCTAAATTCAACAGAAATTAAAAAAAAAAAAAAAAAGAAGGGAGAATTCTACTGTTGCTCAAAAGCAAAAATAAACTAAAATAAAAACAGCAACAAAGAATGAAAAGAAACAAAGATATGAAACACATTTGTAATGGAGGATTTTTAGGGCAGTGAAGCCACTCTGTATGATACTCTTATGGCCAACACTATTATGTGTCCAAATCCACAGAATGTACAACACTAAGAGTGAACCTTTGGGTGAACTATGGACTTTGGGTGATAATGATGTGTCAGTGTAGGTTCATCAGTTGTAACACACGTATTACTCTGCTGTCAGATGCTAATAAGCGGGGAGGCTGTGCACGTGTGGGAGGGGGGTACGTGGGAGATCTTTGTACCTTCTGTTCAACTTTGCCGTAAACCCAAAACCCCTCTAAAAATAGTCTATTTTTAAAAATACACATTTGTAAAACCATTGATCTAGTGTAAAAGAAGAAATGATTCTAGAGAGGATTAATGCATCGCCGTAGGTCATCCAGCTCATAAATGTCATAATTGGTGAGTTTCCTGAGATTGTGATTTTAATATTGTTTCAAAACGTAATCGTATTTTACAGGATGCCAAAGCAATGATCTTTTTGTTGTGTGAAACGTTGCTAAATCTCACATCAAACTTGCACACAGAAAATGAGCTTCTTTCCTCCTCCCCCTCTGGTGTTTCCACCGCACCTCACTGCCACTCCAACGGCCAAGCCTTGACATTGAAACTGAAATTTTGGGTGGTTCTTATTAAATTACAAATATGTTATATGATTGGAGTAAAATATTAATTGTTGAAAACAGACGAGAACAAAGTGGGTGAGGGTTAGAAGAATGGTAGAGTCGTAGAAATAGCTGAGTCTGGAGAGGGTAAAATAGGTTTAAGGACTGAGAGCACCAGGGGAGTGTATGAGAATTGGGGGTACACACAGACATATAACCTAGGGCAGGAGTCTGGGAGACATTCTTAACATGAATAAATAAATAAATAGTAATAGCTTGGTACCTATCTTCTAACTAGAGTATGAGAAAAAAAAATAGTCATGTACTTGTAACTTAACAAGTATTTTTTGTTACATGACAGTTGCATTATTTGGAAAGTAAGATGTTGCTTATTATTATTATGATGATTATGATTACGATTATTATCATTGTCATTGTCGCTGTTGTTATATTGAAAAAGACCCAACAGAAACATAACACATATGAAAAAGAACCCTTCTCAGAGTATGAAAAAATTGAATTAAGAAGAGAATAAAAACTCTTCTTTAAATTGGCATTTTTTTCCCCTTGAAAATTAAGAGGCCCAGGTGCTAGCTAAAGCAAATCAATCACTGAGGACAAGTAACAGACAACCAATTATTATATATGTTTTAAAACTCTTAGATAGATTTTCATAAAATTATTATGCCTTGATTTCATGAACCGATTTCTCATGACTTGCTACAGATTAAAGCCAATACATTTCATTATTGGAAAATGATGAGTTTCTTGAGATTGGGATTTTAAAATTGTTTCAGGACACAATCTCATTTTACAAGGCAGCAAAAGAAATATTTTTGTTGTGCAAAGTGTTTCCGAAACTCACGTAAAACATCACATAGAAAAGCAGATCGTGTCCATTTGCTGTTCCTGTGATTAAAGTTAGTGTCACTCAGTTTAATAAACATTTTTGAGAGGATCTATCTTAGTGCTTTGAGGCTTTAACTTTGGGTATTTTAGGAAGAATACACACACACACACACACACACACACAAATGTTAGAAACAAAAATGTGTTCATATATCATGAATGCTATAGAAGAGATGATTGGGACTGACAGAAGGAGAGCCCCACACATTCCCTATCTGAAGTAATGAGCAGCCCTGGGAGGAATGGCCTCAAACTGAGTTTTTAATAATGAGAACCACAGATTCTGGTGGATAGAGAGAAAAGAGTCAGTCCAGGGCATAAAAATTCCCATGAGCAAATTCAAATGACTTTATGATGAGTAAAGGCAGTGGAAGGCAGGCGATTTAGCTTGACTATAATTGAAAGGCTGGGCCGGGTGGCGGTGAGTGATATGTAGGAAGGGAACTCAGTAAAGTGTTCTGTGTTCTTGGAACACAGAAGAAAAATGTGTCCAAATAGTTCATTCTGTTGATTTCTTTGGTTGAGTACAATCGTTTCTTGTAACCAGTGAGTGGGTGTGAGGCAGGGGTGTTGTATATAATTAGGACATGTCAGAACATGCTGGACTTTTTTTTTGCAAAATTAGCTTAGCTTACTTAATTTGATTACTAGAGAAGTTACTTGGAAACAAACTCTCTAGGACTGTATTAACAGAAACAGTAACTCAAACCTGGTTTGGAACAAATCAGACCATGCTACTCCCATCTTGTCTTTTTAGAGTCCTTCAGAAAAATGCAAACTCTTGAGCTGTGTTTTTAAGCTCCTCTATCATCTGGCCCCTGCTGACCTCTCCTTGCTCACTTTCCATTTCTGTTTCTGAATAACTTTTACTTCTCTTTGTAGATGTGGTTCAGGGGCTGCTTCCTTTGGGAAGTCTCACTCCTCATGGGGCTTTGTTCTTCCTTCATGTTCCTGTAATAAACTGCCGATGTTTCCATCATCGTCTTTTCTGCATTACTGTATGTTATCTGTTAATGTGTCAGTTGCTCCACTAGAGTGCCTCAGGCTCATTGTTGTATTCTCGGTCCCTAGCACAAGGGCTGCCATAGATTCATTATTCAGTATACACTTAAGCTAAGGAGAATATTATCCATGAATTGCTTTGAGTATTTCTTTAGGCAAATTATCCTTGTGTGATGCTAATGTCTTACACGGTTATTTACTAAATTTTCATTCTTATATTTTTGGCATCGTTATGTAGAGTTACTTTTATAAGGCTAATGTTTATTCTACATTTAAAAGAACAATCTGTGGAACATTTTAGAAGCATTAGCTTTTAAAAATGTACTCAGTGGGTTCTTACAGAACTGTCTACCAAGCCCTTTCGTCTGAAGATTGCCCATCACTCTTCACACCACATACATGGTTATTTTAAGAGCTGTTAATTTAGTTACACTGGGGCCTCATCAACTAACTACAGTTGATCAGTTAAATGCAGGCATCTAACCTGAGCTGGAACAATGAATCCCTCCTTAGAAACTCTGGAATCGAAACAGAGAAGGTGTGTCCGTCTATTTTGGAGAACCCAGAATATGAGATGCAATTTTTGACAGCTAGACTTCCTTCTACAAGGCCCAATGAAGTATACAAAATCACTTTACAAAGAGAAGACTAACCTTGATCAGTGTAGAAAAGGGACGAGATATGGAAAGCAAGTCCTAAGTACGTGTGAGTTTGTTTCTTCAGTAATTCTTCAGCTCAGCCATATTCTCATTCTTGGGCTTCATGAATAACTAAGTAGCCTTATAATAAATATATATATTTTGTAAGTCAGTTTGAGTCAGATCTTTCTCTCTTGCAACAAAGATCCAAATTATTACAATGTACTAGACAAGGTCCAAGCTTCTTTTCAAATTATGGATTTTAATTATTTTTCTGATACATGACACATTTTCTTAAAATATTTCAATTGGATAATTGCAAACTTAATTCTGGCAACTAATTACTGGAGAAGCAAGATCTGTGAAAAACAACCATTCCTACACTGCATGTGTAAAGAAGGAAATTAGAAGCAATTTAGAATTGTAGAAGCATAGAATGAAGTCCAAACACTTAACTTTAATGTTTTTTTCTTTTTATTCTAAAAGCTCATTTAAATACGAGAACCTCAGTGGCAACTAACATTAAAAAGGAAGAAAAAACAAAACAAAACAAAACATTTGTTTTCCAATTAAGAGAAAAATGTATTTGGAAATTTATTAAACTTTGTTTTCCCAATTTGACTAGGATTTTTTTTCCCCATCATCTCCATCTCGTCTGAGATTAGAGAATTTTGTAAAGACTAATTCCAGTAATAATGATTTCTCTCTGCCGCTGGAGACTACTTCTCCCTTCAGTGCACCTTACAAACATTTCTTGATTAAACCTTCCAACAATTCTTGGAAGGAAATTGGGTGATATTTTCCGTGACTGCATGGTCTCTGGGGAGAGTATCTATTGGGATAAACCAATTATGAAGACTGTAAGTATATCTATCAGCAAAAGGATAGAAATCACAACATCCTGAAAGTTTTCCTCAAATACTCATCAAACGGTAAGTCATTGCCAAATGCGCATTTAGCTAATTCCCTAATGAAAGCCTGGCTGCGATTGTAAGATGATAGCAACGAAGTCATAGAAGTGAACCCAATAGATGTTTTTTCCATACTTCTTTGTGGTTAAGTGTTCAATCATTTTTAATTTCGTAAAGATATTGATTTATAAATAATTTTGCTTTAGGTTGAATCCAGCTGCCAATCAACCTTATATAAATGAGGGGTGTGTGTGTGTGTGTGTGTGTATGTGTGTGTGTGTGAGTGAGAGAGAGAGAGAGAGAGCACATGAGAGAATGAGCAGGGGAGAGAGGAAGAGAGAAATATCAGGGTCACATTGTATTTTGTGATGAATACATATCAATCTAGGCTGGATGATAAGGGCAAATAAAAGTTTTTTGGTCTAGTAATGATAATACATTACTACTATATATTATTTATTTATATTGTAGTGTTGTTCAACATAATTGTCCTCTGATATCTAGTTGGAGGTCAGATATTTAGAGATGGATTATAGTATGACAGATTTTTTCATTATGCATAATTAGATGAGAGCTATTTTATAAATATATATGTAAGCAGTATTGTCATTTTATGAATTTTAAGTCACATTTTTAACTTATTTAATTATTCAAATTTTCTTTAGAATAATCTGAAACATTTTATTCTTTGGGTTAGGTTATAGGAACTTCATAGTAAGCAAAAAGAAAACAAATAAAAATAAATGGATCTTTCATCTAGTAACATAGGGTGAAGTGACTTACCTTGACCTTTCTCAGATAAAATGATTAACTTTCATTTAGAAAAATTGTTGTCAAAGAGATCAAAAACTCACTGAAAGGATAATAATAATTCCAGTTATTATATTTTATATTTTCAAGGCTGGAGTAAGTAAAATAGAATTTATAAATATTTGGAAGAAACCACTTTAAAGAGCTAGAAAAGTCATAATAGATCTTCTTCAATTTACTCTGCAGAGATGAGTATATTGCAATCTTGAGTTATATCTATGCGTTACATGATCCTCCCCTTATCACACGGTCCAGGTTCTGCTGGAAACATGAGAATTTCCATACGCTTATTGAGGAAAGGCTCATGTGTAAACACCCACAACTCTGGCTGAATTTAATCTGCTAAATCAATGTTCAGAAGATGTTGGTTTGACCTCTGCTTCAAATGGTTGGCACACTTCACTGTTGAGTAGTCTGTTGCTTATTTAAATATTTGCATTTGTTTATGTCACATAAAAATGTTGATGGCTAATAGCAAAATTCAGGATTCCTATAAATACATATTAGGTATTTAAATACATATTAGGCCATTATCTTAACTGGAATAAATAAGAAGGTATTAACAAATGCAAGTCAAGGAATTTGGACACTGTGGTGGCAGCAGTTTGTTGGAAATGAACCCTAGAAAGAGTTTTGCAGAGCATTCTACAAGGCTTAATGTGATGAGAATAGAGAAAAGACACTTTTTGATGTCACTGACCCAAGTCAGATTAGAAGATATTCTGTAGACAAATCTCTGTAGCATCATTTAACTTCTTCATTCATGGTCGCATTTATGGATAGATGGATTGACTGACTCACTCGTTCTTTTATCTATGGATGCAAACATGATCTATTCAGAACCTGCTGTAATATGTAAGACATTATACCAAGAATCAAGAAAAAAAACACAACATAACATTTATCTATCATTTGTTCACAGTCTATCAGATACCAACAGATGACAAAGTAAGTGCCAATAATACTGATGTGTGAAGGTTATTAAAGAAATTCATAGGCAGGTCTAGATGTGAGGGGTTCAGTGAGGGCCTGAACACGTGTTGTGACATAAGGATCTCACAACCCTCAAGGCAGAAATGTTTACAAATGAACTTATTTTTCACTATGAAGAAACATATTAAAAGGCTTTGAGATTTAATAGATAATTGTAATGCCTGCCATCTTGGATAGGGGTCTTTATCACTCTAAGTCTCAGTTTCTGAAACTTTAAAACATAGATGACAATAATTGCCTCATTAGTGTTTCTTGAGGATTATATACAAGAGTGACCATAAAATGCTCATCTGAGTGCATGGCACATAGTTGAAGCTCAATATGCAGTCACTCTTGTTATTTCCAATAATTGCTACAGCTAAAGAAAAATCTTTCTACAAGCCTCTGGGCTCAAGACCAAAACTAGAAAGAAAAATGGATCACGTCATTTTCCTTCAATTTATAATCCAATTCAGTGGGTGGCACATAGGTATTCAAAAAATAATTTTTAAAGAGGCCATGCTGTGTTTGTGTTCCAACTTACTAGATAAGGAAGCTTGAGGAAGTAAAAATCGAACTCATTGTTAAAGGCAAGATGGGGTTTGAGACATATAAAAAGAAAGGTGATAAATAATGCTCATCTCCCTCTCCCCCCAAAATCCACAACTATTTAAAATTCATAAAATCTGAAAATTAAATATTTTTCCTAAAAACTAAAATGTTTGAGGTAATTCTAGATGATATCTCTGAATCTCTGAATGAATAACTTGAAATGAAGATATATGTGGTGTTCTGATGGGACAATACGAATCTAGTTTAGCATCACATTTCCTGATTTCAAAATATATTACAAAACTATAGTAATCAAAACAATATAATAATGACACAAAAATAGACACAAAGATCAATGAAAGAGAATAGAGAGCCAGAAATAAACCCATGCATATGTGGCTAATTAATTTATGGCAAAGGAGTCTAAAATATTTAATGGGAAAAGGATAGGATCTTTAATAAATAGTGTTGGGAAAACTAGATAGCTACATGTAAACTGGACCCTTATTTTGCATCATATATAAAAATCAACTTAAGATAAAGATTTAAATTTAAGACCTGAAAACATAAACATCCTAAAAGGAAATGTAGAGAGTAAACTCCTTGACTTTGGTCTTGGCAATGATTGTTTGCAAAGGCAACAACAACAACAACTAAAAAGCTAAAAAGCTTTTGCAGAGGAAAGGAAACCATCAACAAAAAGAAAGACAACCTACAGATTGGGAGAAATATTTGCAAATCACTTATTTGAAAAGAGATTAACATCTAAAATACATAAATAAATCACACAATTCACTAGCAAAAAACAAACAATTGGATTTAAAAACAGGCAGAGAACCTGGACAGACATTTTTTTCCAAAAAAAGACATACAAATGACCAACAGGTACATGAAAATGTGAATAACATCAATAATCATCAGGGAAATGCAAATCAAAACCACAATAAGATATCACCTCACATCGTTAGAATGGTTATCAATGAAAAGACAAGCGATATCAAATATTGGTGAGGATGTGGAAAAAGGAAACTTTATGCACTGTTGGTGGAGTGTAAACTGGTATAGCCACTATGGAAAACAGTAAGGGGTTTCCTCAAAAAATTAAAAA
>NW_011888811.1:3180756-3199116 GCF_000151845.1 Pteropus vampyrus
GCTGAAAAATTACATATATTTATCTAGTTTAGCTGTTCTGAGAGGTTTGTATTAGGAGATATGAAACCGTTCTCTTTGTGCAGTCCTTGTTTTTACGAACTATGCCTTCAACCCATCCCCATGATTACTATATTAAACATGAATTGATACCATGTTGCTTTTCCCGCCCCTCTAAGACTGCATTCATTTGTCCTGGGATATGCAGCTGAGCTATCCCGGAACAGTACATTTCTATCCCAATATTTTACTTTGAAAATTAAGAAAAGTTAAGCAGGACCTCACTGTACATTTGTCAATTTGAACTGAACTATATGTTGAGCTTTAATGTTTAGGAAAGGTAGTGACTGGGTTTAAAACTAAGTATGTTTTTACTAATCAGGTTGCTGTTTTGCAATGATGAAGAAGTTGTGAATTTTAGCATTTATAATCCAATCACATCATTTGGGGACTAGTAATAAAGTATGGCTTATATGATGTATCCAATCAGAGGTAAAGACAGGGAACATGATTGTCTTCTATAATTTTGTTATAAATCACAAAATGTATAATTTTCACACTGATGTGAAATGAAAGCTTGAGAGAGATATGTGTTCTAGGTTGCGGTTCACTTTTTTTTTTTTTTTTTTTTTTTTAGGAGAAGTTTATAAGGTGCAATGGTGGCTGCTCAAAGATAGGGAGACTTGAAAGTAGAAAGAAATAACCATAAACAGTAAAATCCGGTCTCATAGCAGACCAGACGATCCCCAGATCTAGCCTTAATGTGTGCAGTGTTGTCAAGGCAATCCAAAAATAGACTTAGAGTGATATTCAGCTGGGACTTAGGGTGCTTCTTTTAAGGGGAATGACTTCTGGAAATCACATTCTGACTTAACATTGGGTGCATTCTACTCCATTTTTTTCTGGAGGGAGTCATCTTTCTTTTTAGGAAAAAAGAAAATATCACTACCATTTGTTAGCTTTTGACAAGCCTGATGCAGTGGTAAATAATTTATGAAGATGATGGTAAAAATGGTGATGATGATAATAAAAGATGACAAAGTAAAAATAAATAAAAATGAAGACTAAGAGGAGACACAAGAAGAGAAAAGAAGGAGAAAAAGAAACAAAGAGAGAAGCCTACTAATTAGATGTTGCACCCTGTAGTTGGGTTCTCACAACTCTCTGAAGAAATTATTATTCCCATCACTTTACAGATGAGAAAGCAGCGTTCAGAGAGATGAACTGTCCCCACCTGTACTGGACATCTGTTGCTTCTGATGCTCAGAATCAATTACCCAATCCCCACTCTACTTTTCTTTTTTCCAATAAGAGCAAAATTGGAATAATTTTTTGTCATGGAGGCACTCATCATTCACTCTTCTCTGTGCTTAAGTTGTAGCTCCAGGAAAGAGTATGTGATAGGTTTCTGGTGTCCTGTCAATTGTCTAGTCAATGCATTCCATTCTTCTGGCTTCAGTTTTTGGCTCAGGATTGCATTTATCAGGCTTAAGATTTTTGTTGAAATTGTTGGACTGAAAAAGCTCTTTTCCACTAAGCTTGAACCTGGGAGAATTTAGGATTGAAACCATTAGTCTCTATCAAGTAACCAAATGAAGCCTAAGAATAAAGTTACTATAAATCAGAAGAGAGTTAGGATATAGAGATTGGGTTTTGGTGACATGGTCTAAATTTTGAAGCCAACCATGCCTCAAAACTGTACTATTCTGGAAATTTTAGTTATATGAGGAATATATTTTTTTTCTCCCAATATTTGTGTGGTTTAAGCCTCTATAATTCTCTCATTGGCAACAGAAATAATTCTGACCGACACATGAAGTCAACTAATGAGTTAGTGGAAAAGTGACTATTCAAACTAGGATTCTATTACTGCACAACTTATGTTTGTAAACAACATATTGTACAACTTCCCAATTTAAAGGAGAATTCCTAATGCAAAAAATACAGCTAATAAGTTGACTAGTCCTAATTTTGATGTGGCTCATTGCAGTACCCATATTTCTCTTTTGGCAAAACCAGGGTAATAACATTATTTATCTCATTGAGTTGTAAATATTCAAAGAGGTAATCATGTAAAATGCCTTAAATAATTATTAGCATGTGGTAAACAGTCTATGTTAGAAATTATTATTCTTAATTCTTATAGAGTTCAGCGTGCCAGGGAACGATTGAAACTAATAATTTCTCTTTTAGAGAAGAGCCACTAGGGTATCATCTATCTATGTCCTTGCTTTTACCAGTTCTTGTCAAATCAAACAAAAATAGAAAATAAAAAAATGCTAAATGCAAACACTTTATACCTTATACTTTTGTGCAACAGTTTTATCTGGACCATTTTTTTAAGAGACTATCTTTCAAAACATCAGCTCACGACTGATGTTTCGGTATGCATAGGGTCAAGAAATCCAAAAGAAGACTTTTTCAAGTGTCAACACAGTGATACGCTATTTGGATAAGTTTCGCAACTTTGAGGGCTTATTTGGACCAATACGCACTACAGATGCATCCTCCTGCTCTGGTGGCCATGCTAAATTTGTAGTTTTTGTTTGAAATCAAGGTGCATAGAAAACAAAAGTGAAAATTGAGTTGTTTTAAAGGTAGAGGCAGAAAAAGATAAATGCAAAGTCAGACCACTCTGGGGGAAAAAAAAATGGCTGAGTTAGTCACACTATGCCAAGCACACAGAATTAATCTGATTCTACTTGTTCGCAGGCAGAATCAAGGCGAAGAGTGTGAACTACAAGCTGCTAGTAACTCCCACTGGACAGGGACCATGGCATGTCAAAAGGTCCATGTAAATTCAAAACTTTAAGACCTAGAGATGCATTGAAAAATACTTTGGAAATGTTTTTCAAGTCTTTCCTTGAATATCAGTGACATTCTGCCAGAGGAAGTGGTTGCAAAAATGCTCTACTTAATATCTCCCACAGCCACAGGCGCAAGCTGATTTCTAGAGCCAGCCTCTAGAGACGAGCAAACATTATATTACAACGGATGTCATTAGACGTACAGAAGGTAGCATAAGATGCCTAATTTATTCACAAAGTGACATTTTATTTAGTGCAAATAGGCAATTTGGGCATTTACCAGAGGCGCTTTTAGTAATAAAAGGGTGTTACTAAAATAGGTTGGAACACCTGACATTGTTATCTTTATAAGACAAGTTGCTGTTCTTTGACTGTGGCAGAATTTAACCATAAAATATGAAATATCTAGTATTCAATAACCTTCCTGATAAACATATGCTCCTCCCTCATCCAATACTACCTCCTGGTACCTCCTCGAGCCATAAACTGGTTACTGTTAGAGGTCAAGTTAGCATTAGTCTTTTATTATTATTCATCAATGTTTCCAGAGTGATTTTTGCATAGAAGTGTTTTTTAGAGATTGGCATTAATTTACTACTACAGTCAAAGGTTAACTACTATAGTGAATGCCGTGCTTAGCTGAACATAGGGTCACCGCATGCTTTTGCTGCTCTGGCAGTTTATATCTGTTTATGTTATCTGGTGATATGGCTTGATAGTAGTGGGGTCATCCTGAAACATTAGCCATTTTGTAGATTCTCATCAGCCCTTTAAATATTAAAACTGCTATCTAGTTCTAAGGGTAGAAATTTTTTTCTCATCTCTTTATTCTTTTTATGCCTAAGCTTATTGCTGAATGTATACAAAGCATATTAGGAATCGAATGACATATTATGACAAGTGGCTGTCAAGTGCACAGCTTAACCAAATGTAACTGAGCCTACTTCTTATTGAAATTATGAGAGAAATAAAATCTGTGTTCTCTGTATTCTTCTTTCCAAGCATGGACCTATTTCTCAACTTAGTTCCAAGGTTCAACATAAACTTCATGTCAGCTTCTTGAAAGAGAAGCAAATATATATATACATCTTTGAATTCCCAGGACCCTGCAGAGTCTGTGATATCTAAGAGACGCTCATTACATTTTTTTTTTTAAGTCACAACTTTATTGTTTACTCATTTCTAGTACCTTTTTATTTTAACAAATGAATCTCGATGGTATAAACATCTTCATGTACTGAAAGACAATCTAATGGTGAATTGCAGGTGCTGATAAGGAGAGGTATTTTGAGGCAGAGGATTTGGGTGTATTTCTTTCATCACATCTTAAACCAAAGCCTCTTAGATCTGAATGATAGCTAACTTAAAAATAAAACTAAAACCCAGTCTTCTGTGATTATGTAAACTATCCACATGGAATGCCCTCATGCTGAGAGAAATAATGATTCTTCAAAAAAAAAAAAAAGACTTCAAATGGTTGTAAAATATAAGCTTAATAATTAGGAAGCTGAGAGAGGAATCCGCCAAGCATTTCATCATTATTGTGACTTCTGGTGTGTTCTGTTACAGCTGTGGCAGGTGGCTTTGGGGGCCACACATGGCTTATCCGCGAAAGCTTTTCAGGACACACCACTGCCTCTAAATAGAGCACGATAGCTGCTCTCACACAGGTTTTCTGAACACCACCGATGAATGTGGAACACAACCATTCAAAGAACGTTTGAGGTGCTTCTCCTCCAGATTTGTGAGCCGCTTAGTATAATAGAGCCACCTGCCAAAGGTGGAGGCCTACTTTCCAATGAAAAGGTAGCCTACGAATGATGGCTGCCCGGGAGCCGTGTTCAGCATGCAGCCTGAGCACGAACGATCCGCCCAAGACACTGCCCCCTGTCCTCCTCTTTCTCCCAAGTCAGCAGGGACCAGAATGCACAGGGATTCTGCATGTACCAATTATCAAAGAGCACAGATTTGCCGATGCTACTTCCTACGGGTCTACAAGAAAAGAGCTCTCAACAAGAGGGACAGGGAGAGTATATTTTGAAGCCCTTTTTTCCCCCTAGAAGACTTCAGAACACATCCCAGCACTGTGAGCAAATTCTAAGGCATAAGGTACTAACAATAGTCTCTGTTGGGTAAACTTAGAACAGCAACCAGAAAAAAAAAAATCCTGGATCCTACCTTCATCTATGATGAATACGAGTAACTGTTAGTTCATTGGCAATGGCAAATAAAGGCAACTACCTGGGAGAGGATATAACCTTCAATTACACAGCTCTCAATGAGCTTCTTTTAATTTTCTGAGTGCAGTATAACATTTTTATCATTTCATGTTATTTTTGTTGTTGCTTGGTATGCCTTCCTGTCTTCCTATAGAACCACCAGTTTAATCCGTAGATTGGTAATGTGTAAGTTGTAAGTGATAACAAGTGGCATTCTGAAATAATTCAATCACTAGTATACAGAAACGCATTATGGCAAAAAATTGATATCATTGAAGAACACCAGTTATATTACTGAACTTAATATTTAAGTAAATGCAAAACAGAAAGCTCTTCTGGAACACATTCATTCATTCTTTGAATCTTGTCTCTTCCCACTCCTCAGAAAAATCTGCTGAAAACACATTAGGAATCTGTAGTAATAAAATTCATTCCTTAGTGATGTGGGTCGGTGCTGCAGCTAGACTATTATGTTGTAACTTTATTGGACATAAAATCTAATATGATTAGATAGACTTTTGAGTTTTTCGTAATGATGATTAAGATCATGGGTGTGGCCAATCTGAATGGCATCCACTAGAGTCATGAAGATAACTTAGCACCATTTAAAGCTATTCCTGTCATTTACCCTCTCCCAAGTAGTCCCCAGTACTCCCTAGCAACACACGTCAACAATTTTGAATTGCAGTAAAACCAAGATTCCTTAAAGGCTCCTATTATGATAATTGCTGCTAGAAATAGCAAGTATTGGTGTTTGTGTGTATTCATACATTCCCACAATGAGTTATAAAACCATAATTCTTTGCATTAATACCAAAGTTTTAGAGCCTCAGTAATATATCCATTGCTAAGACAACACACAATGGGAGTCTTATATGTGAGTAAAAAATGTTGAATAAAGATTAGCCTCGCTTTAAGCAGCATTACAAATATCTGATTCTGAATTTATTTTTCAATTGTTCATAGTTAAACTCTTTTATTCTGTGCTCTGTATGAGACTTCTATTTGACCCTAGATTGCTCATTACAAGAAACACAACATAAAAGCCTACCTTTCTGGATTCTAATATCCACCAGTAAAACCCTGGAGTTTTATAAAAATAGATACAGGTATTGATTTCTCTCCATAAAGATCATAGGGAATTCACGACTCCTTGGCCACTTTTAATTAGCATAAAACATGCTTTGTTGGTGAAATATGGCATTCTGAAATAATTCAATCAGTCGTATACGGGTTCTCTGAATCTTTGAAGAGAAATTATTATTGCCATACTAGAAATATAATAATCCAGAGAGTCTAGGTAAAACTTTCTTCTCTTAAAAAATATTCTCTCAAACTCTTTATGCTGAACTTATGCTGCAAAATACTTTTCATCTTTCCCCCGTGGAATTGCATTTAGTTTTTCTGTACATTTAAACTACTATGTCTACAATTGATCGAATGGTTCAAAGGAATACTATGTTATTATAAGGATTTTGCAAGGCTGTGGTGATGTTTTGTTCTGCCCTTGTGCATTACTTGTCACTATGGAAAATGTACCAGTATAAACACTGAGATCTTAGCAGAATAAGAGGTTGTTTCCCCCCCCAAAAAGATTGTTCAAACTGTATTTGAAACTAGAAGGGTATCAATTCGATAAGAAGTCTCCTTATTTATGGTAGCAAAATAGGCCAGTACAAGTCACTTGCCACTCATGACCACTTGTTACTTAGAAAAACTACACCCGCATATTTGAGAGTAGGGAGCATCATCTTTGAGAAGCTTCCACAACTTTTCCTCTGATGCAATTCATTACAGTAGACACACATTCAGATTTATAGCTTTAACCATATCAGCTCTTTACTGATATTAATTTTAGTCAGTAATGATTTTTAAAAGACATAACATGAAAGAAGTTCCCTTTCTGGTTTCCAATGCTTCTCGTTACATCAAAGAGAAAAACTATTTGTGGAGCTATGTATGTTTAACATGTACTTAATACTTCTTGATCTTTTTGTTTAACAAAGAAAAGTCTTTATAAGGGCTCAGGTATAGGACTGAAAAGTCTTTATAAGGGCTCAGGTATAGGACTGATAACAGAATTTAATAATATGGTTTTTTTTTTCATTACTTTTTGGAGGGGGTATATTTAAGGTTATCTTCTATTCATACAACTGATACATTTTGGAATAAAATTAAGTTTTTATGTTGAATTTAAAAAATATAAGTCAATTTAAGAATACCAATTAAACACTGTAGAATAGGTGGAAGGGTATGTGATATGGCCCCTTTCTGGAAAATGGATGTAGTGAATCTCAGATATGCTAACGAGAAAGTGACACATGAATGCATGCTGCTTGGAGAGGACAAAGTACAGAGTTACAGATTTAAATGCCACATAAATCAATTGTCTTTCCTATATTGTGATGATGAATTTGGGCAGAGACTGATTACCTTTTGTGAGTTTGCAGAGAGGCCAGCTGAAACTGATCTAGAAGGCTTTATGGCATGAGGAATAAGCAGAAGTTTTAGATATACCAGGGAAATCAGGTATATCTAAATAGCATTGTGCACTGAAAATTTAATGTGCATAGGAATCTCCTGAGGATCTTATTAAAACGCAGATTTTTATTTAGTAGGTCTGGGATGAGGCCTGAGATTCTGCATTTCTAACAAGCTCTCCCTGCTATTAATTCAGAGTAGCGAGAAACACAGAAAGTTTAATATTGAATTCCTGATTTAAAAAAAAAAAAACAGGAATCTAAAAAACAGTTTGAGAGAGGATCCTTGGATACAGCACATTGAAGATAAACCAACAAAAGTGAGCTGATTTTGTGAGCATTACCTGGATTTTGTAGGCTAGATCGCTAAATAAACAGACTGCTTAGACAGGAGGCAGAGCAGGGGTGAATGTTATAAAGATATCCATTTATATGGAAATGCCCAGACCTGAGGGCAGAAGCATATGGATTAGGGCAAAGAAGAGCACAGAAGTACCATGATTAGGAGAGTACTCTGGGGTAAATGGCAGAAATGTATAGTGTGTCACTAGACACAGATTGTAGAGTCAGTGCAGAGAAAAGACAGAGTCGGGGTGGGGATTGCAACTCTCCAGACATCTGCTGGAAGCCTCAGTTGGCGAACAGCAGAATGTGTAACAGGTCCCCGACTTGCTCTGCTAACAGCTTCATCTCCCAGAGGAGAAAATTTCCTGGGGGAACTGTCATCCTGTATTCATTTTTGGCCAACCAAGAAGAATTAGTTGGCATTTCAACAGTGTTAAGTAATTTAGGAGTGAGACATTATATCGTTTTAGAGTTCAAGATAGGTTGGGAGGGAAAAGATAGTCACACATATTATAATTTATTCAACTGGATTCCAAACAATTTGGAGATACTTGACATGAGAACATTGGAAGGAAAATTATATCGGCTCTTAAAAATTCAGTTTCGGTTGTGTAATTTCAAGCCATCTAAAGGAGACTGAAATGTGGGAGGTACCTGGAAATCACCATGAATACCTAGGGAACATATTAATGTCCAAAGACAGACTTGCACTGAAGGAGGCAATACATTCTCCATAACTGGAGATAATTGCTTTGGAGAGGGAATCGAACATAGCAGCAGGTTTGGATGACCTGAGACAGGCCATGTCTGTGCTAGCTGAACTTGACTAGTATTGTACCTCCTAAGTGCCATCCTTTAACCCTCATGGCCTCCTGCACACTGTTACATTTTTTTTTTTTTTTGAGAATATTCCTACCTGTTAAATAGCTAATTCCAACTCATCATTTGGTGTCAGCTTAATCATAAGGCAGGTATTCCAGACAGGTTCGATTCCCTCCAAATAACCACATTTCCACATTGAAATTATTTTATTTTGTCTGTCAATCTTCTCCAACAATTGTTGGGTTCAAGAATCTTGCGTGTTTTATTCCCACCATATTCCCAGCATCTAACCAATGTCTGCCATGTACCAGGCACTCAGTAACGTGTTTGTTCTATGCATGAATGAGATTAAGTATATATTATTCTAACCTCTTAAGGTCAAGGCCTCTATCTTATTATCATTTCCATCTTCTTGTGTTTTAACAATGTTTTTTGTGCATAGTATATTCTCACTTTTATTTGCTGAGTTAACTTACTCTTTCCCTTACACCCCTCCCATAGCTATTTCTCACTTCTGTTTATTTCTTGAGAGAGAAGTAAAGACGGATCATTGATTCTTCCTTCTTTCATCAAACATATAACATTAATAAATTAAATAAAATATGAAGAGACAGAATTAAAAACACATAACTATGTCCCCAAAGATGGACGTTTTAAAGACTAGAAATGGAACAGAGCCTCAAAGTGCTAATGATTCCTGGACTCCAAATGATTCCTGGATGTCAGATCTCGGAACGGAAAGAAAGAAGAGGAAAAGAGTATGTATATGGTGAGGTAATGGAAGTTAAAATTGCCCCATACTCATCCAGACTGGACTCAGATTCATTTTTTAAAACTGCAGGCTGGAGCATCCCTTCTCTGCTTAAGAAACAAAATGTGATTGAGTGATACCTGTAAGTAAAGCTTATATGAAGCTAAATTAAAAGAGTAAGAACAGGCACAGTCTCTGAGCCCAACCTGGGCCATGCTGTCCACCAGTTGGGTGTCTGGATTTGAACTCTACAAGATAGGAATTGATTTTAGATTTGGTGCTCAAAGGGCCTGATCAAGGTAAATGAAGCTTATAACTGGAGAACACAGTTATAGAGATAAGCAGATGGTATGGCAAATGCTTTAATGCAGCTGGCCCTGATCTGGCCTGGTTCCTGGAGGACAAGAAGAGCAGAAAAGTAGTCGAGGTTGAGCTGAGTGTTAAGAAAGACCAGAAGTTAGCAGAAAAAGAAATAATTTCTTCTAGAGACAGAATGAGGCAGGCAAGATATAGTGTGGAGAGGAACTATAAGTAGTTCAATGTTACTGAAGATAAAGAGTAAGTGAGGGTGACAAAAAGGACTGAGGAGAGGTCAAATCATGACGGACTTTTTATGCTTTCAAAGCCCAGATTTTATCTATCAGTGAACAGAGCGATCATTGGAGGGTTTAAATGTCAGATCCAACATGGTCAGATTTATTTTTGAGATGGGTGGCTTTTAATGGCTTGATGGAGGATAAACTGGAAGAGACCAGTAAGATTGGGGTCAGAGAAATTACATAGAAATCTGCTGGAATAGATCAGATGATAAATGATGATAACACCCTTTTCTTTGTTTACCTTTGTACATCCAGCATTCAGCCTAGAACCTGGCACAAAGTAGGTACTTAAATCTTGTCTGAAGAAGTGATTATGTTCATCTCAAAATCAAATTATTTAAAAAAATATTGAAGATGAAGTCAGCATTAGTCATATATTGATAGTGAGAAGCAGTGTGTCCATAGATAGATCTGTAGGAATCCAGATTGACGTAAACTCTTTGACTGGTTAAGAGAGCGGGATGCTATCTTGTTCCAAATGATTCATTTTAATCACATAGTGCAAGACATAACTGGCCATTGGCTAAGGCTTGGAATGATATTTGTCATAACAGGATTTGAGCTATTTCCGGAATTTCTGTATGATTGGACCAATCTCACGCCAAAGAACCAGAGGAGCATTCCATTCTCATTATAACACTCGTGTGAGAAAATTAGTGGCAGGGAAACATATTTCATTTAGAGCGCGGGACAAAAACCCACAAAAAGATAAATATGTATCGTGATATAAACACCTGGCATGGAAAGCACATGTTCCTGCCTTCGGAATTACACAGGGTTCTTTGCGGCACCTAACTGTTGACACGTAACAAATGTACGATATTAGCAATAATAATTACACTCTGCATATGCTTAATGTCTATCAATAAGGCTATGACTCTTAAATTCCCTTAAGCTTCTTTCCATTAGAAACAGTAAATACATATATATATATTTATTCAAACAAATTAAACACTGCTAACAGCTTTTCTAATTTGTAAACACTTGCATAAACATGAGTTTTATCAAATGCTTAATTAATCTGAAATGCCAACTTAAAAAGTGAAGTAATGAACAATGAGTGTATTACCACCTTAGGATGTTATTCCATCTTTTCACCAGAAATTTAAAGATATGCTTTCTTAATCAACTAGATAAATTGTGAGAAATCGATCAGCTCTCAGGGATTAAGAATAGTTTGGAGTTGACCAAGATTGGTTAGCTTTCTGAATAAACTATTTAATGAAAAAGAAAATCTTATAGGCTTTTCATAAGCAAGTAGCTTTTAAGTCGATCAAAATGAGGTCTACATTTTATGCACTTGCAAGTTTCTATTTATTGCAATATAGTCAACCATTTTGCTATAATTTAAGTAGCAAACATAATTTACAGGACACTAAATATATAATTTTTAAACTTGGAGTTTTATATTCATCATTGTTTTCAATCTATTAGCAAACATTCCATTTTAAGTCTTCTGTAATTATTGCTTTGTGGATAATTTTGATATAGATATTTTATATGATACATGTGAGAGTAGCTGCTTTTGACGAACTCATCCTTCATTTCCTCTTATTGTGCACATATTAAGCACTCAAAAATACTCGTGTAATTACTATGCAAATGAATAACTATAAATATGAGAATTACCCTCGAAAAAAGAAAAAAAGCAACCTCTCCTGTGTAACTTTTGTTACATGGAAGTTGTAAATAACTGAAATAGCCAACAATATCTATGAGAACCTTTAGCTTTATTACCCAGGTCATGAAAAATCCCTATAACAATATTAGCCAAAGGAACACACAAGTTTGAAGATAAAAGATATCTTAGAAATCTCTACCTTAAACCCACCCATTTAAGAGATTGTGAAACCGAGCCCCAGAGATGAGAATCCGATCACTGAAAGATACAATGATTAATGGTGGTGGGCAACAAACCTCTTGTGCCCCCATTGCTAAACCCTTGATTGCTCTTTCATAATATACTGTACACTGCAATGTCCTACCATCCCTTGAAACACGCATCTATCTTGGGACAGACGGCTACCCTTCTGGGTCAGACTTTTGGCTTTAGGCTCCTTCCTAATAGTAGTACAGCATACACTAATCTCCCTAGTCTAGTGATGAGAATGCTATGCAGGACAGAGAAGCCTCAGTGAAATCGAGGTAGATTACATCTATTGCTTCCCCTTTATCTCATGTCCTGCCACTCTATAATAGCAGGAAATTAAGTTAGTATGGCATGATTCACTCTTCACAAAACCTTATTTGCTACTCAGAATTCTGTTTCCCTCTAGGTTATTGTAATATGATTTTTTAAAGATAATTTCTTCTCGTATCTTCTTGATTATTACCACTAAGCTGACCACTCTGCAATTAGCTGGATACTTGCCATGCCTAACGTCTATTTTTTGAGGCAAAATCTAAATGTACTCTTTTCTTTTAAAACTTTTCTCTGCCTCTTAAAAAGTTCTAGTGATTAACAGTAGGGTGTTCTGCAAAACTATGTACTGACCTCTGAGTAGGTAGAATGCATGTCATTAGACCCTGCTGATTTTAAATATGCAATGATTTATAAAATATCTTCGAATATTTTTTTGTCTTTTCATCCTTTGGTTTCTTCCTTTTTCTCTCATCTTGAATTTCTTAGCAGCATCCCTTCTGATTTTTCTGTCTAAAGATAAACTTTTTCTTAAGGACAAAAGTAAAAATTCAAAACAAAGCAATGACATCTCTGTGTGTTTTTCCCCGCCTCTTGTTTGTCTGTCATTGGATTTCTTTCCCTTCATATCAGTATCTGACATTTTGCTTGATTCTGTTCTGCTTTAGAGAATTGAAGAATCATCCACTGCCCCTTCTTTTTTTTTTTTTTAATTCACTCTTATGTGTGGAGATTCTCGACTCCCATTACTGATGAACTGACAGTCCCAGATAGTACTTTTTCTCCTAAGACAGTTATTTAGTTATGATTCTGACCACATCGTTCTACAGGCACACGAATGGAGCCAAGATTTCATTCATTCATCCATTCAGCAGGCATCACTGAACACTTATTGGCACATGCCAGGCACTGTCGTTGGTGCGGGGAATACTGCTGCGAAATGCACGAGGCTGCTGTTCTCTTGGAATTTATTTTTTTTTATGGAAGATACAAGCAAATGCATGTGATAAACAAACAATATAATTTCACTTAGTTGTAATCCCTATGAAATAACTAAAACAAGAGAAATAGGGTTGAAAAGATGTGGGGTATGATCAAATTCATTTGAGCAGAGACTTCACTGATAGAAGGGAGCTGGCAGTGTGAAGGGGGCACAAACCACAGAGGGTGCTAAATGTAAGCCACAGAAAACAGCAGGTACAAGGCCCCGAGAAGGATGAGGATGGGCTACATTGTGGGGTTTTGGTTCAGAGTCCAACTCAAAGATGATCTACATCATTCTAAAAATGAAACACTCCTCATTCTTACAGTCATCTCAGAGCATCCTGTTTGGGTCCCCTCTGCCTCGGTGGACCACCCCCTCCTCTGGGTGCCCCAGGTCTCAGGCACATCCACCTGGGAACTTTTATGTGTTACTCACTGAGATGTATTTGTTCATCCCCACTTAAAGCAAGAAGCAACCAGCAGAAGAAATAGTTTAGGAAACTTGGGGCTATTTTTCACTTTTTCTTTCTTGTAATCTCAAACACATCACCTGACAAAATAGAATCCCAAAATTTATCATGAGTGGAAAATCTCTGGATGAGTTAAATTGTGTAGCTCAGAACTTCTCAAACTCTCTTTTATTTTATTTTATTTTATTTTATTTTATTTTATTTTGTTTTGTTTTTACTTTTTTTAGTTAGCACACTTTCTCAATATCGATACTATTGGTATTCTGGGTTGGCTGGTCGTGTGTGTGTGTATGAATCCTGAGCCTTATAGAATGTATAGAAATGGGGGGAAGAGAGAGACAGAGAGAGACAGAGAGAGACAGAGACAGAGAGAGAGACAGAGAGGAGAGGAGAAGAGAGAAAGAACAGCCTCTGACATTTAGAACCTACCTGACACTTAGAGCTAGACCATGCTATTCTCTTATTAAACATAAATTCTCATAGAATACCAACCTGAGACCAGAATACTGAGATCATGATAAAGTAAAAAAAAAAAAAAAAAAAAAAAACAAGGCCATTGCATACCTTTGTCTAAGCATACACAAAAACAAGGTCACTCTACCATCTACCATTTGATAAAATATCAACTGCCTCATCTCTTGGCCAAACTAGATGACTGCTATTTATTACCAATTGCATATTTATCCTCCTGTTATTCTCTCCTCCTTCTAAATAAAATTTATTGAGCTAGCCAATTGTAAAATTGCCCCCACTTTCTGACAGTATTTAATCTAAAGCAAATCTCTCCTTATTTAGACTTTCCCTAAATCACCCAACCGAGACCCAAATCCTATAATTGATTCTTTCTAACACTCATTTCTGACACACATCATGGCTTCCCATGGTGTGTGTATTGCAAAATCTCCTCTGGCTTAAAACCACATATGTAGCTGTGTCAACATCTTAAGCCAGCCTTGCCATCACATATGTGTAAACACGCAGTCATTGAAGACTTCCAGTTGGAGGATCCTCCTGATCTTTTGAGCCTATCTAACGTTTTTTTCCTCCCTTTTTAGTTCCTCTTCTTTCTTCTTCTCATTGTCAAATTGCCCTTTTAGCCATTTATCTTGCTTGATTCCTTTGTGAATTGTTTAAAGAAATTGTGTTATAGTTTACTTCAGTAAAAGCCATGTGAAAAAAAAAAAAAAAAAAGGTCAACTTTTGGTTTTGTTTTTTTAATAAAATCTGCTTTGCTTAGATTTCAAGCCCTTCAGGCACTCTAGATTTCTATAGTTGTTTTTGTATTTATACTCAGTGGAGAATCTCAAAAACAAGAGAGGTTTCCAGAGACTGCTGTAAGAACTTAGTCTCGTGTTTATTAATTTTTGTACACAGGCCCATTGGCCTTGGGGCAATGAGTTCATTTAAACAAATAGAAATAATATATAAATAACCACGTTGTTCCCTAATTCATCTGTATGATTAGTCCCAAGGAACGGCAATGCAGTTTGTAATTCTACCTGCATGCTGTTAGAAAAGTAAGAAATTCTATTCACTATCCAGGGTATTTATAATATTTAAGCACAGTAATATGGAATAAATCATATTTACTCATTCAGAGAGTGGTTCTAATCCCCTCAGTCTCCCCTGTTTTCTTTTATTTCTTGTATCATTAAGATTGTTTTGTTGTGAGTCAAGGAAATTCACCTTAGCTAGATGAAGGCAAAACAGAATTCATTGGAAAAAATGGTCACTCACAAAAATAAAGGAAGAAAAAAGAATAAGTTCAGGGAATTAATGAACAACAGGGGGCAGTAGCTTCTGAGAATCTCTGTCATAGAAACGCCATGCCAGCTTCTTTCAGATTCTACCACCGAAATGAAACATGTCCAATTTCTCAGTCTTTGGTTCCTTTCTCTCAGGTATAAATTTGCAAAATAAAGCACAAATGCTTTTGCTTAGGTTACATGCCAGCTCTGAGAACAGGGAGAGCAGGACTTCTTGAGCCCAGTCCCGATGAGGCTGCATTTAGTGGGAAAGATGCAATTGTCGCGATAGGGAGAATAATGGTCCTCCAAAGATTCCCAAGCCCTGATCCCAGGAACCCTGAGTGTTCCAGGTTATGTGGCAGAGAGGAATTAAGACTGCAAATGGAATTAATGTTGCTAATTGTTGACCTTAACATAGGATTTTAGGTTATTCTGAATTATTTCCCTGGGCGCAGCAGAATCAGAAGGGTCCTTAAAAGTGAAAGAAGGAGCCAAAAAGATAGAGTCAGTCAGAGGAAGATGTATCTGTAAAAGAAAGATACTGGAGAATGAAATATTTGCCGCCTTTAAAGATTTTTAAAAAAAGGGGGCCAGGAGCCAAAGAATAGGGGTGGGCTCTGGAAGCTGGAAAAGGGCATAGAAACAGACCCTCCCTCTAAAGCCTCCCGAAGGCAATACCATTCTGCCAACACCTACATTTTAAATTGTTGAGAGATATTTTGGACTTCTGACCTCCAGAACTGAAAGATAATAAATTTGTACTGTTTATTACAAATTTATGTATGTGGTAATGCATTAAAGCAGCAATACAAACTTAATACAATTACCTATAAGAAAAAAGGTCATTAAAATTTGTAATAAATGTTTTAAGGTTGAAAGACCAAAATCAAAACCAAAATATCTATGTATGTATATAATAGCACTCATTACACCAAAACAAAACAGATAAATAATAATAATAAAAAACATTTCTCATTTTGTATTATTTTTTGTGTGTTCACATTATTTTTTCTACTCAAAAACCATAAAGATGACACACACAGATATCACTGCTTAGGATTAATGTCAAAAATCAATCATAGTAATGGAGGTCCAAAGGAAATGGGACTTCAACAGAAAGACTTCAGCTAAATTATTTCACAAAATTTCTCAATTCTTCACCTTCTCTCAGAAACAAACAATTCAGAATCTTATTTCGCACAGAGTAAACACAGAGGACATGAAGATTCTCTCATATTGGAACTTCTTTCTTCATTTTCTGTTTTCGTATTAGAACCATTCTGAAATCTACAATGTTTCACAGGTCCAGGCATGGGAAATGCAGATGGTCTAAGAAATTGTGTGTCTGATGGTTAATTGTATGTGTTAACTTGACTGTGTCACAACGTGCCCAGATATTTGGTCAAACATAATTTGGGATATTTCTGTAAGGGTGTTTTTAGATGAGTTTAACATTTAAATTAATAGATGGAGTAAAGCAGATGGCCCTCCCTCATTCTCATTCAATCAGTTGAAGGTCTGAACAGAACTTTCCTATGGTGACCTTCCTATGGTGAGTAAGAAGAATTCCTCTTGCCTGACTGTCTTCCAGCTAGGTTTTCAGTTCCTTCCTGCATTTGCACCCAAACTGAAACATCATCTCTTCCTGTATCTCCAGCCTGACAGCCTTTAGACTAGAACCTACTCCATTGGTTCAACTGATCCTCAAGCCTTCAGACTTGGACCAGAAATAAACCATTGGCTCTGCTAGGTCTCCAGCTTGCCGACTGCAGATATTGGGACTTAGCGGTATTCCTAATTGTGTTTTCCAATTCTTTATTATATATACAATGTTATATTTATAATGCATCTCCTATTGAGTCTGTTTCTCTGGAGAACCTTGAACAGTACATTGTGTAAGAAAAACTTACCTTCTATGATCATTGAAAATTCTATTATTTTTAGACATATTTACTTAAATAGAAAAAATAACTATTGCCACTCTTAACCAGGATTATATAAGTAACAAAACAAAACAAAACAAAAAAACAAGTCTAAAAATTGCCCATCTTACACATAAAATATAACTACTATTTATACATGTATATGTGTGTATATGTGTTTACAGTGTTTTATATCCTGCCTTCATTATTAATGATATACTTTGAGTATCCTTTGTCAATAAACACTTGTACATCATTGCCAATAATTACATACTCATTTCTTACTGTTCAACATTTAAATTGTTTCTACTTTTACGTAACAGACAACACTAAATGAGGCACCCTAGTTCCTGGGGTGGAATGTCTGGGTTAAAATATTGTTGAAAATGCCACATCATATTATATTTCTGGAACCATTAGTATATCATCACAAAGTGATGTTGAAACAAGCTAATAACTTTTGGTAATGCCTTCTTAGAAGGCGAAAGAAACTATAAATCACAAAGGAAGCATGATGTCCAGGACTATTGCTGGTTGTCTTGAAAAAAAAAAATCAGAAGACCTTTCAGGAAATGAAGAGAAATACATAAAAACCAGCTCTACTAATGCCAGCAACTGGTTTCAGGGTGCAGTTGCCAGTCATTTAAAGGTGACCAGATTGTCTCCTGTTTGCTGCTGAGGAGACAGTCTGGGCACATTTTGGCTTTCACACCAGCCAACTCTGATTCACTCTTCCTGGCTCACACTGCTTCTCTCTTTGTCCAGTCCTCTTCATACATCATGCATCATGTGTTGGAGCAAAATGCTAGCCAGTTCCTGGGAGAAGAGAGGCATTTAAAAGCAAATCACTAATTTTTCTGTTGCTTGTCATTAATTTTTAAATATTTAAAATGCCTCAATAAAATATATCTTTTTAGTCATTAAAATGTATTTACTGGGCTAAGAATATACATTATATATTTTTATATACAAAAGATATAGATGATAGTAAAAAGAGAAAGAAAGAAAGAAAGAAAGAAAGAAAGAAAGAAAGAAAGAAAGAAAGAAAGAAAGAAAGAAAGAAAGAAAGAAAGAAA
>NW_011888811.1:3199166-3201796 GCF_000151845.1 Pteropus vampyrus
AAGAAAGAAAGAAAGAAAGAAAGAAAGAAAGAAAGAGAAAGAGAGAGAGAGAGGGAGGGAGGGAGGGAGAAGGAAGGAAATAAAAGAAAAGAAAGAAAGAAAAGAAAGAAGAAATACAGATACATTTATATAGGAATGATTATTTAGTTCTAAGAGGGAAATCTAAAGACATTTAATCTATATTTTCTATTTTTCACATGAACAAATTTGCCAATCTCTAGCAAGTGCTAAATGCAAATGTATTATAATTTTAAATTGGCTCTATAATGGGCTCAGTGACAAAACATATGATTTAATATTCTTCATTATGGTATTGTTTATGTTCCATTGGAAAGTTCCTTTATTACTATTTAACCACATTAAATTTCCCTGAGGAGTCTGATTATCCATTAATGCTTTAAATAAATGTGTCGCCCTGGACTGACTAAAGAACCGAGTTTAATCTGACAGAGACCAGATGATGTCTTAAGAAGAAGGAAAGAGGGAAATATCCTTTCTGTGCAGTAAAGCTCCTTGGGGTGCGAGATGAGTGAAGTGTACAGATATTCAACTCAAAACCACGTTATGCCATGAAACATAGCATTGAATTACTGCTAAGATCTTCTTACCTAGCCCATATGGAGATGCCACACTTACATACTTTAGTATTTCTATCTTCATCCCAAACAATAATAATCCACTGTAAAATAGAACCTCTTGTCAAGTCTAATTAAACTTTTTTTCCCAGTATTAGAGAAGCTAAGCTTTAGGTACAAAATGCAACAGACTCATGAAGATTTATGTTGAACCACTGTAGAGACACTGTATAAAGTTGCTTCAGAAGTCAGAGTGGGAATTTATTTAGATTTTGAGATATTTTATTTGGCATAGCTTAAAAAATAAGAGCAAAGGAAATCTCTTTTAAATCATTCATTTCTGGAACTAAACATTCAATAATTCTAAGTAGACTACATTCCCTTGGCTTTATCCTTTTTACTTCATTCTTTTTGCACATAATTCAAAGTATTTTTATCAGTCTGAAAGCTGGGTCAGAAATCTAAGCCCTTGAGAATCCTGCAATAAATCATTACAGATTTCCTATTCACTCTCCAGTTATAAACGAGGAACAAATGGCATTTATACAAATGTCACAATTTCATTTAGATATTCATTCAACATATATTCACTAGGTGCTTGGAGGGTGTGGAGCCCTCATGAGACAACACATGTTTATCGATTTCTTTAGTAGAAATTGCAGACACCTTGAGAAGGCTACCTCTTTCTCCAGCTTTATTGTACCTCTTTTATCCCTTGTTCCCTGGGTCTGGCCCTATTGGCCTTTCCTGTCCCTCTCTGAAATTTGAGTTCTCTCTTCACTACAGGCTGTCTCCTCCCTTCGTATGAAATGTTCTTACAATCCCCCTCAATAATTAGCTCCTAATCAGATAACTCCTTTCCCATTTTTTCTTTAAGTACACTTTCTTTGATCTTCAAGCCTAAAACAGGTTCTTTTGTTATATATTATTTTCACAAATTATAATTAGGTAAACATTAGCGTGATCATTTCATTGGTATCTATCTTGTCTATCTCCCGCTCAACCTATAATAAGTTTCATGAAAGGAAAATTGTGCTTTTCTTTTGTAAATATTTTATCGCTTAGGCTATGTGTGTTGCCTAGAAAATTAAAAACATGCTAAAAAGAAGACTCAAAGAATAGTCTTTGAATTCAAAATGTAAGCAATTGCCTCGAAGGTACAATATAATTGTATATACATAACGCACACACACAAAATCACAAAATGACAATCCAGGTAAATGTGAGATGAATGGTTAGATGTGTGACATAAATGACAAAGGCTTATATGATTTTGGCCAAAAATGGCAGGGTGATGTGGGCCAAGTGCAAGAAAGAGATGAAGTTAGAGTCTTATAAGATGTGGAGGAATTGGATAAGTAATAAAGGAAATAGAATTCTGGATCCTACCTAGTGTGTTACAAAACTCCACCCCAGCATTTGGAAGAAAACTTTGAAGAGAGACGCAGGGAGCCGGGAGATTATTTAAGGCTGGGTAACAGTAGGACAGGAATGGGAGATAAGATCTTGGACCTGGTTGTTAAGTGGTCCATGTGGTGAAGCTGTAGGAGCAGTGTGGTTGAGAAGCTGGTAGAAGTCGGGCAGCAGACACATATGCACAGATACACGGAGTAAATTTCCTGACAAATTAGATTTAGAGAGCGAACAAAAGGAAAAGTCGAAGATGACTCCAAGATTTCTCTTTACTGTAACTATTATTTTTCACTAAATATCTTAGATTATATCTATCCATGGACAATATCATATATTAAGTAATAACTGTGAAGAATTATGCACAGTTATTCATAAGCATTATTTTGTTTTAGCCTCAACATATGAAAGGGGCATTTTTTCCCAAGGGAGTTGAGGCAATTGCACAGAGCCCCGTATCAATACGTACAGGGCAGAGTCAGGATTCACACCCAGATTCTTCATCTCATGAGCCCAATATGGGGCTACCGGGAACTGCTTCTCCTTGCACCTCCTCTTTTTAGAGTTTGTTTTACTGTGTGATACAGTGTTAACCTCATATTAATCTAATGTTATCTTCATGCTAGGAAAAATAATAACGGGGCT
>NW_011888811.1:3201846-3226747 GCF_000151845.1 Pteropus vampyrus
ACGCAGGGAGCCGGGAGATTATTTAAGGCTGGGTAACAGTAGGACAGGAATGGGAGATAAGATCTTGGACCTGGTTGTTAAGTGGTCCATGTGGTGAAGCTGTAGGAGCAGTGTGGTTGAGAAGCTGGTAGAAGTCGGGCAGCAGACACATATGCACAGATACACGGAGTAAATTTCCTGACAAATTAGATTTAGAGAGCGAACAAAAGGAAAAGTCGAAGATGACTCCAAGATTTCTCTTTACTGTAACTATTATTTTTCACTAAATATCTTAGATTATATCTATCCATGGACAATATCATATATTAAGTAATAACTGTGAAGAATTATGCACAGTTATTCATAAGCATTATTTTGTTTTAGCCTCAACATATGAAAGGGGCATTTTTTCCCAAGAGAGTTGAGGCAATTGCACAGAGCCCCGTATCAATACGTACAGGGCAGAGTCAGGATTCACACCCAGATTCTTCATCTCATGAGCCCAATATGGGGCTACCGGGAACTGCTTCTCCTTGCACCTCCTCTTTTTAGAGTTTGTTTTACTGTGTGATACAGTGTTAACCTCATATTAATCTAATGTTATCTTCATGCTAGGAAAAATAATAACGGGGCTTGTTTCGGTAAGATATGCCCTCAAATAAAATGAAGTAGGTAAATTTTGTTTAAGCTTTATCTGTGTCACTCTCTCTAGTCTCACTCTCAGTCAGTGCTGCCTCAGGCTCACACTCACTGCTCACCAAGCACTTCCCGCCCTAAACACTCCCATGCACTGAACACCAAGCATAGGCCGTACAGCCCTATTACAGCTCTGGACCTAGACAAAGAGTACGTCTCTGGGTCCACTCATTTAAAACACTGCTCTTTTCGATCGAGTTTGGCTCTGACAATTCAGATGAAAATGTTAATGTTTGCTAATCAAACTTTCCAAAAACCTATTTTAACCTTAAACTTAGTATCGTCCTCTAAGAAGTTGTAATATTTTAAGCGCTGAAACCTCCGTATTAAAAACTGATTAAAAAGTATTGCTTCTCTGGTGAATAGAATGGTAGTGGCTGGTGCCTTCAACCTTGTCAGTTAAAAATAATAATAAAAATTGTAAGGCACATGGGAAGAATTCTAGTTTTGAGTAATCATTTAAAAATCAATGGTTCTGACTCAAGAGTATAATTTACAGGTTAATTTTAGTAGGGATAAATAGATAGATAGATGGGAGAAATCTTAAACTCCCTTAAGAAATGAAACCATATAGACAACTTCCCCACCTACTCCCCAAATCTGAAGATCTAGTTATCTTTGGCTTGTCATAAGCCCACAGTACTGGTCCTCAGACAGTTTAATCAAGAATTCATTGGACACAAGTTATTTGTTTGGTCTCGAACTTAAGGTAACCTCGAAGAGCCTCCCTGAACTTGGATGAGATTGATGACTCCTCTGCGGAAGCAGTTGGTTTAATCGCAGTGTGGTTGTGTTTCCTGGTGCCACCTGGACTCAAAGTGTCCCACGCTGAGCATCAGTGAAAAATGGCCTTTTCATTTCGCTTAGGATTCTCGCCTGATCCTTAATGCCTTCCATAATTAAGGAGTAACTACCAAGGCGTGAGGCATTTCTAGGGGATTAATGGCCAGCTGGGAGAGTTGATGGCCCAAAGCCGAGTGGGGACTCATTAACCTCAGCTGGTCATTAATTCCTTAGGAGCTGTCTGGGGTTGAGGTGGGGGAGGGTGTGTGTGTGTGTGTGGATGGGGGTACAACTCATTTTGATTTTATTTCCAGGAAAAGAATAAAGTTAACTTTTAAATAGGTAGAGGCACAGTCCATCTCTCTTGGCAATAGAGAATGCTGTCTCTGGCATTTCAACTACATCGTGTCGTCAGGCCTCTCATCTCCTGGAGGGTTTTTTTTTTGTTTTTTTTTTTGTTTTTTTTTTTACCTTGGGTGCTACTGTTAGAACAGAAATAAATGAAATGGGCTCTAAAGTGGCAACTGAGTTGAAGAGCCTGGAATATGCTAAAAATGAAGTTAAAAGGGTCACATTTCAGGCCAACCAAGCTTCATCCTTTCTGAATCACAGCCTTAACATAGGCAATTAGGGCGATGCTAGTATATTTAACCTAATGTTATTCCTCTCTCGGTGCTTCCAAAATAGTCACAAGAAAGTAGAAGATGTTTACAAACTAGCATGTGCTGTTGAGGGTGGAGGATGTAGGCCTTCTTTTGCATGGCTAATTGGAGTATATTTTAGAAAACCTATCAGAGAAGCAATTGGACACTAACTATTAAAATTTGTAAACGTCATGCCCTATGATCCAGAATTTCACTCCTCTATATCGTTTCTAGAAAAAAAAAAACAAAAAAAACTGCATGTGTGGACAAAGATGAGATGAATAAGGATGTATTAGGCAAAGATACTCACTGCAACCTTGTTTGTAATAGCAGAAAATTCTGATCAGCCCAAATATTGATCACTAATACACTAAGTTATAGCATATCCAGATTATAGAAGGTCAGGAAACAATGGAAAGAATGAAGTAAAAACTACATATATGAAAAGTTTGTGAAATCACTTATAATAGGGAAAAATACTCACACATTTTAGAGATGTATACTCTATAATATCATTTATGTGAAAATAACATAAAAATGCTATATATTTTCTATGGCTACACAGATTCATAAAGAAGTAGAAAATGGTCCAGGGAAAACACACACACACACACACACACACACACACACACACACACACACACACACACACACACACCCAGCATAAAAACAGTGATTACCTTTGGAAGAAAGAGATTATAGGGATGTCAACCTTATTTCTATTTCTAAGGTTTTTGCACAAAGATGATATTCTCATTTAGTAATTGATTATTTTAAATCACATTAAAAAAGAAAGCGATGCAATTGCTGTAAGTTGGAGGTACTGTTAGTTGGACAAAGAAGTCAGGTTTTGTAGGCCTTTAAGTGTTTTGTGCACAGTATGATAGACAGGAGGTTAAAAACTTACATTTTTGGACTGACTTCATATAAAGAAATGTAGGGAGTAGAAGACCACTTTCCTCCCAAGCAAGCTAGGAGTACCCAAAGCCGTTTGCTTAAGTCCTATCTGCAAATATTGCATGCCGATGATGGCCCAAAGCCATGACAGCATCTTATAAACCCCCTGGCAGGAATTCATTTAATGAGAGGAATGAATGCCTCTGAGGACATGTGGCCATGGGACGTGGGGACAGATGATAACATCCTAGGTGACCTAGAGAGGACATTAGAGCTTTGGTTCCCAGAGGTGCAGATGAATATTAACAGCTGACATTCGTTCTGTAACAATGTCTGTCTCCAGGAATTAGATCTACTTTTAAAATACATTCAAGATGGTTTGAGAACAGACACATAAGAATCCCAAAGTTCACAGAGTTAAAATGACCCTGTATATTGTCCCAGCTCTGCCATTGATTAGCTGTCTAACCTCAAGGAGATTATTTAAATTCTCTGAGTTTCATTTTCTCATCTGCAAAATTAGGAGACCTGTAATTCTTGATTCATAGATTGTTGTGAGAATTAAATGAGATAATTCATGTAAAAGAGTTGGCTTATAACAAGCACTCAATAAATGTTATTCATCATTGATGCTGTTTTTATCACTAATATTATTATTGTTACAACTAGTTATCATGGAGCAGGAGCTGAAAATCAGAACTGGGTTCTAATAGTAGCTATGTCATCAACTGCAAAGGTGACCTGTGTAAATTAAGTTATTCTCCAGGGCCAAGTTTTACTATTTGTTAAATGCGTTTAAAAATAAACTGAGATACTGTATGTCAAAGTTAGAAAAAATTACTGTAAAAATAAGTTTTACATTCTAACTCTTCTTCTTTTTTCTCAGAATTCTTAGTACTATTTCAGTTCAGTAAATATAAATTTAAGTTATATACATAATGGTGTTAGAGGCGAAGTCATATAGTACTATTTTTTGGCAATTACTCTTTCCATATTGATGCCAAATTGTATTCTCACTATGTAGACTCATGGTTTTCATTGAGATGATAAAAGAGAATCCACGGGTGCTCACGAACTCAGTGGCCAAGAAAAGAAGTCGATTTCTTTACTTTTCTCCCTAGTCTGGGTGATAATTGCAACCCATGGTACTTTCTGATATGATACAATGTTTTCCAATTCCTACATCAGAAGCAGGGATCATATAATCATTATAACAAAATGTGACTCCTAATATTGCCACTAGAACTTCTGTGTAGTAGTAACACAGGTACTCAATGCAATGAAAATGCCTTTTGAAACACTTATTAAAGTTTCTCATTAGACAATGGCCATTGTTTTTGCATTAGGAACATTAGATTCACATTTATAATATGATTAATTTACAATAACAAAGATTTGGGAACAACCTAAGCATCCTTCAGTAGATAACTGGATAAAGAGCATGCGATGTGTGTATGTATATGTAGATGTAGATGTGTGTGTGTGTGTGTGTGTGTGTGTGTGTGTGTGTGTGTGTGTATTACTCAGCCATGAGAAAGAAGGGAATCCTGTCATCTGCTACCACATGGATAAATAGACCTTGGGGGCATTTTACTAAGTAAGTGATATAAGCAGACATAAAAGGACAAATACTATATGACTTCACTTATATGTGGAGTCTAAAAAATGAACTCAGAGAAATAGAGAACAGATTGATGATGGTCAAAATGCGTGCATGAATGTGGTCAAAAGATACCAACTTCCAGTAATAAGTTAAATAAGTCCTAGGGATATAATGTACAGAACGATGACTGTCATTAATAATACCATATTGTATATTTGAAAGTTGTTAAGAGAGCATATCTTAGAAGTTCTCACACACACATAACAAACTTATAACAGTGACGTGATGGATGTTAACTAAACTTACTGTGGTAATCATTTCACAATATATACATATACCAAATCATTATGCTGTACACCTTAAACTGATACAATCTTATATGTCAACTATATCTCAATAAAACCAGGGTTAGGGAAACATTCGATTCGAATTTCCCCTTCCAAGCTGGGGCAATACAGATGACCTGAGGTGACTCCATAAAGAAGGCACAAGCTTCTTGATTCATAGTACAAGCCCATCGTCCAGTCCCGCACACCACTTTTTTATATACCCTCCCTACTCTGGCTGTCTCAGGCTCTACTTGGGGCTAAAGGCTATCATTCCAGTCTGTCAATCTTGTTTTTCTGACATTTTCCTGTTCCTTCTAGCGGAGTTTTGTTTATTTATTTATTTTTCTGAAAAAGGGAGAGAAATCATACTGGTGGTCCTAATATAATTATAGATAGCACATTTGGCAGAGCAATAAATAACAATGAATTACATAATGATAAAGGCTCCCATTTCCAATTTTCTTCAAACAATTCCAATAACATCGAAGCAGACATCATGCATGGTTAGAATGTTTTCGGTATCTCTCTGACATTTGCGCATCTCTCTTTTTTTTTTTGTCTCCAAAGGATCTCTGGCACAGACCCTTCTTCAGGTAAGAATGTCTAGCCAGAATTTAGTGGACTTGTTTTGCTGTAGTTCTTTCTGTGTTTTTGGCTACCTTTTATTGATGACAAAATGTACTGGTTTTAACTTTTGTGATAATGATACATGATCACTTTGAAAGTAAATTTAATATATTGTTAAGTGAAGGAATAAAAGAAAAATATTATGGAAATAGTCTGTGGATGAGTGAAGTTTGATCACTGTATCCCTGTCCTCTTGATTCTATCCATCTGAGATACCTTAATGTATTGTCCTCCTTCCCAGGCTGGCAGGGCTTTCAGTAAGGTCCTTAATCAGAATGCAGTCACTTCGTAACTCCAGGACCTCAGCTTAATGCCTAGGCTGGGGAAGTAGTCAATGAAAGCATGTTGACTAAGTAAATGACTAAAAGCGAGAATAAAAGGAAAACCATAGAACGAAACAACAATGGCAGGGTGACTGGTTTCTTGTTTCCTCCCTAAACAGTGGACTCTGTTAGTGTCCACGGGTGGGTTAGAGCAGCTATCGGGCCACGGACCAGTATTGGTTTGGGGCCTCTTAGGAACTGGGCCACACAGCAGGAAGTGAGCAGTGGGTTAGCAAGCTAAGCTTTATCTGTATTTGTAGCTGCTCCCCAGCGCTGGCATCACCGCCTCAGCTCCACCTCAGATCATCAGGCATTAGATTCTCATAGGAGCACCCATCCCTGGTGCCAAAAAAGTTGGAGACCACTGGGTTAGAAGATGGGAGAGGAACAGTTGTGGGCATCTCTCTACCCGAAGGGCATCCAGTTATGAACATATCTCTAGAACGATGCACTCAAAGTAAGGTCTCAGGATTGGCATCATCTGCACTGCTTTTCCTGGCTAGAAATGCAAATTGTCCGGCCCTTATCCAGACCTATTAAAGCAGAAACTCTAGGGGCAGGGTCTCAGAAGTCTCCTTTTTTTTTTTTTCTTTCCTTTAGAGCCCTGTAGGTTATTTTGATGCACTCCAAATTTTGAAGGCCACTGCCACATTGGCAATTGCATGTAGCCAAAGTGGTAATTCTTAAGATGAGGCAGAATAAGATCAATGCAAATTTGACAAGGTTTTGGGACCCTGGGGATTAGTGTTCTAGCTATCAAAATTGTACATTGGTTTAAAAAAGTTGAAAATACTCCTTTTTTTTTTTTTTTGTAACTTCCTGAATTTGATACCTGCAGATAAGAATAACATGTTGTTGTCACTTTCACTGTTTTGAATACATGCCGTAGTCCTTTTCTAAAGATATAGGCACATTGAGTCTTCCTGAATTTTAAGTTCAAACTCTTGGTTTCTAAATTAGCAAATCTAGACTACAGATCAAAGCAGCTTACAGTGTAAATTTCAGCTAATTTACATGACTACTACCTGAAATACTTAACATTGAATAAACCAGCACTGGTTTTTTTTTTTTTTTTTTTCAGATTATTTGGGATAAACCTGGTGATTTTTCTCTTCCACTGTCCTCAGAGAGAGGGCACAGAAGGTTGGAAAGAAATGGGGAGAGTCTTGCAGGACTGAGTGAAGAAGCCATTCCAAGAGTTCTCATAAGCCTATTTAAAACATTTTCTTCAAAGGAGTTCCTGCAACAATTATTACAGCTCATTTGTCTGCAAATGTGCTCTCTGTTGTTAATCAGTTAGTCATTAACCTCAGCAATATCAGTGTGTTGTCACCATGCATTTCAAAGAGGTGACTAAAGATGGGAGGTCTGTAAAAGCTGCTTAAACTGAAAGAGCCCACCACATTATTTACTCTCCTCCACATCAAACTCACCCTTAAAACAAAGATTTTTTATCTTAGGGACTCGCCACTCTCTCCTACGCTTTTCCAAGAATCCCTGATTTAGGTTCCCTGCCCATCGTTTGCTCATTGCTAAGGAGATGGTCTCTGGGACCAAATAAAACACTGAGAAAAACTGGTGGATGGGGACAGAGATGAAATTCCGTCTAAGGTATACAGTGTAGGGATCCGAGATAGCAACTGCTCTTTCCTTTCTCACCAGCAGAAACACCAAGCCTTAGAGAAAGAAGTCAAAAGACACCACAGTGAGGGTGGGGATGGGGTGGGGAGGCATTAACTATTCAGAGAATCAACTCGAATGTCCGAATGTCCGTAGCCTTTAGTTTATCTCCCCAACCTGGTCATTTAGAAATCCCTGTGAGTGCTAGGCCTGTAGCCTATCCTTAAATCAACCTTCCTTAGGCCAGCCCATGCTCTAGACACCATTTGGTCCTCTGGGGCCTGCCTTCCTATATAATCTCATGTACTTGGAGAAGGTTCTTAAGAGACATTGGACAAATTTCGTGATGCTCATTGGAAAGCGGTGAGCATCCTAAAATTGTATACCACTCTGAATTTTTCTAAGGAGAAATCCAAAGCGTTTGTCAGATTCATGATCAAAGTAAAGACTCATTAGTAAAACTATCCCGAATTTTATTTTTAATGAATATATGTCAACTGTAATTATATATACTTTTATATGTAGTACATTGAATCACATAAAATCACTATTTTTATAGGTCAAACACAGCTGAATGCCAGAAATTTCAATTGGTTTGCCCTAAGACAGAAATAAAATTTTATGTAAGTTTACAAATAAATAAGTATACATTAAATAATTTTTATGTAAATGCAAATAACATTTTAATATAACTGTTGTACAAACAGTATATTTAGTGGTATAATACTTGAATATATATGTGAAAATAACCTTTCAATAGAACTATTATACAAACAGTATATTTAGTAGTATAATACTTGAATATATTTGGTTAAGTATATGTTAAATATGTTGTGTTTTATATAAAAATAAGCTGTAATTAGAGCTTTATGGGACATACCAGATACACGGACAATTACAGGGTAATAAAACCACTTTGGCAGAATATATTCCCCTGTTCCCCATTGGTCTCTGGACTGACTAGGTGAGACTTTTTTCTTTTCCATAATCTGCTCTTTAAAGGGCATTCGTGTATGTTATATAAAGGCATCAAAGTAATAAGATCTCCAAATAATGAACAGGTGTCATCTTCCAAAGACTGTGGCTACATTCGCTTCTAAACGTTTGAAGACTTTGTTTCCATACAGATCCCCCTGTTAGAACTTATAACCCCACAGACAGGTCTCAGGATACACAGGGAGCATACAGATATGCTTAATAAAGCAGCATTATTCAACAAGGGCAGACTGCCCCCCACTCTCCTCCACCCCATCCTGCATATTCCCTTCTTCTGTTATGGCAATTTACATACATAAAGCTATCAATTTAGTTAATTAGGCTTTAAAACTGCTATTTAAATAAGGATGAAACTTTTTTTTCTCCGATAAAACGACGCAAATAAATTATTGCTGTTGTCATACATTGCCTAGCTGCTACTTTGCTGGAAAGCTTCAAAGCGTAACTTTGATGTGAAAAAGACTTTTAGTTAGGGAATATGCATATAAGAAATGATTTTGAAAAGGGAAGCTTTTACACAAAAGTCTCAGAAAAATATAAAATTGAGTGAGCCAGAACCCTCTCTCTATTGAGTGGCAAATTAATGAATTCAAAGAAATAAGATTTTTCCTTTTTGATAAAAATAATAGTAATAAAAATGTCTTTATTTTTTTGTTCTCGAATTTTCAGATCCTCATTGTTTTTAAACATCAGAATATAGAAATGTTCTGATCTTTGGGGATGCAGAGAAGGGTACAAATAAAAATAAGAAAAAAAGGAGTTGAAGCAATCCTCATGGGAGATACCGTCATCCTGAAGGGGTTAAATAGACTCACTGTATGTAGTTTGCTCCAGGATGATAATTGATCAACTAGGCCTGAGGTTAAAACGTTTTGAGTTAAGATTTCGGAAGAAGAAAAACATTCCTTTTTGATGCGGCTAACTCCCTGGTTCTTTACCCCTATATCTGACAGTGGAAGCAAGGACACAAAGCCTGGTTTTGGGAAGCCCGTGGAAGAAGGGGAGCAAAGCCTTTGGCAGAGGAATTTTAAAAAGGTCTCTACTTCATTTCCAGGTGTGTGGAACAAACATCCATGAGGAGATCTAATACCTGCTCCCGTCCCCACAAACCAAATATTGCAGAATTAAGGCAGTGACTTCAATTGATGATGAACAAAAGGGTCTTTCTCAGATAAATTTTTTTTCTGTCCTATTCATTTTTAAGGCAGAGAATAATTTAAAGCAAAAAGAATAAAAATCTGACTAATTCATCTCTCTTGAAGGAAGCCACTTCAACAAAAGTACTATTAGAGGTTCCCCCCCCCCGCCCCACGCATAACTGCATACTTTAGTCTTGATGAAAACATACTTTGTCATCAAGAGGCAGGCTTAGATTTCTTCTAAAAAGCCATATGTCTGATAAACACCTTCCAATGCCAACAGGAAAGCAGAGGCAATCTTTAAAAGAATAAACAAACAAATAAATAAATTCGAAAAAACTCAGGATGACTTAATAGGGATAAGGCATTCTTAAATGAGAAAGCCTTTCCTGGGAACTGAGAGTAAGACACCACACAGTTCCCATCAAATTAAAATGCTAATAGAGAGGGTGGCAGGCTGCTGTATCTTAGATCAAGTTTTAGTTTTCTTTGGTTTTACTTTCTGTCAGGGTTATTCTATCATAATGTACCAGGAAAAGCACTGCACTCACATCAAATCAAATCGTTAATGGAAAGGGTGGCAGTCTAAAGTACTCTTGATCAACTGCTAATTTTGTTTTATTCTTCTTCCTCTTACAGCTATTCTCTGAAATGAATAACTCTGCATTCAAAAGAGGTTTTTGAGAGAAGCTGGGCACTAAAACAGATTAAGATGAACTGAAGACACAGAAAACCATTATGTTCACAGAATAAACAGTTTTAGTCATTTAATGTTATAATAAATGTATTCAGCTGTGACGTGCTGTTTTTACCACGAAAAGGTCTCAAGTTAAATATGCACGTGTCCCCATAGTGGGCCAGTGATAACAGTAGGACAGCTAGGGGTGACAGTCCCACTGTTAATCTTGAATTTGTGATTCTGAGCAGCAGACAAGTGCTATAAACATCCCTCTATTCAAAATGGGGAGGAAGGGAATGTAGTGTTGCTGAGAAGTGTCAGATTTACTGCTTTAAGGATCAAAGTAATCAATTTATCCAGAGGATCAGGGAAACAGCAAGAGAGGCAAATTCTGCCCCATCACTGGCATTGCCTTTGATGGCCAGAGTGCTGGGTAACAAAGGCTTGTGAGCTTTTTTTTTTGGCCATATTCAATCCTTGGGGATCTGCACTAAGACTGGAAATTCAGAACCCTCGCTGCCCTATTGGAAAACGAGGTGGATGCATATCCAGCAGGGATGTGATGGAGAGAATCAATTGCTGTCCAAGCGTTCATTTAGTTTTTCAAATATAAAACTTGCCTTCAAACACATTGTAAAGGAAAAATAGTAGCAATCCAAAAAAGTGCTTTTTTGATAGGCTACTGACAAAGTGGATTTGGGTAGTATTTTATTTACTTTGGAGACTGGCTTTGCAGATCATAAGACATTTGCTACGTGACTATGTAATGCGTTGGCATTTACTTTCAGAAAAAAAGTCCAAGAAAATAAGGCAACAAAAATGAAAAGAATTGAAAATTATTGTAACACTTCTCCAGTTAATGGCATAACCATAATAGGCCTAACGAAGATATTGGTAAAAACTTGAAAATCACCATTCTTTATTGTTCTTGGGTTCCACAGATAAACACGAGGACACACAGATGGTCCAAAAATAAATTCTAAATATAATGTTGTCTCTCTCTCCATAATGTGTGTCTTGGAAGTTCTTCTTCTACACCTCTATTTCTCTCCCCAATTAATAATCTGGTCTTAGTTATTATAATCCATTTTTGCTATAGGAACTTGTTACCGAGCGGTGATTAGATTCTGCTGTGGTTCAAATGTTTTGCATTTACATCTTCATAGTCTCCAAAATAATCACAGTATTTTCATTTCTTTGGATCAAATTAATTTGGTCTCCAATTTCCAACAGTATTAATGAGAAAACATACCTGTTTCCACATTGTGATTGGATCTGATAAGTCAAAATAAACAAATAAAATCAAACAACAGCAACAAAAAAAAACCCTTACAGATAATTATATTAACTTTCACCACCCCTCCCCCAAACAAGTAGAATAGGTGGAAATAGAAAATGATAAAATATTACCGGAGTAAACGTGTGATGCCTGGAGCCAGAATTATATCTGAAATACATTATTCACAATTTGAGTATGCACATATAACATATGTACAGAGAGAGTTTTAAAGTGTGGATTTTCTGATGGGAAAACTAATGATCTATTATCAAGTGCGGAAACCCACAATTGCAATGATAGGTAATGCTGCTGCTAAGTGCTATGTGATTCTGAGCAGAAAGGTTTCTGGCGGGAGTGAAATGGGTGCTATTTCAGGAAGAGATGCAGACCTCTGTCAATATTCAGGTCCTTCCCCCCTCCAGCTCTGATCCCTCCTTCTCCCAGCAATCTGGCTCTTCGTGGGTTTGTTCTTCAGAATCCCACTGAAGCTTAAGACTCTTTCCCTAATAAAATGCTGGTCAGCTGCTGGACAGGAGATGTTCCCCCAGAATCCCAATTAACTTCTGCTGTCAATGAGCCTCCATGATTATTTCCCCACAAAGAGATGAGGTTCATGGTGAGTGGTTTATTTCAGGAGTTTATTCCTGATCTGGTCTAGCCATCTATCCATATATTTATATATCTATTTATCAACCTAAATTTTCCAATAAAAGATAGAACTGTCTGCCTGATATTAAGTGTTCGAATATGAAAAAATCCTAAACCACTTCTATCTAAAGCTTTTCTTCTTCTTTTTCTTTTTTTTTTTTTTTTCCTGGATGGTAGGGAAAGCTGCTTTGAAATATAGGTTTTGATCAATTTTATATTATCCCTTTTTCAAGTCTCTAATGTCTATTTCAAGGGATGTTTTAACACTGTAAGTTTTACAGCCACTCATAACTGATAATGAAGACTTTTCCAGTACTACTTTTCCTTTGACACCTGAATTCCAAACTGAGATTTAAATATATAGTAATTATGAATGATATCACAGCTGAATATAAGATTAGAGTACAGAGAATATAAGACATCACTAATTCCTTTGTTAATGCTAAATTCCCAGGCACAGAAAGCTCAAAAAGGCACCAGTGACTATTAGAAATAGAGGTTCTTTTTTTATGCTCAGTGGATTTTGCATAGACTTTCTTTAAAGGAAATCCTAAAGAGAATATGTCGGCGTCAAATAAAGTGACTACTTTGTGTCCTATGGATTTAGATGATCTGGTCCAGTGACTTCAGAAAATTTAAATATTTTAAAGAATATCCAGTAGAAATTAACTTTTAATAGGTAAATAATACCAAATTTTAACCATTCTAGTGTTATAATTTAAAAACAAGTTCAGGAATAACTTTATTATGTTCAACAAGACAAAAACAGTCATTTTAAATACAAAATATACAGAAAACCTTTTATTTATAGTCTTAGATTGCCTAGGCAGTGTCTTGGGTGCATGGCTGGCTAAAATTTCTTTAAAGAATAGCAGGAGATTTTGATATAATTCAACTGAAGCATTTAATACGCATCTACTTTGTCCAAAGCACTGATCTAGGCATTGCGAGGTTTTAGAGATAAATATGACAGAGTCCCTGCCCTTAGAAAACAGGATATATTGATTTAAAAAAAAAAAGAAAGAAAGAAAGAAAGAAAAAGCTAATTTGAAAGCAGACTGCAATGCAGTGAAATTATATCTTCAAATACAAGAGCTAGTTTTTCAAGTCAACAAAACAAATTAAAGCGAACATCACTGATTGTCAAAATTATTCTTGAAATTTCTTTAAATCAGGAGGATCTGGGCCCGGGGAAGCTCAAAAAGCTATGGATTAACTAGTACAGAACTTTGATCTCACTTTGTCCTGAGCTTTCCTATCTCTGAGGGTGGTGGAGACCTAGGTCTACTTTGAAAAGGGAAAAACAGGGACACAGAGATGAAGAGATAGGGGTGAGGAGGAAGGAGTGGGATATGGCATGGTGAAGGAAGGGGTTGAAGAGATTTGTCACTGTTTATCTTTTATTTTCTCAAGAACATAGAGTTTGAATTTTCATAAGAGGCATCCTATACCTCTGCCGTGTCTCTGTAATGAAACTAAGTGACAGCTTCAGATGCCACCTTGGGGGACATGGGCTTTTAGTGTCCATGCTTTTACACTCAGGATAGTTGCTGCAGGTAATGGCTGATTCCTAGTCTGAGAGGAGAAACTCCAACATACGCTTCCAGAGGTTTGGGGAGTGGGGGGCGGGGGGATGTTCATTGGTTCTTCCTTCGAGTCTTCACGTCATGCCCATCCCTGACTCCTACTCTTACCTTTCTAATGCTGTGGATTTATTACCAAATAAAGCTACTCTTTTGGAAGCTGCGGCCAACCCCTATTCTGTCAACAATACCACTTAACAGACCATGCGCTTTCTGAGGATATCAGTAACCCAGACTTTAATGCACAGAACACACAGAGAAAGTGAAATAGCAAATGTATTTGTTAAGACCTCTACTCCCCTACACAGTAATGGCTTAACACTTTGGCTTTCATTCCATTTGTCAAGCTGTAAGATAAATACATGCACATCAGACACTTTCCCAGCATTTATTCAAAGGGCAGACAGTGAAGACCACTATTTAAATAGGAAATGTGTCCATTTGTTTTTGAAAACAAAGCAGCTTCACAATTCGAAGAGCATGTCAATCTTTTTTTAAAGAGATAGTGCAATTTTTAGAAAAATATAACTGCTGGCTAGGCTTAATCTTCCAATAATAATCATCATCATCATCCTGAAATCCTAAAATAAAGTAAATACATCATACTATCTAGTAATCAAAAGTTAAAAGTCAAAATACCTAAAGCTCTTACCAGTAGTATTTTTATTTAGGATTTTGGTGTATCTTTATTAGAACCTTCATCTAATATGATCCCATACTTTCTAAGCTTGGACAAACTGCATTAAGTTTCCCACCCAGTAAAACATTTTACATGCAACAATATTCATGCATGGATACATTAACACATCTTGAAAGAGATTTCCAGATTTCTCCTTATATCTCCTGCCTAAATTGGTCTCTATGTTGAAATGCCATGTTGACTCTCCTTTAAAATGATTATGAGTTTCGTTTTGTTCTTTTCTCCAGTTTTCCAAGTGGTCTAAAGAATCAAGTACTTGTGTAGGGCCTCCATCAAGCATTTTCCTCCCAGAGATCTACTATGGTTAAAAGAGAATCATCAAGAAAGGATCGAACAAAGTATAGAAATTTTGAAACATTTTGCCTAGACCCAACTTTTCTGTGGATAGCAATATGCATTTTTTTTTTTTTCCTGGAAAGAAAACCTATAACATCATTCATTCGTATTGTCAAAGAGTTTCATGCTATAGGTAAGTTGATCAAGAGAAACACATTTAGTCCAATTCTGCGGTCTCTTTTCTCTCTGTTCCTTCTGACACTGGTAAACACTCATCTCAAGGCTCTGCTTAAATCGCTCCAGGTGATTTCTCATCTTACTTAGAGAAAAATCCAAAGTTTCTATTGTGGTGGTTAAAATATCTCCATCTCTCTGGCCTCAGGGCCTTTTGTACTTCCTGGTCCTTCCGCCTGGGGAGCTTTTTTACCTCTCATTCCCTGGGTTCCTTTGTTCTCTCCTCCTAAGTCATCTTCTAAAGGAAGCCTTTCCTGACAATCTTTAGCCCCCCCAAAATAAATAAATAAAATAAAAATCTCCATGTTGCCACCGTCACTTCTTTGCATCCTCTTACCCTTCTCTATTCCCTAGCACCCTCTCACCCCTCTGACGTGGAATGAATAATTGTTCACCGACTCAGCCGATTTCCCAGCTCTTGGAACAGTATCTGGCTTTAGAGTACTCAATCAGTAAGTACTTGTTAAAGAATCTTTCCTTTCTTCATTTTTTAAAAAAACAAATGTAACCTCTTGTGGAAATAACTGAAGAAACTTACACCTAGAGAAGCTAGGTGGTTTGTCCAGTCATCATTCGAAATTGATCTAAGCTAAAATGAGACTGGAGTTGATTATGATATGTTAGTTGGTACTTTTCTATTCTATTCTATCTTCAACAGAGTTTATCTGAAGTGGTAGAAAACTAAGAAGGGTGAATTGAACAAATGTTATTCTAACTTTAACTTGTTTTAGAGGTAATGAAAACTACTGGGTATGTCATAAATGAAGCTGCTAAATCTGGAGTGAATAAGAATAAACAGGCATGTTTACAAGAGATAGACAATAAAAGCTGCCCTTTCAGACTACTTCTGAATTTAGAGTTACCTACAGCTTCATGTCCTCCCTGCTATTAGGCCCACAAGGTCAGAAACTGTTTTGTTTATTTGTTTCCTCCACACCTAGCACAGTGTAACTGACACATGGTATATGTTCCATAATCATTTGTTGGGTTAAGTTGAAGCACATACCCTATGTCAGGCAGGCATTGAATTAAGCAATGCATCATCTTGCTGATCCTTACAAAAATCCATCACAAAGCTCTTAATATTTTCCCCATTTTACAAATGAGAAATTCAGACTGGGCTCAGATAGTTTGAAAAGAATGCTTTGAAGAACTTCCAAACTCACTGTTTCTACCCTCACCAATTACATCTATTTGTCTAACCCAGGGGACAGATTTAAAAAAAATCCCAATTAACTATCTACAATTTCAAAAAAAAATGTTAATTTACGTACAGTATCTCCTGTGAACCGTAGGAGCAATCATGCAGGTAAGAGATAGAGGTATCCTTTCATATGGTTACAAACTAGTCTGATGATGAGATTTACTCTGGTGCCTAGGGGTCAATGATCAGCCAACTGGCTTTTCATTCTCCATTTGCACACAGGTAGTCTAAAGAGATTAAAATCCTAATATACACCAAAACCACTAAAAAATAAACTGCCAGAGCTAAAACAATCCAACACATTTAAAGCATTATGCTGTCAACTTTAACTCCGAATTTATTTCTAGAGTTGCAATACAAAAATCAATATTGGAACCAACATCTAAACTGAAAGTTAGTAGCTCCTGAGTATGCATATTCTGTAAGGATCATCATTTTAATCTATGTTATGCATTTATATCTCATAAAAATCTCAATTGAAAACTTTCAAATTTATAATCATATATATTACACACATGAAATGTCATGGTCAATAGACTTTAACTATCAGCACTATTATAACATGTCAAGGGGAAGGATTGTTAAATTAGTTGAGTGGCCAAAATTTTTTTTTAAATCTAATTATTAGTGTGTCTGAGTCCTGTCTTTGCTTTTGTAGATAATATAGGATCATGTATCATGTCACAACACTAATGGTATCATGTGTTTGTCTCTAAACTCTAAAGCATTGTGATTTTTATTAAATTTATTACTTTACACTTTAAGTTGGGGTTATATGTGTGCAAATCTGAAGCAGTCTACTAAATTATGACTGGATTTTCATGGTCTCTCAAACATTATGCATTATGTACTTAATAAATATTTTTTTGAATACAAGAAAGAAAGCACACAGTAAATATCTAACATGAGGATAAAAAACAGGCAAAGTGAAATATATAGTGTCAAAAGTTATATAAATATCGCTGATGCTAGTCAACTTCACTGATGACCTGTAGACTTCCACTGACCTCTGTCTGAAAATCAAATGGGGTCCAACCAAACGGCCCAAAGCCTCTGTGACCCCAGTGGAAGTAGCTTGATTAGACAACCAGGTACCAATCGAATGCAGCTAAACTACCCACACACTCTTTCTGAAAGAGGATTTTGGACTACCTGTATCAGAGTAACTGGAGTGTTAAAAATATGTATCCAAGTTGAGTCTAGGCCCTCTGAAGACTGAGACTCACTACTGTAGCCACTGTCGTCAATGCTGCTATTAGGGCACCTTTGAGCAAGTTCAGGAAAAACAAAACAAAACAACAACAACAACAAAATCCCCCTGTGGTGTTCCTCCTCGGTGTAGAGGAGGGTGCTGGAGGGTGGACATAACATGCGGGTAGGTGTTGAGTTTAGAGACGGGAGTGTATATGAATATAAACCCCTACCATCATTCTACTTGGTGCTTTCCTGTAGTGCATACATTGCATAATTGTGTGATGGCTCTGGGTATCCTCCGAGGGACCCAAATATACAGCTACCACATTCCGAATAGAAGAACAAATCTCAAGAGTTAGTCTGCAGCCTGAACTCTCCATCTTAAAGCAGCCTTTTTTCCTACCAGAATTCTGGGGGTGGGGGAGGGTGGTTGGCGGGGAGGTAGAAACAGTACATTTCAGATATGTAAAAGCATTTCCTGATGGAGAGGTTACGAAATACCACAGTAGGCAGGTAATAATGCCTAAATGTCTGGGATGGGGTAAATGACCTCCTTACCAAAAACCAAGCTGGGGAGTTTGGGATAGGATAATGTCTCAAATTCTCTTTCAGCCACAGGGGTTCACACTTTTATTACCTAAGGATGCAAAAACATTTTGGTACATGCTGGGTTCCGGCAATTCCACTGTAGCCTAAGTGGCCTTTAAGATGCACAGACCTTTTAAAAATCCTACTCTATGAACATTTAATATTTGAAATTATTTGAGATGAAAGCATAATACCCAATTGTTACAGCTTCACGAGTGACTCTCTTACTTGCCTAATTATGGCAAGCAATGCCGTCCATAGTAAAACGTTTTTAAGAGATTGACTTTGCACAATTAGAGCTTCTATGCCAGCCGGAAAATCCTTAAAAGTGTTTCACGTATTTTACAACACTGAGTGGCCAGCAACTCATTTTAATATTTACAGACAAAATGATATTTGGATAAAGTAAAGGTCAGACTTGAAAAGAACAAAACAAGGCAGAATGACATTCTGAATGAAGTTCCAGGTTGTGGCTTTCAACTTGGCAGCCAATATGTGGTGAGACAAAAAATAGAAATAAATTTCACTGTGTCTTCTAGCTGTTAAGTACCACCAAAACTTACACATTTCTAAGATAACTTTAAAAGTGCTGAAAAATCCTTCTAAGAAGGCCACCCCAATTTCTGCAATTTTTAAAAATTTTCATAATGTTTGTTTCTTTTAAAACATGAATGTATCCTTTTGGATTTAGTTAATTCTACATTTAGTACCAGGTCCTAATGTAGTATATATTGATGATTTGTAATTAGAAATCTTTGTTCTAAGCCCAAGAATGTCATTCCCATTAATGACAAGAAGCATGACACAGGAACATAAAAGATCCGTCTGACTCTCCACATAGGTGGTGTGACTCCAAGTGTGGCTGATCATCAAACTATTCAGGGATGCATTCTGAAACTACAGTTGTCATGTTACACTTTCAGTGATTTTAATTTAGTAGGTCTCTATTATTTCATACTCCCCCAAGGGAATTCTAATCCATCAGGTTTAGGAATCCTCAGTACAGATGATGACTAACACATTATAAATGCAGGATTCCTGAAGGTCTTTTTTATGTCTGACATTGCTTTATCAACCCACTCACTAAATATGGAATTCCATTAACAGAAAGTTACAACCTTTTATTCTATAGTTAGAAATGCGAATACGATTAGAACATGAGACACTAACATAATTCACAATGATCGCTCATGTTTTTCAAGGTTTAGTTGGACCAGGCCCTTACCAGGCCAAGGAGGGATCAACAGGTATGAGGGGAGTTTTGTAAGATGAGCATGGCAGAACAGTAGAGAGTAGTAGTGAAATATTGCTCAAATCCATAATCCCATACTGGATTTGCATCATACTGTCACGACTATTGACCTATGTGACTTGAGCAATTTAATTAAACTCTCTGAGCCTCATCTGTAAGTGAAGGTAATTGTACACACCTCATACTACTTAGTGAAGAAAACATACATGTAAGGTACTTGGAGGAATCCCTGATACATGGAAAAATTCTCAGTAAACATTATCGAATATCAGCCATATACACAGTCTTCACAATTTAACTGAACCATTTCTAACCTGGCTACATGCTGAAATGGCCTATGTTTTTAAAAATTACTAATTCCATGGTCTGTCATCACAAAATTCAGTAAGTCTTGGTGGACCTGAGAATCTGCTTTTTTTGAAGGGCCTACATCCATCCAGCAGAGCGAAGGGAAAGCTGGAGTGGTTAGACTAACCAAGGTTAAGAAAGACAAGGCCACGGGCTGTGGAAAAGTGTATGACATTTGTGAACACATTTAATTCTTAAGTGGAATTTATAGGTACATAATGCTAAAAATTCACAAATTTTTACAAGCCTTCCCTATTTCATCCCATTTTGTCCTTGACTTCTGCTATCAGAAGACAATGCTCCATGCTTTAACCTATTCTTCAGGTGGTGTGGTGACATTTACCTTTCCATTTCTATATAACATGTTTGTACTATGGTTTTAGCTATAATTTTCTTTTTAGTTTTAGGTATTTTCTAACTACTCCCTACTTTGGAAAATAAGGATGTACACTCTCTCAATGCACTTGTACACCCTTTCCTCCTAGCTTTTTAATATAGTTGTGTCATATTTTTAAATTATTTTTAAAAAATTATGTCACATGTCATGCAACCACTAACTGTAATAGAGCCATGTTGTATGATATAAATGTATTTCTTTTTTCATACAGTATTTTGCCTCCTCTGAAATTAATATTATCTCATTTTTCATGTGCCCAGTTTCTTACATGTCTATCTCTGCTTCATACATAAACACTAAGGTGACTAATAATTCTATTCCTTTCCTGACTTACTGAAGCCAAGTAATTTCCAGGACAGCTGTACAGTTAGTTATCTTTCTGGTACCTACAAATGCCATCTTGGGAATTCCCGTCACCTCTCTCCAATACTGGGTGCCCTGTTTCGTAGATGTCTTTCCTGATTATTTCCCTCTCTTGATAGAGCATATTCTTCCACAGCTTGGGGGACATTACATTAAGACCTTGCGTATTTAGATGTGTATGTTCTACTTTTCAATCTTGTTTGATACTTTGGATAGAAGAATTTTAGATTTCCCCTTGTACCAAGGAGAAATTAACAGATGATCTGTTAAGTCATTCACCTTTAACTTCCTGCTTTTCAGTAACACAATTAAAAATACCTATATTGTGATTTTAAACATAGTTTTTAGAAGGGGGGAAGGTAAACGAGGATGCTTGCATCACTTGGGCCACAAGCAGCTCTTCTAGTAGATAAACCCTCAAAACTTGGTAGCCTAACACAATGTTAAGTTTGTTTCTCTGTAACATAAATTACAACTAATGGTGTCTCTGTGTTTGCTCCTGTAGAGAAGTTCTGTTCACATAGCATTCAGGGACCTAGGATCTATCTTCAGCATATGGGTGGATGTTAATTTCCAGAATAAGGAAAGAGACAGGATAGTATGGTGAAGAGGCTTTTATATGTTTTTATGTGTCAAGTCTAAGTGGCGTATGTCACTTTCAACCATATTTCCTTTGTCAAAACTCAGTCAAATGGCTATAACTAATATCAAAAGAGGATTACAATTATAGTCTAGTGTATGTGCCTAGCCATAAATAGAAACTTCTGTAGCTTGTACATTGCTATTGAAGAAAAGTCTAATTGTTCCAGTCACCATAATTTGACATAATTGGCTGTGGGGTTACATCACAGTAGCATTATAGTAAATTAGGTAACATTCCATCAAATTGAAAACATACCCCTGGCTGTGACTTTGGTAGGAAAATGTCACCTCTATTCCATTCTCTGCCCCAGTGTTCAACTTATCTATTTCATCCAGAAAAACTAAATTCATTGAATTACCATAAAAACGGTGGCAATAATAATGACAATGGTAACAATAATAGATGGCATTTATTGTATTCTAAATCAGTATCTGATATTATGCTGAGCTCTTTATGGGTTGTTTCTACTGTGATTTATTCAATAAAAGACAAGATAGGCAATGTTTATCCCTATTCCACAGAGAATCTTAGAATCTGGTCATAGTCTTATAGTTAGAATATGCTGGTTTCGAGCCTAGGCCTGTGCTATTCATAGAGATAATGGTCCTCCCACTATACCATGCTGTTCTGCATTATGCCATGGGAATTTAAACAGAGCATATAAAAATGTCCAAGGCATGATGTGTCTTTCTAATGCCCCATCATTAATATGTCTTCTCTGATACAATCAAAAATTTGGGTTTGAGTTACAAGAAGCCAGTGAATAGTTTCAGGATTCCTAAATCTTTCTTTTCATAAAAATACTGAATATTTGTTCTTTATGGTCAGACTGCTAAAATTCATAAATGGCATAAATAATTCGACAATAGCAAGCCCATTGTGTTTAATGCATGTTCAGTGCTGTAATTCAGTCTTGAAAATTGCACTCTCTGGTAAAGCTGCCAAGCCAAAACAATGAAGGGTTTTAGCTGCAGAGTTAAGTTTTCTGGAATTATAATATGCCTTTTGACCTCTGGGATGACTAAATGCTATTTAATTCTTTCCCTTTATTCACTACAGTGAAAAAGTCATAGAAACAGGCTGGAGCAGAGGTAACACTTTCTTTCAAAGTCATAGCCAGACATTAGTACTCTCAGGAGAAGGTGAAATGGTGGTAGGGTACCTTATTTACTGTGATGCTACAAATGTCCTTCTTCCTTGTTAGTATTGCAAGAACTATGATGTAACACTGTAGTCGATTGTTTTAAATTACAGTGACTGGAACAATTAGATTCTTTCATCTAGACCAGTGCACTAAAAATTTAACCGGCGCTGAAATGGAACTGGTTTGTAACTGGCTGAAGGTAGCCACATGAGAACAGCACGGTGACTCCTTTTTCAAAAGGTTTAGCTTTTAGGTTCTGTTACTACTGCTAATTACTTTAGGCGAGAAACACTCTAGCTCTCAAACTTCACAATCAGCTCTGGCTTTAGTCCAGCTAAAATATAAATGCTTGAGTAGTTAGGCTCCCTTTCTTTCTCTTGCCATTTCATAGAGGTGCTAAATGCAAAGAAACTGTAGGGATCTTTGTGTTCAATTCCCTCTCCTGTCTGATTCAATAGCCTTTGATCTGATTTGAAGATTTTTAGCTTCCTTCCTATACATAGCCCCAGCATGATCGATACCAAAATGCATCTTCAATCTGGCCTACTTTACATCCTATTTGCCTAAACAGCTTAGATAATAAAATTCACAAGCAGCAAAATCTATAAATGAGTTACTGACAAAGAGGGTATGTCACCCAGAGATGCTTGTTCTAAGGAGGAGTGATACCTGAAGCTGACTGATAAGGTTTCAAAACAGCACGCCTGCATCATCAGCAATACAGAGAGCCCTAGGCAAAACCAAGAAGCCAGAGCTTTCCTCAGCACCCTCCTGGGCTGTTCACTCCATGTTTTATGGCAGCATCTGCCAGCCTCTTCTCTCCCACTCCTTACTTAGGCGCTCCCTACACTCACACTCCCTACTCCGAAAACTGCTTTCGAAGCTTGCTTTCTTATTCTTCATTTACACTAAGCACATAAATGATAGATTAACACTGTAAGTGATATTACACTCCTCAAAGGAGATGTTGCATTTTCACAAGGAATCAGTCCTGGTGATGGAAAAATATTGGAATTGCATGTTAAGCCAAAGGGCTTGGGAAGCATATGAAATCTTCTTGGCACTCACAAAACTCATACAACATTGCAAGTCCCTTCTCTTTCCCATGGGTAGTCAATGCAGGTATACAATGAAACTTAAAGTCCAGAGAGCTAAGACCAGAAGACATATTTAGGTCACTGTTTCCCTTTTAAAAATGAAATAATCTATGAAACAGCTGTATCAGGTTAGCGACATCCAAGGTGCTTATTAAGCAAGCTAATAAATGTAGGAAGTCATGCAAATTCTTAGGCCTTAGCTAAAGAGAATAGGATTGCTGGTGATGAGTGCCAGAATCTGCATTTAATCAAGCAGCCCCAGGTTTTCCTATGACTAGCATAGTGGCTATAGAGTCTGGAGTAAATCTGCCTGGATTCCTATATTTAGCTCAACCATTTACCATGCCCACACAATTTAGTTGTGCTTCAGTTTCCTCATCTGTAAAATGGGGATATTAATGGAATCTACTTCGTAGGATTATGATGAAGGTTAAATGAGTTACAATTGCAATGACTTCAAATAATGCCTGGAACTATACAGGAGTTTGCTAAATAATAACTAAGTATACTCTTTCAGAAACACAGATCTAAATGGTGATGCCTTTAAAATCACTGCCACAATTTCAGATCATTAGTCTAAAAGATAAAGGTTGAAATTGATGCTGGTAATCATGCCATATTAATTGAATCGATGCTTCATTTATAATTAATATTGCATTATATATGACTAAGCAGAAGGTACTACATCTGCGTTGATTGCATTAAAAGAGATGAGGAAGAATACAGACTTAAAATGGGGATGCGATCCTAGTTTTGTTACAGCTTCTTTGTCCAGGAATAAATTTATTCAGAAATATATTGACTCGGGAGAAATATATGCAAAAAATTTTTATGCCATACAGGTAATTTGTGGAGACATAAGTAAGCCAGCAGTATGAAATAAATGCCCCAATACCAAAAGAATCAAGTTCTATAGTGTATATGGAAAGAGAAGGTTTTATGAATGAGATGCTCATCGAATGTGTTGTATCATATCCAAACATAGCAAGGATAATGTATATAAGAGTCATCCATGAAAACCTTATGCAATGAAGTGAAAAGAGAGTAGTTTGATTCTCTTTGAAGTGTTTTCTTGTAACAAGAGATAAAAGCAGACATCTATTTTCTTTGATGTTTTTATCCTAAATTTTGTGTTTGATTTTCCTATAGACGTTATAGAATTTTTTTTTTTTTCCTTTTCAATTCACTAGACCATATCTACATTTTCAAAGAAACAAAGAATTATAGGAATGGCAAGTCCCTTGTCAGCACCTCCACGATGATGAGCAGATTTCTCATGCGGGGTTCTGAGTTTCACTTTTACTTTTCTAAGTTTTAATCCATTATGCAAACTAATGTATCCACCTTAAACCAAACGTTCCGCACTTCTGTGCTTTGAATACTGTTTACTTCTCAGAAAAGGGTGTTAAACCCCAGATAAGCGAGACACACATTTATGAACCACAGCGATATCATTCAATGCCATGTTTATACCTAGTTAGAAATAAGTGAACATCTGCTGATTAAAAAATAGAACTGTAATAGTGGTCAGCAGGGAATAAAACACTTTATTGAGCTTTGTTATGTAGATGGAAATGTGCTTTGTAGAAAGTGCTTTATTTGCAAATAAAACAACTAATTGCCAGAGCCAGAAATA